>NC_133820.1:78764181-79126056 GCF_047830755.1 Zonotrichia albicollis | reverse complement strand
ACACCAGCCAATGCCTGCAACTTCACTTGTTTCCTATCAGAGATTTCTGTCAGAGCAGCGAGTCTGGAGCTCCCTTAAGGAATAACAAATAGTACACTTTTCAGAGACTCCAAAATCACAACTCCTGATTACAGCTCATAAGGGTATAAAAGTATAAAGACAGCCCCCCTCCGCCCTCCAGTATTGCAATCATTTTAATATTACTTGTGCTTATTACGGAACTATTTCTAGCAGCAAGTGGTTGGCCTTAAAAATATTTGGGCAGGTGTGATAAAATTGTGGCAAAGCAGAAGTTTCTGTATCAAAACTGCACCTGTTATGTGCATAACCTTTATCATGTTCAGCTTTAAAACAGATTATTAGAAAGATTTATGTTGTCTCAAAGATTTCTGGTGCATTTGTTTTCAAATTTTTCACATTAACATCAGTTCTTGTAATTTCCTGAGATGCTACACCCTCAAATTTTAGAAATAATAAGAACAAATGAAATGTTTTTTCTGTTTTATTTTGCTGAAATAGTGTTTCCCTAGCTAATAGCACCATAGTTTTAAACTCTGACTGGGTTACTGGGGTGTATGTATGTGAGCATTCAGAAATTTTTTGCTCTCAACATTTACCTAAAATCAGATCTTCTTTCTCTTATTGACTAAGTGCTAAGTGCTGTAGTCATCATTAAAAGCAGCTTCTAGGTTTGGTTTTGGGGTTTTTTTTGAGAAAGAACAAAGCTGGATTTTCAAAATAAGTAATCCCTCAGATGTTTAAAAGATCTTTAGTGCACTGAAATTCTCAGTTGTCCAAGATGGAGATGGATGAGGGGACTGATAGCAAGCCAGGTACATCCAGCTTATTCTGTGCATGACAAAACAAACGTAGCCCTTGAAACAACCATCCACAAATGGTATGAATGAGCAGCATATGCAGCACACTTCTAAACGCAATAAGGTCCGTGCCTGCTATAGCAGTGGCTAAAGGGGTACTATTAAATACTCCTTCACAATGAAACAGCATTTTAAGGAATTTTGTAACAGAGAGCTTTGAGCTCAGCACAAAGTCCGGTCACTGATAAATGAAGCACGAACAGGAATAAAAGATAACTCGCTGGTGATCAAAGAGGACAGCCAAAGGAATTCACTGTCTGACTGCAGAGGTGCAGAAGGCATTACCTTCTCAGCACTCCCACAGGGCTAGAAGCACACTTATTTTGCTAAGTGTTGTCTTATGCTGTTCAAGGATTAGTGGGGAATCTTAACTGCCCTGTGCAATGGTTTATTTTCTTTCTGGTATAACATTTTGTCTTAACAGAAGTGGTCTCTCTTCAAGGAGATATGCAAACACAGAGAAAAGGAATTTTTTTAAGTAGGTTTATAAGAAATCCATGCCATTTAGGGTGCACGGCTGTGTCTACACATCCTGTGCTGAAGAATACATTTCCACACCTATGCCTGTGGTACAAGAACTGCTCTTTAGCTCTTTCACCAATAACACTGGCTTTTGTACAGTCAGATAAGAGGCACTCTTAGAGTGAAATTTATTAAACGCATACTCTAAACTTCCAGATCTCCATCTACTGTATGCACACATACAGCAAAAGAAAAAAAAGGCAATACATTAAAGGTACTTTAACTCAAAGCAAAGCACTGTACACTCGCCAAAATCAAAGGTTTTAATATGTCCTTAATCAGAGTTGTTAAGAGATCTCTGAATATAAATAATGCACCCTGACAGGACAGGAATGCTGCTACCAAGATACTCAGACTAAACTAGGACATTACTTAAATGTTTCTAATCTTTCACCAATGGGAGGTGCAGGTCATCTAACAAACAACAAGCAACACGCTACCCTGCCTGGAACTGGGAGTCAGTTGTCCCAGTCAAGCCTCAGAAATTAATTACAATAAGGAATGTCTGATCAAATAATGGAAAGTTTTAATCACTGGCAATTGCTGTGAATCTTGGGACTATTAGCCTATGTAGGGCGGCCTCAAAGTGAACTATATTTAAAGCTGGTCTCTTAGGTCAACAGTTTCCTTATCAAGAATCAAATATCCTGGAACTGAAGTTTAATCCTCTCAGGGAGCAATTGACAGAAACAACAGCTTTTTTAAGCTGTCATGCTTAGAGGGACTTTCTAGGCTTTTAATCAAAAAGAAAATATTAGGCTTTTCTTTCCAGTATCTAAAATCTAACTGGAATACCCTCACCTGACACCTTGGAATTTAATTCCTGCTTCATAGAAGTTTTAGGGTGGATACCGGTGAGAATGATCAGTAACATTTAAATAAAATTTAGTTTTATGCTGCTAACATTTCAACCTCTTTTGAGCAACACATTCAAACACTTTCCATTCTGCTTATAACTGCAGATAAAGAACCAGATCAATTATTCCCAAGGCCTGTGATCATTCATGAAGTGTTTGAAAAAAATGCATTATTTTCCCTTAAACTGTGGTTTGCACAGGAAAATAATGTACTTCCATTTCTGACACAGGCAACTAATGGATTTAGCAGAATTCATAAATAAAAGATAATAACATACCCTTCAGCAGTGTCTAGCAACACTGCACTTTAATGCACTTTGTCAACAGTTTTCTTTAACTCTCTTCCACTTTTCCTTATGGTCTCTATCAATGATGGCATTTACCGACAGCTCCTTAAAATGTAATCTATGCAATTCACCCATTTAACAGGTCAAAGAAGCTGGATCTGCACAGAAGCATGACTTAATTGCTGTTTTCATGATTTCAGAGTACGAATTGCTACGGTTGCAACCATGGGCAAGGCAGAGCCTTTTGGGGCCTCCATTCCTCATCTGCACACCACGAGCAGAATCCCGCACCCACGTCTCGGTGTGATTTGAGTTCATTTGTGCTTTTCTTCCAGCAGGAGCCCAACTACTACTTGTCTTCCCTTCCGAACCAGGCTTCCCTTCCTGAATTCCTGGGAAATGACAGCACCCTGAACAAGTGTCCCTGTACAGGTATGGTGAACTGAGAGCGCCAAGTCCCAGGGACGGCTGAAGTCTACTGCTTACAACTGGTTCTAATCCTGATGCACCATCGGTCTAATTCTGGATCTATTGAGGCAGAGATCTAAAATAAAATAAAACGTTTAACACCTTGACAAACCGCACAAGTCAGCAGCTGTTCCGTGCCTATATAAACATTCGAAATAACCAGGGACAGTGGAAGTATTTTGAGTGCATCTCATTAGGGAAATGTCATTTCTCTTGAGTTATCTCGGCTTCCACTTCCCATCACCAAATACAAGCTAGATCTATAGATAGAGATGAAATAGTTCTGCAGTTAATGCTAGAAACTATTAATGGCAAGCCCACCATGTGACCAGAGAACATGCCTGTACAAAGACTCTGTATACGGAAAACCAGTACACAGCTGGAAAATGTCCTCAATGCGCGTGCCTCGATGTGTTCAAAACAATCACAGATTTTCCTCTTAAAAACATACACAATTCTGAAGTGTGCAGCTGCTCACAGAAATAATTAACCTCCCCACTGACTCCGTGGCCAGCTGTTCTGCAGCACTTACAGGTAGTGTACAGGCATGGGACTCCAGGTGCCTGCACAGCCAACAGTCAACATCCACAATCCAAACGTTTGGCACATAAAGAAACCTAAAAGGATACGTTATAGGACCAGTGTTTCCAAATGATTACGTGATATGGATATGTGCATATACTCGTATGGCAGAAAAACTGAATGAAGTTTATCTGCAATACGCAAATAACTGCTTTTCCCAGAGATTTGGCACACGTTTCAGTTTGGACATAGAGCTGTTATGCCAGAGCTTTCAGGTGGCTTTGCTGCCGAACAGCCTGTGATAAATGCACAACCCCCTCACACATCAGATACCGCAGTTGCACAATGCCGGGTACGAAACAAAACTTGTTGCATGACAAACAGGTAACATTATTTTAAAAGAAACCATTTGCTTCAAAAGATCAAAAATTCCACCTGTTTTGAAAGATGTTCTAATAAGTACTTTAAAATACTGAGTACCATTTAACCTGTTTCAGAAGTAACAAACATCAAATTCAGGTATCATATTGAAGTTTTTTAAGGTATTAAAATGTACCACACACCTGCTCCAGAACTGCATGGAAATGGACGAACAATGTTCTGTATCTTTTCAACACTCAAACTTTTGTTCATACTCTGTTTTGGGGTTGCCAGTTTACCAACTAAAATTTATTTCATCGTGAACAAATGGTAAAGCATTATACTGGGAAAAAAAAAAGTGTGTCTGCTTCAGCAACCAGTACAAATACATAACCCTATCTCGGCTCTTAGCAGGAATACTGGATTCCCGATCAACAGCAGGAGTCCAGTGTTACTACACTAAATCAGCATAACTATATCACTTTATACCACCTGACCTGGTGTAAGGTAAACAGCTTGGGAACACCTAAGAAGAAAAAGATATGGGATTTTTCTCTTGCCCATTCCCTATAGTTTTTTTTTAGAGGTAATTTATAAAATCTGCCAGTATGTTCATATCTGAACTAAGAAAAAATATACTACAGCCTACATTCCACCCATCAAAAGTAACATTTCCCTTAGGTTTGTTCTCAAAGATCATCTACTAAACCCAGGGAAAGCCTTTCAGAAGAGAAAAGCTGCTAAATAAATACTGTGAAAAGGTTGAGATTTTTCCAATACAAAAGGAAAACCATGAGGTCTGTCTTGACTTTTAATGGCAGACAAATTTTGCTGCAGGCTCTTTTATTTTAAGATGACAGATTGCTGAGAAGGGCGGGGACTGGTTGGGATGAGAGAGAGACTGCAGCCAATTTTAAAAGGTATTGTTAAGAAACTAAGAATAAGGAGAGAACAACTTCAGTGGTCCATGATTACTAAAGAACGGGTTTAGCCAGATAAACAGGTCTGCTATCCCTGAAGGGATTTGAAAGAATATCACACACAACTTTATTAAAACGGCTTACGTGACATTTGCTTTAGACTTTGAAGGTAAAAGCTTCACACAAAGTCCTTTAAAAATGTTTTAAAACTGAAAAATCAAAACTTATTAGTGCTGTATGAATTCACAGTTCTGGGGGGATGGGATACACATCCCCTAATCTAGCCCTCGGCATCGATCCCTGCAGAGATCAATAGCAAGATTCCCCTGCAGTCCTGGGGAAGGCTGAGCAACTCCACAGATTTCCCTGAGTTTGCACCCCTTTACTTTAGCATTCCTTAATCGATCAAACATTAAGTCAGAGATCTGGCTCTTGAAACACACTTCAATCGTATGTTAACACAGAGATCAGAATCACTGCTGGAAATCTTCAAGTATGAAATGAATATTCAGGAGAGTTAAACTAATCCAAACTCTGAAATACTGCAGGTAACAGGATACGGACTCACATTCTTGCATGTAATGCACGCTTTAGACAGTTTATCCCTTCATTCACCTCCCCAGAAGACCCTTTGTATTACAGACCTGCTTAAGTTCACTAGATTTTTATCTAAAACAACATTCTTGTTTCCATGAATACATCAGCTCCTCTGACCTTTGCACGTTTTATCCACATTTCTAGGTAAAAAAGTGAAGGCAGCAATAAACATTAGTGACCCTAAGCAATATATGCTAGCCATGAGGTATGTATTTCTAAGCATACAAGAACTAACTTTGTAAACCCTGAAGTCATTACCACTCAAGGTACAGAAAAAGATAGAAATGGCTTTAAAAAAGGAAAAGCATTCATTTCAAATGCTGGCCATGTAGTGTTAATGTTTAGACTACAGCTTTGCTTTTATCTCTCTTCCTAGTTATTTTATAATAGCAATCAAGATATTTAAAACTGGTATTTAGTTCCTGGCTGAAGTGCGCAAGTGGAAATCATACACTTAAATTTACAAATTATTTATTAAACTGGGATTCTATGATATTACTCAGATTTACAGCCTCATGAAAATATTCCTTTCTTACTAAACTTGCTACTAGCAAGTGATTATATATTAAGAATACTTTTAACAGCGTTGGTGCTTAGCCTGTCACTAATGCAAAACAATAATTTTCAACACCTGCTTTTAATTTTTCACTGTACAACACAGGTAACTTTCATTTCTGAAAACAAGATTTCCTTAGTAACACTTAGCATGGACATACTCAACTTCTTTACAACAATCTAACAATCCATTTGTAATAGTTGCTGAACAGAAGGCCTTGTTTCCATAAAGATAGTGAAACATTTTGTTAGACCATAGCTGAGGACAAGTTTTGATTTAAGCTTAGGTGAAAACTCACTCCTTGAATGGCACAGTCCGCTTCAATAACAAAGTTGCTTGGACTGTGACTCAGGTTTTGCTCTGATTCTAAACCCATGCATAAAAGAACCAGGGTTCACACTCACTTCTAAAAACAGGAGTCACAGTCCTTTCATTTAATTTCTTTACAAAATCAGTCATGTGCTTTTCACCAATTTAGCATGAGTGGTTCTGTACCAAGATCCCAGCAAAGAACTGTCCTTAACAGTTTCAGGCGTGCTGGTGGTGAGCTATGTGTTTTTCCTTCCCTCCCTCTCTCCTTCTCCCCCCTGCCTCAGCAGGTGAACGCTTGGGAAGAGCATCTGGGGCAGTTCCACCTCCCAGCCACTGTCCTCAGCATTCCCAGCTCCTGCACCCACACAACCAACACCGTCCCCAGCTCTGCTCCTCGCGGGTCCAGGAACAGGGGCGGCCTCTGTAGCTGCAGGCAGAGTTTGATCAGGGTACAAAAAACAACTGTGACACACTGACACTTTTAATTTTCTTCATTTTGATGTCTTTTCCCGACAAAATGAAAAATTTAAAACATTGAAGTTATGTCCTTTTCTAAAAAAAAATAAACATGGAGAACCACTTGTCTTTCATAAAAATAATAAAGCCCACTTAATGCCAAGTACAAAGTAAATGGACACACCTTCGGAGTTTTCATGACATTTGTGAAAAATTCTAAGATTAAATAATCCTAAAAGTTCAGAAAGAAAGCCCAAACCAGAAAATTCTATCTACTCAGATACATCTTCAAAAGTAGAACGTCTTTACTACGTTTAATTCACTAGTCGGGGAGGAAAAAAGCTTTTTTTTTTTAACACTTCAATGGCATTTTAGACTGAAAAGGTAAGTTTCCATCTACCTCGTTGTCAGCTATTTTGAGTTCCACTGAGGTTTAACAAAACTGCATTAATAAAACAAATTTTACTTCTCACTGACCAATCCTCAAGTATTTTGTAGCTGAGCTGCCAGTCTGTCCACACCACCCCAGAGAAAGCAGGGAGAAGCTGGCAGACCCAGCGTGCCTGCTTTGTCAGAAACCGCGTCAGCCACGGACGGACGAGAGACAGCGAGAGACCGAGTGCATACATACCTGTGTGAGTCCTCAGGTGCGCTTTTAAGTGAGAAGACTTTGTATAAACTTTTGTGCAGCCTAAACAAAACAAAACAAAAAAAAAAAACAACAAAAAAGCAAAGAGGCTTCAGCAGGGAGAAAACACTCCACACTATGTTTAAACTTCCTCATTCAGTGCTGGGTTACTATCTGGACACATTTAAGTTTACTACTTTTTGGCGTAATTGTGGCCATTTAGAAGCAAAATTCTATACAGAATGCTCCTAGAGATATGTTGCTTGACACAGAAAAGAGAAAAACATGTATGTTTCTGGTCGACTTACTGCTTTGTAATGTAGTATATAGGCCAATGGCTGCTACAACCTATACAGCAACACCTGCTATGTAAGTCAACAACTTAGCAGGGGGGGGATTATTTGATTTTTTTTTTTTAATTTCCAAGAGGACCTGATCAAGCCATGTCATTGTCACCCAGGGCTCAACACAACTCCTTCACTGGGCATTTACTGTAAGGCACACGGAATGGGTGACATGGCAGCCAGAGCTGGCAAAGGGGGAGCAGCAATTTCCCTGTGCTCACAGCGGGCGTGCACGCCCTGTGTCTGGGATCACGTACACGGCAGCACACCTTCCAGTCAGATCCCTCTTCCCCTCCAGTGCAGAAGGCAATCCCTCTGCAGACGATTTTCAGAGATGGTTTTAATGAATTTATGAGGGCAGTTGAATCTCCTGTTCACAACAGGGAAGAATGGCTGTGGCCTTGGCTATTGAGAGCTGAAATTACTCTTGCAGTGCCAGAAAATTCAGAGAGCTGCACTGCACTAGACAAAGTGGGCCTCTGCTCCATCATAAATACTGGACAGTCCCACTGATTTGCACTAGCAGCGCCCAAAATTTTTATTTTTTTATTTTCTACGGAGTCTCTATTTTGTAACATGGTAAAATGAGCTCAAGAGAATGACAAATGACATGAATACCAATTATTTAATGAATGAGAGAGTCTTCCACTGAAAATAACAATGAAGACACATTCTACTAAAGAAACAAAGAACTATTTGGTTCTCCCTAGGTGTAGACCACAGCTAAAGAAAACCACTTGTACCTCATCCATTATTATTCACACATTTTTAAAATTTGTTTGCAAGAGCTGGGATTTTCTGGCACAGATTGCTTACCTGGGTAGTCACAGTAGTGGATACGTCTTTTCTCTAAATCTGGGTTACTTCTCCTGTTGTATCTGACAGGTTGGATGTTCTGGGGGGTTATGGGCAGAGTTGCTGGTAGATTCGGGTTGTGAATCGCCAGCTTGGAAGCTATAGTTGCGGCGTACGATGGAGGAGGGGTTAAATTCTGCAGCATCTCTGCTTGTCTGTCTGGGCTTCCAGGCTCTGAGCTTGGGGGTGAAGGAGGGAAGTAAGTGGCCTGCTGCTGCTGCAGAAACTGGTTTGGCATTGTGTAGGTGCAGGGGGGGATGCCCTGGAACTGTTTCATTGCAGTCTGTGGAACAGCCGAGGAGAGCGTGTTAAGGCCCGCCATGGCTGAGGGCATGGAGACACTGCTGAGGGAGTCCATCACGGCCGCCTGGGGAGCGGCGCTGGGCATGTCTAAATCCGGCGAGCTCAAGAGCTGATACAACTGGCCTTGCTGGGGCGTGATGGAAAGATGCACATCGGGAGTAGGAAGCTCCTGCTTGATGAAAATGTTGTTCACGTCAGGGGTTTGGTGGGAGCTGAAGATGCTGGTAAATTCTGGGAGGGCCTGAGTGGGAGCAGGGGCAGGGGCAGTGGCAGTAGTTTCGTTCTGGTGACTGAAGATGGTGACTGAAGACGGCTCTGTCTTGATGTGGGTTACACAGGGTCGCTGAGATTTGTACAAGCCAGTTCTCAGATGGCTGATGTCGGGCAGGAAGACGTTCATGTTGATGCTGTAAGGCAACCCTTCGCTGTCGGTGAAAAACTGGTCTACAACTGAGGCACTGTCTCTTCTGTATTTCTTATGCTCAGGGATGACGGGAACAGGCGGGAGCTGAGGTGCCAGGTATTTCTCCATCTCACATCTCGTCTACAAAGACAAAACAGACCATAATCCACATGATTTGTTACCAGCTAAAAAGATGATGGCATCCAAGTCATGTGAGGCTTTACAAATAAAAGGCAATACTGTTCATCCAGCCGCAAGACACCTACAGAGGAAGTTATGAATGCTCACACTAATGAAAACCTGCTTGATTTTACAATAAGCACACTGATCAACATCATCAAGGACAAGGAGATAAAGTCACGGTACAAAGCGTTCACACATTGAGACAGATCTGATGTTTCAGCATACACAAACTTTTCATCTTTTATGCCTAAAAGACAGTGCGAGGCGCAGAAGTGACAGGCGCTGTGCCTAATCTGCAGATCTTCTGCTCTGGAATTCACTGCCCAGCAGGGTGACTGCCTATCTGTTTCACCCGCTCCTCTTTGAAATGCTAACTGTAAAAGCCACATCGTCAGCTGACTATCTGAATACTAATACTTCAAATAATGTTTATATGTATATAACATACTTCCATGATTTTCATCCCTAGAAGAATGGGAATTAATTAGAAATAGAACACCGAAGTGTAAAGTTACTAATAATATCGAATAAAAAGGAGATGGGTTGACTACATAAGAGTATTCTTTGTGTAAAGTGTCTCCAGGACTACACTTAAACCAGTAATAATCTATGCAGTGTGTAATTGTCTAATAGTGTGATAAACATGTCCCTATCCATGCCTCGGTTCTCGGAGAGCTCTTTAATTACGGGAAAATCACCCTCTTAGCACGGTAGTGCGAGGGAATCCGTGGGTGGCTGGAGCCCTATACATTACTGGTGTACAGTCATCGGCAAAACATTTACCATGCAGTCTTCAGTGGGCAAATGCTACATTCCCCCCTGCCCTGTCAAGAGAGCGCTCATACCAGACCCGTTTAGCACCCCGCAAGCGAAAGCAGCTGACAAACAGCAACTCTGTTCAGCCCGAAAGTGGATTTTAGGACCTTTCTTCAAAGACCCCCGGTAAACACCACAAACAAACACAGCCGCCTTCCCGTCCCTTTGATCTGGATCTGCCCCGACATGCCAGGTTACTTTTTCCAGCTCTTGTTTACGAGTCGAGGGCAGCTCGCTTTGAAGACGGGGACTTATTTACTCCTTAGGGAAGACACCACCGAAAGGCAGCGCCCGGCAGAGCGCTGCCCGGCATCGGGGCTCCCTCTCCGCCGACCGGGGCAACGCCGGTGCCTCGCAGGGCGCGGGGAGCCGCCCCTGGAGCGGGCACCGTCCGCGGGCTGGAGCCCGGCTGCGGTCGGCACCTTCCCGCTTTTAGCTCCTCCAGCTGTTTGCCTGCGGATCCGCTCCCAGGCGGCCTCCTGGGACAGGCACCAAGTCCTGGGAAGTCCCCGTTACCAGCGAGTCGTGTGCTCTCCCCCCGCGGCCCCCCGAACATGACTCCTTGCGTGGGCGAGGAGGACAGGCGGCCGCTCTAATTCTGCCGCCGGGCAAGTGCGAAGGCAGCAGCTGTAGCTTTCAACACACTGACGGGGGCAGCCCGGCTCCCCCCGCCTCGCCGGGACGGCCCCGGCCGCCTGGCCGCGCTCCGCCGGCGGGAACACGGGAGCGCTCCCGCTCCGCACGGGCGGGATGGGCGGCGTGGCCGCTCCCCCGCACATACACACGAACCCGTACACATACACACACATACTCACACACAGACACACACGCTGCCGTCATGGCCCCGCAGTTGGGTGCCCGCCGCCCTCGCCCCGCGGCCCGGCCCCACCCAGTCCGCCCGCCCCGCTGCGGCCGCTCCGGCCGGGGCGCGGCTCCGGGGCTGCGCGGGCAGCACCGAGTGCCCACCGGCGGCCGTGAGCGCTGCTCCTGCCTACCTGCACCATCTCCTCCGCCGGCAGGTTCGCGCCGCCGCCCCCCGGGTGCTGCTGCTGCTGCTGCTGAGGCGGCGGCGGCTGCTGCTGCTGCTTCAGGTCCTCTCCGGGGAAGATCACTGCCTCCCGGGCCCCCAGCACGGGCTTCAGCTGCGCGAACACCGGCTCGTCGGGCTGCGGCACGGGCCCCAGGCGGGCGGTCATGGTCAGCACCCTGGTGGCCATGGGGCTGGCGGCGGGCGCGGCGCGGACGGGCTGCCCGCCCCGGCGCAGGGCGAGGGACCCGCGGGCGGCTCCGGGCGGCGGCTGCTCTGCGCTCACTGCCCAGGAGCACCAGCCCAGAGCGCATCCACTCCGCTAGCGTCAGTGCCTCCGCCTGTACCTGGCCGCGCGTATCTACCCGGTGACACACGCCCGCCTCTATTTCACCCTACTCCACCCCCGGCCCCCCCTATACCCCACCCAGCCCGGATTGGGGGCCGGCCCTGCCGCCCGCCCTGCCTACGGGGAGCGCGGGCAGCTCCTCCCCGCCGCCCGGCCCGGCCCGGCCCGGCCCGCCTCGGCCCTGCCCCGCTGCGGCGCTGATGGCGGAGCGGTGCCGGTGCCGGTGGCGATCCCGATCCCGGTGCCGGTGCCGGGTCGGCAGGGCGGAACAGCCCGGGCAGCAGCCGGGAGCGGTGCCCGGCGCAGTCCCCGGAAAGGAGCTGCCGGCGCTGCGCTCGTCCTGCAGTGGAAGCGGGTTTTCAGCAAGTGCGGCGCTCCGCCGGGGCTTCTCTCGTGCTTTTACTATTATTTATAGTCTTGTAAAGAAGCGCTGCTAATGTGGGCACTTTAAAACAACTGTCTTGTCCTACCTTTCATCTTCAAAAGGGTTTTAAAGGCAGTCGTTCAGATTTATTATTTTTTGTCCTGAAGGCAACTCGTACTCGAAACCTGCTGCTAATAATTATCAGCCCGGCAGTACACATCCCCACCCCGTACGCTGTGAAAACGAAGTTTTCCAGCATTTTAGAGAAATAGCGCAGAGGACGAGGAAGACCGGTAGAGGAAAAGAGATAGAGACGATTGAACCTTCTCTTTCCCCCCCTCCTCCCCCCACCGAAATGAGGCAAGTTTCTATTTACTTGTTTTGAGGTGTGGTTTCGGCGCAAAGCGTATTTCCCCGTAGACACAGGACGGTGAGCTAAGCTGCCGCATGTTTCGCTGAAGCAGAAAAAGGAGGGACGCTGTCCTTTCGTGCGACACCGACCGGCTCACGTCGTATGGGAAAAGTACAGCATGTAGTGGAGCTTTGGAAAAAAGCACAAACTTTCCACCTTTCTCCCAGCCCTGCGCCTTCGGTTTGCAGGGAGAGAGTCTGGGAATCCACAGAAATGTTGGCAACCCCCCCCTCCCCGTCTTTATCCCCTATCATTTACAGACAAGGTTCTTTTTTAAAACGTAAAAAAAGCATATTTTTTTTCTGCTCAGCCTGGCACTCCTCCCCTTTGCCGCCCAGTCCGCAGCAAGTAGGATGCCTCAGAGCCTGCATGCAGAAAGCTAATTACAGAACAAGGGAAGAGCTCAGCATAACATTTCTTTTCACGAACTGTCTGTTTAGCAATATGTAGCCTCTTGATGCTTGTTGTTACAAACGTAGATCCGGCTACTCCCGTCAGCGCCGCATTTAAAGCCGTGCGGGCTCATTTCCATCCGACACCAACACGTATTCCCGTTTAGGCAATATACAACTTTACTGAAGACTCATGGCTGGCATTTCGTTCCCCACTCAAGCCTAGGAACAAGTGTTTCAACCATCAGATTTTAAAATCATGTCTTGTTTTTTGTGAATGCCCTTCACATAACCCTAGTTTAAGGTTAAACTTCAAACTGTGCTTTTTGAATACCTGACTTGTCCCTTATGCCAAACCTGTTAGGCTTCAAACTATGTTTTTGACCATCTGAAAGGACAAGTTTAATATAAACTGCTCTCTAACAGCTTTAAAAGTGCAAAACTAGCAATACTACACTTTGCTGTCTGGAAACAAATTCTTACAGATCAGGGACAACGTAGGACACGGCAGCGTCCGACGTTGTGCATGTCCTGGTAACTTTCAGACATTTGTATTAATCCTGTGGCTGTAGTAAATGAAGTGTTTCTAAGACTTGCGTACCTAATTTGCATGTTTTCTCTCCGTCTGATTAAGTGAATGATAAACAGGTAATTTCAAAAGTTTTGTTTGTATTATTTTTGTTTGTTTTGCTTTGTTTTATATATGTGCATTTATAAAGGGCCTGCCCTGGCAGAAGCTTTGGCAGGTTAATTAGAATGGTATCACAGACTAAAGCTCTGTGTATAAACATTTTCAGAAGCATCTCTGAATGTGTTTTAAATTTTTTAGAGAGGATGTAATTAGGTCTGAACTGCAGATGAATAAATCCAATCTCGTCACCATGTTTTTTGTGCTACTGATGGTGTATGTCCTACAGCCTTTTGTCAAGCAACAATCAGTGGAAGATGGCTAAAGACTATGTAATTTTAAAGAGCAATTTTTTATTTTGACTTTTCTACTATAACTAACAACTAAACAGGAAAGTCTGATAGGCTCTTGTTCCTGCTCAGATTCACTGCTTATCTGACCTACATATTGCTGCACTACTTATTTACAGATAGTATAAATGCACTTTTAGATCCAGACACAAAAATTATTTGATGGGTCATTTCAAGAATTCCCGTTGTTATTAGATTTTAAACTTCTTTATACAAATAATTTTTGTTTAGAAATTTAAAGTCAATAATAAGCTGCCAACTAATGTGATCTCCTAAATGAAATTGAAATGAGAATTTGTTTAATTTAATCATAATGAAAAAATTCATAATGAAAGAATTCATAATCATAATGAAAAAAAAGGAGTTTACAGCTGTAATAATTTTGGAACGTTTGTAATTCTTTACTGATTTTTCAGACTGAGGTAGAAATTAACTTACACCTTAACAGATGAATTTGCAGCATAAAACTGAGTAAACTGTTTTCAACCAGCACAGCCCTGTTTGTGCAAGACTTCAGGCAGATATGTTTAGTAGTTTTGCTAAGTGATCATTCCTCTGCAACGCAAGTTGCATCTTCTAAAAATGACAGTTCAAGGTCTGTAGTTATTGTCCTGCAGAGCACAGAAAAGGAGGAATAAAGCATAGATTGGTAAACACCTAGAGCTAGGTATGTGAAAGACACGTTTCAGTGTCCACAGTCAGGGGCAAGAGAAGAGCAGCACTCTGCACTCGAGAGAGCATTGCTGGGTTCAGGGAAAAGGGTTAAACCTTCTGAAACTATGTGGATGCTGCAGGTTCTGAGCGGGCAAGGATCCAGGCTTTCTGAATGAATGTAGACTCAATTACTTTGAACTCTCTTGTTCTGTACATTCCTATTCGCTTACTAGTGCTGTGCCCATTAGGGGAGACAGGAGAAAACAAGAACAAATGTCAAGTCCCAGGCAGTTGGGAGCTTGGCAGTGGAGGAGCAGAGCGCTGCCTGTGGGAGTGGGGTTGGGAGCAAGGGAGTTCGGCGGGGGGGCCACGATGGAGACAGGCTCTCTGGTTTCCTAACTCGCCACTCCATAAGACATACCTCTTAGGAAGGGTACTGGTGTCCCACCGTCTTGCTGGGAGGGGTAGGGCCAGAGTTACAGGGATCTGCACGTGTTGTTCGGAGGCATAGGGAAGGACTGGAAAGATGTGGACAAGTTGTTTCATAATGGTGAGGTGAGGGAAAACCAAGGACCTCAGCTGAACTAAGCTAGGCTGGAAAGCCACAGGAAGATGTCTAGTTATAATTTCAGGAGCTTTAAACACATCGAGAGGCCTGTTCTGATTCAGCAAATACCCACCTCATTTTTTCATGTAAATTTACTAGAGAAGTGGGCATGAACTTTGCTACTTACAAAACAGTAGCTGTCTGTACTTTTGGCCACTCATTAGACTCCATCTCCCCAAGGGAATAAATGGTTTCTCTTTTTACTTCTAACTTTCCAAAGAGCCTGCACAATCCTTTTACTTTAAGAAAGTCATTATTTTTCTCGTGCTAACTTTCCTCTGAAGACAGGATTGCACCAGCCACGAGGTACCATCCTAACTCATGACAGGCTCTGCGAATGCCACTCGCGCTATATAATCCAGCAGCACCACACCAAGGAATGCAGCAGGGTGACTTTCTGTTGAAGCCAATGTGGGAAATCATGAAATGACAGTCTATTCCTGTGCACCTTTATCTCCTGCTGGTTCAGGATTCGCTTACGGAGGTGTTTCCTTGGCTTATAAAAGGCAAGCCCAGTTCCCGTTTTTCATTTCATTGTACCAGAAATACTGTGATGGACCATATGGAGAGAGGGATATTCCTGCTGAAATAACAAATGGCACTCCTTAATTATTTCAGCCTGGCACTTGAATAAAACCACATTTCATCTTGACTTCTTTCCCCTCTTGACATTTCAGTAGTCATCTCGCTCCACGCCTGCTCTAGTGTGCAAAGCCTTACAATCAGGAAAATGACTCTAGGTCCCTTCGCAGAAGGCTTTGTTTTGAAGGATGTTCAGCAAGTGAGATTTTGTTTTGCTAACCTCCCTGTATACTCTAGAGGACAGCTGTGTCAAACCTTCCCATTTCCAGTGGAGTTCTTCAGGGTTCCTTTGCTGCTCTGCTGGGAGTGAAGTGTGTACCTTCCTGACCTAGCTTGGCATTTTGTTAATGGAATTGAATTGGCACATCACATCAGGTAGAAACCTGCTCAACAGAGTGACTCCAGAACTGGATTTGACAGTTTTTTAGGATATAAAGACTATAACAAACCTGCAAAAAGAAATTATTCCCTAATTCTGCAGGCTCAGGTAGAGTCACCGTTGCAAATCTTGGTACAGACTTCATAAAATGAGAGGTGTATGCAAGGTTTTATTTTGCACAGTTAAAAATGAAGCAAACTTTTATAGTTGTTTAAAGTTTGCTGAGATTACTAAAACCACGCAGATGCAGTTGTATTTGTGGTTTGTTTTCATCCTTTAGCTAAACATATTTTTCTTCCACTGCAAGATGAGTAAATTAAAATAGCAATGAAGGTTTGTGACAACTAAATAAAGGTATGTAAACTTACCCACAAGCAACCTTTGAAAAAACTTTTTGCAGCAACAGGTAACGATCCTACCATGTCTGCATTTTCTGTGTTTTGACCTGAGTCAGTCTGCATTGTACAAAGCCTAATTACTGATTAATTATATAAATCTGTCTATGCAGAGGTTTGTTCAAGTATTTTCCCTCAAGTTTAACTTGAGCATGTGTGTATACACTTGCATGCATCAGTCTGATTTGCTATTTATCAGGGCCAGTGCTGACTTGGCATAACAGATGTTTCAAGATGGAAACTTCAACTGCTCATTACTCGAATTCTTGGATTAAGAATCATCAACCTGTCTGGAGGAACAAGACATCTTACTCAGTAGCTGAACCCAATCTTTAGTCAGATTTTAAGAAGCCTTAACTTCAGGTAAACCACCTCATATTGCTTAGGTTTCAGGTACAGTTCAAATATTTTCAGCCCATCTGATGAGAAAAAATACAGAAAAATAATTTATTGTTACGAGTTTTGGTGGTTTTTTTACCTCTGTATGTTCAGAGTATGTCTGAACTGGAAGCTGTTTATTTCAACAGGTCTTTTTGAGAACAACAGGTCACTGACTCAGCTTTAGGAGATGAGTCTTTCCTGTATTTTCATCCGTTGTCATACAGCTGCTTGGCTCTGACTTGTTGCATGGAAGGGCCAGAAATGACAACGACACGCTCCTTCAGCATGTCATTTAATTATTTATGCACTATTAGAGCAGATGGAAATCTGTACATGTGTGGCAACTAGACAAGATTAATTGAAATGCTAATGTACTTCAAAAATAGCATTCACAGTTTTTGGCAAGGTGGTTTGACCATTACTTGGAAGTTTAGTGGGAGCCATCACCATTCTTTACTTCCACCTCCCCTGTCCAATGCAGAGGCTGCCTGCTTTAAAAGAGCAAATGGTGTTGGCAATGCTTGTTAGCAATAGGTGGTCTTATGTGGTGTTTTAACTGCTTGAATATGCGAGACAAACCCACATTTTTTACTGCTAAAAAAAGCACTTTTTGGTTCCAGAATGTTTATGCTGAGGATCTGTTAACAAACGCTAACTGTAAAGCTGCTGTAATTGTGTATTTTGGCTGAAATCTCCTGATTAGAGAAATAACATAGTAGAGAGTGGTTTGGGTCTTGTGAAATCATGATCTGCCAGGTGGGAAATGGAGCCTTTACAGGCTTGGACATGGCAGAGGGGATGGTCTGGCTGGACAAGCCAGGAGGGCATTAAAGCCATGAGCTGCTAGGCTAACAATCCCTAGGGGCATAATGAGGTCAGGCAATGAATGCTCATTTGGAACTAAATCGTGATGTTGAGAGAAAAAATAATTAAGGGATGTGGCAGAAAAAAATTCCTTCACTTCTAAGGCAGTGTCCTTTCAAGCAGGAGAAGAAGGGATAAGCTCCTTCATCAACTGCCTGTGGGGTGCTCAGAGAAGATTCTGGAGCCCTTAGAGGCCAGTGTCTGCAGGGTACAGTGTGCTGCTGACTGTGATCCTGGAGAAGCACAGAGGCCCTGAGAGAGAGCTTTGGCTATCCAGAGGAGCTAAGGAGCCTGTGTGGTTATGTTCCCTGTGGGACCTGAGCTGCCCCATTCAGAGAAGAGTAGAAACCTAAATTTCAGTGTGCCATGGGGCTCTACCCTTAGGGCTGTGGCACTCATGCTATTAGTGCCAATGTCTGCATAGTTCCTAACACTAAACCATACCTGTACTCAAACAGTCCTGCATCTAGGGTAGGCAAATTTTGCATTAGACAAAGCTGAAATAAACTGTAGGCTGAGTGAGGTGAGTGCAGTCCTGAAAGTCTACAGTCCCATGGCAGTCAAAACACCTCTTCCTCAAGAGTACAACCCCTTTGCCTTCTGCCTCTTTAGAGGGCATTTTGTGAAGCAGTTATAATTATAGACACAACAGCTGGGAGAAGAACTAGTAACAACAAATATAACTTGGATGGCAGTTATTATGGAAAAATAACATGGAGAATGAAAGATGCCTAAGAAGTCAATGACCTGCATTAAAAAAAAATAAAAAAGGTCCATGAAATGTATTAAGAACTCTAACAATTGTCTGTTCTTAGATAAATGATACAGAATTGTTGAAAAGCAAAGAGAAAAAAACCATGCTAGATATTTCTGTGCTGCATTTGGGGAAAGAGAAGGCAAGATATTTGTATCATATAATGACAAAATACTTTACGTTTCAACAGTAATTCAAGAGCATATTAAACCAGCTACTGTTGATGGTCTTAGCTGAGCATGTCTGGAAAACTTCACACCAGGAATTTTAAAAGACATGGTCAGCAAGCTTTCAGGATTGATATTCAGTAATTGTTTGATTAGACACGTTCCAGAATTCTGTTAAGAAAGCTAGAGTTAGAACCAATACATAGAAATGTAAATTAAATGATGGAACTAATTATGAACTTGCACCACTGTGACATTAATTTGAGCAGCTTAATGTGAACAGTCAGTATGTGAATCTATTAAAATAGATAGCATTATTTATTCCACTCAGTATGCACTAATGAAAACCAATATTTTGCTGAATTACCTTTGGATAAAGTTGGTCACAAAATATAACAGAGTTTAGGAAGACCACATTTTTGCAAAGCATATCACCAGATTCTGCTCAACATTTTTGACTGAAATTCCTAACTGACAAGTCTCAACAGTTTTTCAAATGGAATATTGCCAGGCTGGTGTATAAGGTCTCATGTGGGGGCACTGATTGGTTTTTTACAACAAGCTGTTTGCCTTCCTAAAAGAAAACATAATAGTTGATCAATTTTATTGAGATTAAGTGTGAGAGAAAAATAAATAATGAAGGTGGGAAACCTGTCTACTGAAACAACAATTCCCTAGATTCCTTGGTATGTGGCATGCTTCTGAACTATACATCTTTCAGTAGAGATACAAATGAAAAAGGTTCGTGAAAAGGTTCATAGCTTAATTATGTCTAGTTAGCTAGATTCCTCACATGGCCAAGAAAGATGTGAATCTTAGGTGTCCAAGCATCCAAGGTGAACCTTGCAGAGCTGTTATACCCAGAGGATTCTTTCACTGAAGTGCTCAGTCATTTTCAGCATCCACAGCTCAAGCTGGGGTGCAGTCAGTCCCTCACAGTTCAGCTGCTGAGCCTGCACACACTTGCAGTGTCTATTGGAATATTGGTTGTGTAGCTAGAGGAGAGAGCTGCATCTCAAGATGGAGGCAGACACTGCTTCCTTTGGAGCACCTGAATTCTGGATGGACATGCAGCAAGCTGAGGTGCTCATTATAAGAATGCAATTTTCAGTCTTTCCTACTTATGACCCTCTTCCTTATGCCTCCTTTTATTTTTGTTAAAAACCCCCCAAAAAACAAAACAGACAAAAGCTGGTATAATTCATTAAAACCTGGCACCAGCAAACTTGTTTTTTGAGTTACATTTTGAGGAGTCCCTGTAGTTCAAGAGCACAAGCTCACAACCTGTTTAAAAGGACTTTTACAGCACACTTATAACTTACGTGCAGTATGGATGCCTACTTAGAGCAGAAACTGAAAATGGATTCTTTCAGCTATCATGTAAAGATCTGCCGAGGCTGGGGTTGAGGGACTGGAGTTAAATCTAGACAATTTCAATCTTGATCAGACTCCCATGGTGAAGTTGCTTCACTATCATTGTTTGTGGTCTGATGGATCTTTCTTGTTAGTACTTGTGAATCACTCAGATGCAGCTTACAGAGCTGATGGCATGTGCAGCATGCTCAGGAATTCCCAATTAAAGTAACCAAGTAATGCGGTTTTGTTACTCCATTTCCATGACCTGTGTAAAGAAGGCACCCAAGCTCAAAGGGGCAGAAAGAACTAGGTGGCATCTCCTGTCTATCCACACAGTCTGCCTTTGGGGAGGAAAACCCCCAACAATTGGAAGGAACCAGCCTTTCTGCAATCAGAAACAGCTGCTTCAGCAGCAAAAGCAGGATTTTCAGCTAGTCAGAGGATATTAATATTACCACAGGATTCTCACTTAATAATAAGGGTAATACTCAGGTGACCATTACCATTTTAAAAAACATCCTGGTAACTCAATTGACATGTTTTGAATAGAAGTTTAGGAATAAACAAGTAATTTTAAAAAACTGTCAATAGCAAGTACTGATTGATTTTCTATGCATCTGCCTCACTAAGTGAGGTTTGACCAAACTTAATGTGTGAAGACACATGAAACATCTTTCCATAAGTGAGCTGGCTAACTGGATGTCACTTTTCAGGAGGGATAACAGCAAAGTAGAGATTACAAAAACATACCTCGGGCTGCAGTACAAGGGTGAATCAGGAGTTGGAAAGGTGCTTCCCAAGAAAACTTACAAAGGTGTGCTTGATTTTTCATCCCAGTCACTCCACAGAAGAGGATTTACAGCACACACTTAACATTTTGTGATAAAAATGTTTAAAATTGTGATCATCAAAACTCCAGAAATCAGAGAATGTGTCTGAACTCACTACTGAAGCTAAAAACTCCTCAGAATTTATGTTTTGTTTAGTGGCCATCACAAGTTGATCAGTAAGAAAGATGAATGAATCAAAGGTGGCAACCTCAGAGACTTCAGTCCTCCCGTATGAGGAAGCTGATCAGCCTTGATAAAATGTGGCTGCGCGTGACTCCTCTCTCCTGTTCACTTGGGGGCTTACAGAATTGGTGACAGCACTCATCCTGCTGGATGAGGAAATGTCTGTATTTCTAACTGCAAAGGGTAATGAAAGGCATAGCTGTGTCCTCTTTCAAGGTTTCCATTTGCCTCATGAGGAACTCAGTCCATCAAGGAAGCAACTGCCTCCACACAGTTTTGTTTAGTTCCATTTACTCTAGGTAAGGCACAGCCAGAAAATGACAGATTTGCCAACACTGCAAAAATCTAGAAATAAGATGATAGGTGAAAAATGACAGTGGCTATTGGTGATAGCTCAAATGTCTGTTCACAGTAGGGACTTGGAAGTGACATACATCTATCAGAATGCTGGCACACAGAAATATCTCTCTTCTCAAATAAGTCACGTAAGATGTCAATTAAAAAAGTCAAATCAAATGCTACAGAAGAGGAAATATCCAATGACACAGGAGAGTATTATCTGTCTTAGCCTAGTTTTGCTAACTATACTATTCCCAGGAGCTGCAGATGCATTCAGAGTCCTTTAGAATGTTTTTAATTTCTCAGACATATATTAAGTAATAGATGATGGTAAATAATATTCAATATAGTTAACCAGTTAGTTAGTACAATGTTACTTTTCCCCCCTCATTATTTCTTGTCTTTTTGAAAATATTTAGAACCTGATTAACAGAAATAAATAATTTTTTGGGGTGAAAAACATGAAACAGTTTGTTAACATATTGGTACTCATAGCTTCAGCTTCAAGTGTCAGATTATTTTCTACATGCTGGAAAAGCATGCAAACAAAATATACAATATTCAATACAGATTTATTCTGCACCTATAATAAGGATATGAATTTATTTAGGTAATAAAGGATGTTTTTAAAAATGAGTCATTTAGTTTGCTTTATTTAATCATATGTTACAACCAGCTTAGCTAATTTCCACTAATATCTCTCTGAAAGTTCTTTTCATAATTTGTTTTTGAAAATGCTTTTTGAATTATTAAAAAAGAAAACAAATAAAAAAGAAATGCTTTCAGAACAAGAGACCAATATAAAAACCTTTCTCCATTTTAATGATGCTTTGTTAATTTTTCTTTTTTAACTAGAACATCTCTAGATTAAAAAACAAAAAAGTTTTTGGATGTTCACATTTGAGCTGTAAGTAGTACTCTCGTTGGGTGACTTAATGGAAGTTTGGAGTATGGCTGTTGTGTTGTGGTGGGGAAAGCTGCTGCTCATGGAGGTACAGCTCATCTCAGACGCGTTCACCTGACCGGTTCCCAACGTGCTTACTTAGGCTGCGGAGCCCGCTTACGCACGAGCCCGGCCTAATGGGGCAAGTGGGATGAGGCAAGACTC
This sequence comes from Zonotrichia albicollis, assembly GCF_047830755.1. Taxonomy (NCBI): domain Eukaryota; kingdom Metazoa; phylum Chordata; class Aves; order Passeriformes; family Passerellidae; genus Zonotrichia; species Zonotrichia albicollis. Next base: position 79,103,668 of record NC_133820.1, on the reverse strand, counting down.
TAACAGGATGTCTTAATCCCTGTGCTGCCTGAAAGATATGAATACGATAAAGGAGAGGAAAAGTTGATTCAATCTTTTAACAGAAACAAGGCTTCTTTCTCGCTAGATTGCATATTGATAACTTCTTAGAGTAACAAAGCTTCTTCTAGTGATTAGAAAAACTTTGTTTCTGTGCACTTCAAGAGTAGAGCCTAACGATTCATAAATCTGGCACGGTATCAGGTACAAATCACTGTAAGATATGACACAACTACATGTAATGTGGAAAAAATATCTGCATTTTAGTGCACAGGAGAAACAAACTAGTATTAAAACAAGCATTTAGTCAGGATCAGGATAAACATCTTGTTCTGTGTGTTTTAAAGTGTTTTCACATGCAGTATTACAGTTTTTCAAATTCTGAGTTATCCATTCAGACTTCACTGACAAATGAAAGAAGTAAAAGTGGAAGGGACAAAGAAATTACCTCTTTTCCTTTTGCTTCATGTTCATGGTTTCCTTTTGCTTCATAGGCCAGACCATGTGAATAGAACAGGTTGCAAATGCACAAACTGTCTTTCATCAATACCATCTGTATCCATCACAGCTGTTTTAAATCTTAGGTTAAAACAACTATTTGAAGACAGTGAAATTCACCTATGAGATAATTAATCATAGTAGGTTAGACCAGCTTGGTCCACTATGTTCTATCAACAGAAGCATTTTGCAATGGTCCATTGCAGCACTTCCAATCCAGGTGACGTTATTTATAGTATGTAGCAGTGGCAATAAACTTTCCTGGTTTCTAATTTAGGAATATCAAAACCAGCTCTATGTTCTTTATCCCAAGGACGTTGTGGTACTATTAAACTAGTCTGATGTTAGTGTTTTCTCAAAAATATCACACTGAGACACAAGGTGATGCAATGCCCACTTCCCTCTGCTCTGAATACAGGAGTGAAAACAGTGCTCACAGAAAGCTAATAACCAAACAGCCAAAGAAGCCACATTGAATGATACAACTTAAGGAATTCCCCTCTACAATTAGTTGAACATTAAAACATTGTCTTTTTTAAATATCCACCCTCCATCAAATGCTATGGCTCTTATTTGTGTTATTGGGCTAAATGCACCTAACTGGCAACATACAGCTGAAAAGTTCTACGCTTGGCAAAGTCAAGTGTTCAAGTAGTCACAGTATTCATACTCTAGTATTTGCCAAAAGTTTCTTACTATTTAACAGAGTCAGGTGCTAAAGAACAGGATAAATAAAATCTAGAAAACTGGTATTTTTAAAGTAGACATCAGAAAATGACGAAGGAAGAGGTGTATATTAAATTCAGTATTGTAACTGTACTGAGGAGCTTTATGCAGTCTGTAGAAGGTGCCTCAAGCCAAGAGACTGGAAACTCTGAATGTTGTCTCAGCAGTTTCTTTCCAAAGCTGAAGGTCACTCCTTTCTTCAGGAATGCCCCTATTATCATCTTACCCAAAAGGAACTTCTGTGAACACATTAAATCCTATCCATCACCTGAGGAAAATGGTACATACTCAGTTTCCTATGGAAGAAGTATAATAGTTATAAAGCTATAAAGCTGTTAAGCCAATAACCTTCTCAGGTTTATTCAGATGCAGTTCCAGTTTTTGCTCCAATAAATCCATGTTCAGGATCACACTTGCTCGTATTCCAAACCTAACTACTGGTATTTCTAAAAGTGAAGCAATGTTAGAGCTGTCATCTTTTGTGTAGATCAGGTCTTTGTGGTGTCATGACTAGGACAAGACAAGGTGATTCCTGAGAATCCCAGCACAGCCCTGCTTTTGGTACCTCCATGGCTCAGGGGTACCCAAGCAGGAGAACCTTATAGTTACATCTTTATATTTTCAGAAATTACATAGAACTGATAAGAACACGGAAAATTTCTTACATGAAAGAATAACAGCAAACAAAGCTGAGAAGGTGGATCAGGTAACCCTGTTTCCAGAAACATCCAGTGCTTATCAGAGATACTGTATATTTTTATGAAAATCAGGACTGTCATTTAAATAAGTAAATGTGGTGCCTGTCATGAATCTGACAATTCTTGGAGTCAGAACAGTAGATTAGACAAGTTCATGAAGATGATGTATATATATTTAAAATATAAATAAATATAATAAAATGTAAATAAAACAGATTATATTATTATAATTATATTAGATTACATTATATCATATTAATTATAAAGAAATATATTTTAAAATAAAATCAACTTCAATATACTTTATTGGAATGTAACTCATTACCAGAAGCACCTTAAAACATGGATGTTCACAGGAAAATATTTTGCTTTGTATTAAAAATAATCAAACCCAAAAAATTTCAATTTTAATATTAAAAATGTATATGTATTTATATACAATATTTCAGTTTACAGTTACAAAATAATAATAGTGTATTATGAAAATTTCTTGATATTGCTGCAGCCGGAAACATAACTTTATATCGTTGTTTCTTTGTAATTTCACATAGTTTAATGGATTGAAAATACTCTGTACTTGTTTTTAAATCACTCATCTATCTCAGAGTTACTATCATGGTGTAGATCTATTTGACAAAGGTTTCAGCCTGCCCAGATGTGGAATGGTGCGTCAGAATGAAGAACCACTATATTTCATAGGATTGGGTATTTGGCTTTCTTGGACAAGAGATCTAATCAGCTCACTCAGGTTTCCTTAAGGGAGGTTTCAGACAGTCTCCATTGTGTAGGAGGGCACCCTGGCTGTGCACTGAGATTAGCCTGCAGAGATTTCATGGCGTTGAGAAAGAAAGGTAAGCTCCCTCCTGCTGCTGGTAAACACTGTTATTGTTCTCCATTCCTTGCTGAATGGCACAAATGCAATTCTGCAACCTTAATTACTGCAATAATGGAAGAAATGACACAAAATGACAAGGAATGTGCTAATTCAGTAAGGCTCAAGTCATTGACATATTAGTCCCTGTGGGGGCCTGAATATATGTTGTATTGTAACACCTGTGTGGTTCTGAGTTGCTCCAAACGAGCTGCAGCTGCAGGGTCCTTAGTTGGGCAGCAGCTGTAGCTCGTGAAGGTAACTGAGATAAATAGGGGTGGGCCAAGAGCCCAGGAGGAGCCCCTGAGAAGAAAGGAAGGAGTGTGTGGCAGAGAATGGAGAAGAGCCCCAGCAGAGAGGCGAGAACAACGCTGCAGCGAAGATTACAACAACTGGTGACCCCGTGTGATGAAGAACACACAACCAAACATTGAAAGAAGGTATGGAATCCCCCGGACAGCCGAGAGCTGTGGCAGCCTGAGAGCTGGGACTTTGGAATATCAGCCAGAGAGCTGGGACTATAGAAAATAGCAGCCTGAGAGCTGGGACTTTGGAGTATCAGCCAGAGAGCTGGGACACTAGAAATGTAACAACAAGAAGTGGTAGAAGATAGGACAGCTGAGAGCTGTGGCAGCCTGAGAGCTGGAACTGTATGTGTATTGTCATTGTATAATTGTTAAAAGAAAAGGGGGGAAATGTGGGGGCCTGAATATATGTTGTATTGTAACACCTGTGTGGTTCTGAGTTGCTCCAAACGAGCTGCAGCTGCAGGGTCCTTAGTTGGGCAGCAGCTGTAGCTCGTGAAGGTAACTGAGATAAATAGGGGTGGGTCAAGAGCCCAGGAGGAGCCCCTGAGAAGAAAGGAAGGAGTGTGTGGCAGAGAATGGAGAAGAGCCCCAGCAGAGAGGGAAGAACAACATTGCAGCGAAGACTACAACAAGTCCCTTTATTGCTTGTTGTTACTTTCAGGCATGTACTCTTTTACTCATAAATACTGAGCGGATTCTGGGGACTTAGTATTTAAATAATAAATTAGTAAAACAGAGATTAATGTGAAAAAAGTGGTGCCCAATAGTCTTTTAGAAGCTGTCTGGTCAGTACCTGAGCACAGAACATGTCTGATGAAGTTAGCCATCCTTGCAGTTAGCCACGCTGGCAAGCTGCATCATTTCCAATGTCCAAAAATGGAGACTTGCTAAATGTTATTTATAAGCTAACCAGGAAGGAAAAGGTGGCAAGTGAATAGGCTGCACCAAAATATTGTATTTTTCCTCGGCTGAGACTTCCCACCGCACCATGAAGGAGATGAGTGATATTGATTTTTTTGTGAACATCTTACATGTAGCTGCGGATGACAATGTGTGAATCTGTGTTTACACTGCCTGGAAACCAGTCCTGTGAAACAGAGTGACAGGTCTCCTGTATCTGCGGCCCTGTACCGGCAGAGGGGAGGGCGAGAAAGCTTGGGCACAGAATCAACCCTCTCTCAAGGGCTCAGAGAGAACTCAGTGGCAATATTTTCAAGCTTTTTTTCTAAAAAGGACCACTGCACTTAGGTAACAACCCCGTTTAAAACCCACATTTACACTGCATATGTAAATTCCCTTGTAGAAGTCAAGCATTACCTAACAATAATGCACAAAGAAACAAATTCTTCCAAAGAACTGAAGAAGAAAGCAAGATTTGCATGCCACAATATGAATTTCTAAAATCATGAAAAACAGGACCATTGGGAATTGCTAACAGTTTCAGCTGCAACACTGAATAATCTAAGTAATCCTTTTTCTATTGAACCAAAAGGAAAAATGAAAAGACTTTCATTGAAATACAGTCATAAATTCCATCCATAAGACTTTTCCTGCAATTAAGTTACATTTACTGATCCACTACTCCCTTAAAAGGAGCATTAACACAAAGACTTCAATTATTCATGGTCAAACAAAGTTGATTCTATTGCTACAGTCAAAGCGGCATTCTCTTTTACTGTGGTTATTTCTGTAGTATCTTCAAATAGGGCACATAGTCTGTGAAAACATGTAAGTTTTTGAGTAAAAGCTGTTTCCATGATCAATCCTAACTTCTTGCATTTAATACTTCTTCCTTTTGCTCCTTTCATGAAGATGAAATTTGCTGGGGGTTTTTGTCCCCTTCATCCTTTAAAGGGTAAGCCGATTGAAATATTCATTTTTTTAAACCTAGGTCAAACATCCTGAGAAAAAGTCTTTCTCTCTCTAAAAGAAAAACCAAGAAACAGAAACCACAGGTATTTACTGTTATGGAAAACTTATCAGTGAGGAAAGAAACCCAGGGAACTCCACAAAATGACCTCTGTGGAAGAAAGTTTGTGGTTCTTGTGTTGTCAGCAGAGGGCTTAAAAGAGCTGCAGAGGGTCTAACACCTATGAAGAGCCATACCTACTTCTGCTGCTGCTAAAAGCTTCTCACTCACTGTTCCACAATTCCCAAGGGCTGTCCATTTCTGCCCACGATGCCGTCCCCCGGGAGCTGGCACCCTCTGCTGCTGCTGCCTGCTGCCCAGCCCCAGTCTGAAATACCCAAAGCGTAACTGCCTTAATGAAGCTGTGGAAGTATGCGCTTTAAAGGTCAAGAGTTCCCAATCAATCCTAGGAATTTAAGAAGGGGATAATATTGCCCAAAGACACAAAGGTCGAGAATGAATACAGATTCTTGATATTCTTTGGTATAAGAAAATACCAGGAATACATTTCTTTGACTCAGTAAGAAGTCTGCCATATGATCTATTAAATGTAATGTTAACAGGGAGAGAAATGCTTTCCTCAGTAGACCTCGCTAATAAGCATAACCCTGAAAGATGACAGGATGTTACAGACTCAAACTGTTGTGTATAAATCTGTTTTCATGTAAATGTGCCACAGACTGACAATTGATTGAGACACATATACATAATAACACAAATACTTCTTCAAAAGGTAGTAATTTGTTTCTACAATGTCATGCTCTCTGAGTCACGTCTTTCAAAGACATGGAAGTTAATGAATGCCTACCAGGAGTAAAAGAATTCTGCCTGACCATCTTGCAGATGTCTGAGGTTTAATAGATTTAAGTGTTCCTCTTTTTTTGCTGGAACTAGGTATCATAAAAAAGTGTAACTGAAGAAAAAGAAAATAACAGGTAATGTATAAGAGGTAGGAAATTGTGTAGCAGTGATACTGGCAAATTCTCAATTGATTTCTGAATTCTTAGATGTTCCTCTTTTAAAAGGTTTCACTGCTGTTTTGTGCAGAAAATCTTGAAGAGAATGAAGACTATTAATCCAGAAGGTATATTATCTCTTTGTACAGGAAATATTTAGAAATTACAATGCCAGTGAATTAATACCACAGGATTCAGTAGTAAGCCTTAAAAGTTTAGGCCTTATTTAAAAAAGCAGTTATGTTTTCAATTTTTTCCTCAAACAAGAGATTACCTTGATGCACTTCAGCTTCTTGGCTTCAGACAAGGGACAGAAAGGTGAGAAAGCAATTACAGTGTTAAAGAACCCTGAAAATCCCAACCTGTACTAAAGCATTGTCTTTCTTTCCTGTTCAACCCAGGTATTTAAAAAACTTATCACTTAAGTAACACCTACTTAATGTACCAAGAAATGTGATAGCAGATAGAGATTTTTTTGGCTTTGCTCCCTTTGGTTTGAAAAAGAGGAACTGAAGATGATTATGTGGGTTGGGCACTTCAGTCACAAGTTGCTTACATGCATGACTACCCTTCAAAATTTCTCTTTACTTCATTATTTTTGACTCACACATCATTGACACAAGGCCTGTGACAATAGGAGACTGCAAAGACCATGAAGAAGAATTATGGAATAATTCATTTGACAACTATGTTTGTGGGAAAGAACATCAGTAAAAGTGCTGTACAGGTACTGCAACTGAGCCTTTTCATTACACGGAGAGCAAAAAGCTTCATTAATTTTTGCTGTAGGGCATCTCACGTTTGAATACTTATATTTAAGTGACATTCTAGCTTTCTCATGAGAAGCTTAGACAGTCTCCTCCTAGATAATTAATTACAGCCTTGCAGTCTAGTGAAGAATCACAGGAAAAATACAGTCTTCAACTAAAAAAACCCCAATGTATTGAGGATATTTAGACAAGGACTACATGTATTACAAGAACCTACCAACAGCATTGTGTGTTATCAGTATATTCTAATGAACTACTTTTATTTCTGCACATTTAAACATGGACCTTGCTAATAGTAACAAACGACCCCTAAAAATCGCAATCCTTTGACAGATTAAGTCACCTTGTCATCTGAAGAACTGTTTAAATATCAATAAAATGTCACCACAAAATCAGCCTGATTTTCTGTCAGCCTTCTCAGAAAATCAGGCTGCCTGGAGGACACAGAAATTTATAATGCACAGTTACTCTATAACAGTAAAAATGTTCCTGGGTATTGCACTTCCATGGAAGAATTAAATAGAATTGTGCCTTTTGGATGGTATTAAGTAAATTAATGTCACTCTCTGATATCAGATAATTTAGGCATAATACCACAGAGTAATTTAATTGGAATTCTGATAATCAGTCATCTAGTCCATCTCAAAGTCAAGTCCAATTATACCAGTTTGCTCAGGAGTTTGCTGGGTTATGAACGTCTCCAAGGATGAAGATTCCACCACCTCTCTAGGCAACTGTTTCAGTATTTGACCATTCTCACAGCAAAAGCATTTTTCATAATAGCTAATTGAGTTTTCTAGTGCTCCATCTGGTGTCCATTGTCTCTCACTCTATTGCTGTGCATCTCTGAGCTCAGAGTCAGGCTCTCTTGTCTCTGTACCATCCCATTTGGTAGTTGGAGACTGCAAGTTCCTCCTGTAAGCCCTCTAATATTAATGCCATACAAGTCCAGTTCTTTCCACCCCTCCTTCTACATCAGGTGCTTCAGCCCCTGGCCATCCTGGTGCACCTCTGCTGGACTCACTGCAACATGTCAATGCCTTTCTTGAGCAAGCCCAAAACTGGATACAAGGCTCCAGATGTGACCTCCCATGTGCCAAACTGAAGGGAAGGATCACTTCCCTGCCTCTGCTGACTGTCCTGTTGGTAATAACCACCTGGGATGTGGCTGGCTGGCACATTACTGACTCACATTTGTTGTTCACTGGGACCTGCAGGTCTGTTTCTGTCAAGCTGCTTTGCAGCAGTGTTGGCATATGGGGTTATTACATCCTGGATGTGGGGCTGCCACTGCTTTTGTTGAACTTCATACATTTCTTGTTGACCCAATTTCCAGCCTCTTGAGATCCTCTGAGGGCTTTCCTTCTACCACTCCCTCTGGTATTGCCTGTGAACTTGCCAAGGGATGACACTATTCCAGCAGGACACGGCATTGCTGATCATGTTTTCTTTAGGTAGGTGTGTCACCCATCTTACAGTCTGTATCTCACCAATTTGTCTATAAACACACCATAGGAAAACAAATTGGAAATATTTAAGATTCCGACTAGTATCTTGCCTAAAATAGCTCACAGTCCTTCTAGATAATACAGTTTATTAGTTATTCATTGATAACAGATAAACAAAATAGTATGGGAAGTTCATTTAGGGACTGAATCACATTCATATCTATTACAATCTACAAAATTAGTATCTGCATATGGAAACTGTTTTATAGGAAATAAAAGTTAAGGATTCTAGTCACATAAAAATATATGTTAGATAAAACCTAACTTCTGGAAACTTTATTCAGAAATGACTGTACTGAATGTTTGTGAGCCCAAAAGTTTTTGTGATTTTTTCCCCAGAGAGCAGCAGTTAGTCTAATAAAAGATTATCACATCTGTCTACACACTTGGCCTCCCTCACTCACAGAATGGTAATTTTAAACCTGTGATGTGCAATTGCCAGCATTTTTACCTTGGTCTCTCAGAACAAGAAAATGAAAAAAAAGGAAACTGAAGCTTTCCTGGAGCAGAGGAAGTACTACTGTGCTTCAACTGTTTGGAAAAAGGCACTAAGAAGAAACAGCTTTCTCTTAAATTAAATCTGAGCAATATTTTCAGTGTGCAGTACTTAAAAGATCTATATTTACGTTATACACAGAAATGTACCATATGCAGTCAAGAATGCTTTGAAAAGTTAGAGAACTTTTGTATAATTAGAATAGATGATGGAGTGGAATAAACAAGTAGAATGTGTTCTTGGACTTTGGAGCTTATTTTCATACAATTAAATATGGTAAGTTATCCATTTCCCTGCTGCACACTACAGTCCTCACCCATCATGGTTCTATTTTTATTATTACATTGATGTAACTGCACTACTGTCTAGCCCATTAAGTATCAATGCTGATAATTAGGATGTATTTTAATGCCTGTTTGGTTATACAAATGACATCAAGTGATGAACTACAAATTAAGGCCAGTAGGAAATTTTGTTTCCAGCTGACATGAATTTCCTTTATAGAAAATACAATACTAATGCATGTATATTTTGAAAATTTCCATTAGTCAGAATAGTTGCAAGGGATGTGGCATGAAACACAGGGTCCAGGAAAAACAATATAAAAAGGCTGAAACATGCATTAATTTGAACACCCTGAATAACACATCCTTTAACTACCCAGATTATAATTTGTAGAACACACTAGTGTTTATTTATCTTTAAATTCAAATAAATGTTAGCAAAATTATTGCATGTATCATTTTCACACATTTTATTCACATGAGAGATCTAGAAATTATTTTATGAAGCATAAGAGCATTTGACAGTCAAAAAAGAAACAGTTAAAACCAAACCAGTTGTTTGCTTTTACAGTAAAATGAGCATCACTATGGTGAAAATAACTTTATTTAAAGAAAAGCTCCCCAAAGGATTATTTTGAATAATTTTTGAAAAATGCTATGCTGATGTTTTCTTCTTCAGTTTCTTGTACCACACAGGTACCTCTTTATTTGTCTGTAAAAGAAAGAACATTTAGTTGTGAGACAGTGAACAAAAGAAAAACATGCAATCTACACAATTTAAACAATCTACCCAAGTCTCTATCCTTCCTATGTAGTTCAAAGTTGAGTTCTTTGCTTAAATGCAAATATCAAAACCAAAACGACCCATTTAAAGGTACTATTACAACATACCAGTATTAAAACCTCCCCATTTCCAGGTTATAAAAAAGCAGATTTTATGGTGAAAATGAACTAATTTTTAAAAAAATATACATGTCACAATGAAAACAAGCATCAACTGTGCCATAAATAGGTTTCATTTGAAATAACATCATCTGTGTTTTCCAGCTAAGAAAGGAATAGATCTTAGAAAAGAGATCTTAGGTGTGCCAAAACTGACCAACATTTTATGCAGAAATATAGTTCTTAAAAATATTTAATTGAAAATAAAAGAATACAGAAGTTTTCTAACTCTGTACAAGGTATTTTAGGTGCAGAGAACTGTCTGTGAGCAACTTTTCCTTGCCTTCATAATCCTATGGGTTACTGCGACACATTCAGGATTGCTTGTGGCAAATTCAGTGGTGGTTTGTATAAAATAAAATAGTTTAAGTTTTAATAGAAATAGAACAAATCAATTGGATGTGGAACAAGGTAAGGACTATTCTGCTTCCAGGGTTGGGTATAATCTCTTTAGTTAGTGAGCACTGTCTCAGTCTGTTGTCCCTAAACTTATTCCTTTCTAGTTCCCTTTTCTGACTCCTCTCTACTCATTCTTTCTTCCAAAACATAAAAATAATTTAATTTAAAAGTCTGCTTTATTATTTTTGAAGACTCCAGTTACATAAACAAATCTGGTCCATTTGTTCAAGCTTTTAGAATTCTGGAAATTGACCTAAACTGGCAGGATTTTTACAGGACTACTGATTTCTTTTCCTATCTAAAAAGAAAACCTGTGCCATCTGCCCATTTTCAGTTCTCTACTCCTAAGTCTGCAAAGGCTAGAGTTTTTCACAGAGAAACTGGTTACAATTTCTTAATGTAATGTTTTCCTGTATTCCTACACAATTTCTATATCCCTAAGTAAAACAGGACAGATTATGCAAGGAAACCCCAGATCATTTTCACAAACTGTTTGTTTATGTTTCGGCTGTTTGCTTATGTTTCAGATCGCTGAGTAGCTCCATCAAAAACACAGTTTGGGCAGTATGATTTAGCACTACCAAAAGGACTGTGGATGCAACAGCACTGGATAAGCCTGTGTTTAGTCTAATAATGCTATTCAAGCAAAATTTGAACTCCTAAATGTCCTCATATCATGTCCCAAAGATGCTACTGCTTCCTACTTTTTATGTTATACACCCAATACATGGGTGTGTGCTACACTATAAACCTCATTTTATTTAAGGCACTGTATGTTAAAGTCTCTACCAGGAAAAAAACAAAAAAACCCAAAAAAACAAAATAAGAAAAAAAAAGAAAAAAGAAAAAAAGAGTTCTCTTTGGACCAAATCAGCACATGTGTTATGCAGTGTGGATACATCCAGTTCGCCCCAGAGAAAGGTAGCATTATGAAGTTTGTAAATAAGAGTAATGACTGGCTTTGTGATTCAGCATTTCAACTTGAATCTATTAGTTCAGACACTGTCATAGTCAGAAACTTCTAAACCATTTTCAGGAAACTTTCCAATACCAGAGGCACTAAATCTGAAGTGGGCCAATTCAAATATTAAAAGCCAAGTTTTTAGTTTGTGAAGGAATAAAACAGGGTCTTATACTGATTTTATAACATCAGGCTGCCATAGCAACAGAAGTGATATCAATACTGGTGTTCTGTTTTTTATATATATTTAGATACATAAGCACATACATGTTAATATATATCAATTTAAGCATGCAGAAATACACCTATTTCCTCACTCCTGCTTCCTAATATAGATATGTACAAACTCCACTTACACACAATCATAGCAGATTTAAATTAGTATACATGGTCTGTGAATCCCTACAACTATTAAAATCTTGCTAGCCCCTCAGTGTTGTAATACAACAATGATTTTTTTTTTAAAAGACCTGGTTTGCTGTGAACTTAAGATATAGAAAGTAACGAAATCATTAAAAATTTTTTCTCCTTGACACTGACTGTTTCCATAAAGAGCTGAATTAATTACAGATCTCCCTGAAGGATGAATCCACTTTTTTTTAAAAAGTGAGGAGAACCATCAGAAGTTTTGGCACTTACTCTTATCACAGTACTTACAAATAATGTTGGCTTAGGTGTAAATATATTTTCTTCTTCATGTTCTGGCAGCAGTTTTACCAAAGGGATTGACTGTTTTCCAGTTGCACTTTTTACACCAATACGAGACTGAGGTAGATTTTGTTCACAGCTTTTACCACGTAGAGTAAAAATAATCTGCTTCATTGTGGCTAATTCCTATAAAACCACAAAAGAACAATGCTAAGTTATTAAGTTAAATTACATTGGAACCTATAAATATTTATTAATAATAAATTTATATCCACCAAACATAGATAAGTAAATGTAAAAAAGAATATATACTTGCTATAATTGATAAGATTACTACTTAAACCCTAGCAATGTAAGAAAATAAATTGGCACAGAGGATTTATACACCTCAAATTTTGTCTTGGTTAAAGGCTGTAAAAGAGAACATTTACTGTGTAGTAAGAAGCGCATTATCTTTTTTAACTTTGACTTCCATTCCATTTAAAATAATTCTTTTCCATTTATTTTTTCAGGCTGAGGGACTGTACAAATCTAATTTGAATGACTGTGGCAACTTGTACTTTTGAGCACTAGGTCTTGCACAGAAAATTATAAATACATTACTATTTCTTTATAATCTGGATATATTTCTTTATATTTAGATTAGAAAAGAAAAATCAATGAAGAACCTTTAGAGGATGTACAGTAAAAATAGGATCAGAATGGAAAATAAGTTTTGTGAAAAATGAAAGTTCCAGTATGGAAAAAGGAATGAGAAAATATAGAAATGAAGCCTTTTTTTTGGATATCCTATAAAAACAATTTGAATTTAAAATGTAATCTTTCCTTAATACTTAAATATGAACAAACCAGATTACTCAAAATGTACAGTAGAGTGATAAAGGAAAAAACATAGCATTTTCTGACTTTAACTGCACATCTTCTCTTGTCATGTTTCACCACATCTACCTCCTGATGTTCCCTCTCCCCCCATGTAATGGTTATGACTACTATAAAATAAGTTACAGAATGTAAAGAGAAGGAGAAATAATTAATGTAAATTAATTATTATTATTACTATTAGTAGTATTATTTAGAGCATTCATCACTGTAGAATTAGAACAGCAAGATCAGTAGAAAAGCCTTTCAATGTGTAAATGTTAAGACAATTTTACATTAGTTTTAAAACATTAATGTTTTTGTTTGCTTGCTTTTTACAAATGGTGTTGTCTTCAATAAGCAACACTGTTACTGTATTAGCATTATATATAATTAACATTCTAACTCATCTCTCAATCAGAAAAGGATAATTTGTGTTTATAGCTGAATGACAGATATTTGTTAAATCTTACCTATTTAATAACTGCTAGAAAATTACACTGATGTACATTCTATTTTCATTGAATTATTAGTAATTAGTTAAAAAAACCCATCAGCCTTTTAAAATACTCCTGCCATATACCTTCTCTCTGTCCACTGCTGCCTTTAATACAAGAAACAAAGTCAAAAGAAACATGCTGAAGCCTTTAAATTGTCGAACACTAACTGAGTTACATGAATGGAAGTTACACTCCACAGACCAGCTTTATCGAGTGTACAAATTGTTCTTGTATCTCAGTCATTTAATATTAACTATTTGCATAATTCAGCCATGTGTGGTGGCATGTTGAAACAGCATGACTGCAGAGCAGCTGTTTAAAAGGACTGCATAGCTGATGCCAACATGTTTTTCAAAGTTGTAAACTCTGCAAAGATGTTGCCAAAGCAACACATAGACAGAATTTCTTGATGAAAATAACTCAAGCAAGTATACAGCAAATAAATACACCATCACAGGAGATTAAATTGTACATAAACAATGTTTTGACATTAGCAAATGGTGTTCCTATACTTAAACTGTGTTATTCTGTGGACCAAATAGTTGCACGTTTGAACAAGGCAAAACACAAAAACTGTCACACAGATTTATTTCAGAAACAGAGGTGCAACTTGAATGTGTAGGGTCAAATTCTCTTGTGTCAAGATCCACTTGGCAGTTTAAAGTCTTCTCTACTTAACAGAATCTGTCCTGTACTTGACAGCACTGTGTGTTTTCAGACTTGGAATAGGCTCTGGAGAGTCAGCTCTCACACAAGCTTCCCTTGTGACAGGAGGATTCTCTAATGTGAAGCTATAGGAAAGAATGACAGGGAGTGGGGATGAAAAATTAGTCCACAACGAAGAAGATATTTTGGCATCACAGCCAAATTTATCATGAGGATTTAGCTAAAGTTGTCTTAATATTTGTTCTAAATCCCCTCCTCATTTAGTAAGAAAGACCTTAAGACACTTGGCAAAATAAATAGCACAAGAAACACTGAATCCAACAGAATTACTGGTATGTGTACTGCTAAACAGGAAAAGAAAATTGCCACAACACCTTTGCAAGAGATTTGCTGTAGTCAACAAAGGAAAAACTGAAAACAAAACTCTGCCTTGAACTGCAGTAATTTTAACCATCTCTTCAGATTTCTGTGCTCCTGAACACAATCTTAATTCTTACCTCCCCTTTTAAGTTTCAAACAGTCATGAGTACCTGCTACTGCTGGCATGCTATCTTGATTCTATAAGTATTATTTTCCAATCCTAAAATCCAGCAAGTTGATCGGAGATTGTACTTAGCAGAAATATGTGAACTTGTTCCAGTGGGAACAAGACCTTCTGAAAGAAGAGGAAAACAGGTAGAGGGTTCAAAGGAGAAGGTCAGAATCTTTTGTGGAGAAGGACATGAACTAGCTTCAGGATAAGCTAAGTAAAGGAAAATGTGAAGAGAAATGGATGAGCAAAATTTTTCTACTTTTTACTGTGTGAAGTCCATGTTTCTATGCCCAGGCAGAGCTGTGCACATTGTTTACTTACAATATCCCCTTCAGTTACTCAGTGCACTGTAGAAAACAGTGTTGCTAAAGCTCTGCATTTCCCAATTTCTCTGGGGAAGTATTTGGTCTTTGCCACGCTGGCTCCTGGACATATAAGCCATGCTACGCAAGATACGTGTCACTGTTTTGAGGCTTCCAGGGTTGAGGGCTTTGGCTTTGGAGAGCCAGACAGAAATCCTTCTTGGGAGGATTATGAGTACCAACACCTCTGAGTGGATTCACCCAGCTCCTCCCCAGGTTGGCTTTACACCTCTGGCCTCCCTGTCACCAACCACGGGAACACAAGCACCCACTCACCGCTTACGCAATGTTCTGTGGGGACGTGGCAGTGCAGACACATGGAAAACAATGCAGTTGGCAAAAAACAGTGGGTTAAGATGACACAAGGAAAAAAGTAACCTGTGCAGCTGGCACAAAAACAGTGTTTACATACAATTAGTGTCACCCATACAAACAAGTATCAGGACTATACTATTAAATATTTTGAAAGTCTGCCCACAGCTACCTGATGAATTTTTGTTGAGGATGTTGCTCTGTGTACCAGCACAAGTCCAAAAAATCAAAGTAATGAGCTATGTGACACTTAATTGGGATTTCACTCGAACTTGGAACTCCTAAATTGCTGTATCTAAACATGAGTATCTAACCATGAGCTAAGAATCCAATTTTCTATTACAGACAATGCAGATTGGAAAGTGACTCCATTCAGAAGTGGGACACTCTTGGTGTTGTAACATTAGTCTTGCTGATTAGGCTGCTGTTAACTATAAAGCACAGAAAGATACCTCACCACAGACACCTTCATTTTGATATCTAAATTTAGTTGTGATAAGCCAGATCCATTTCTCACCTCACTCTCCTTATCATTTACTTTTCTCAGGCTTCTACTTTGCCTAAAACAACTTTAATCCTGAATAGCCAGTGTGCAATCATACTTCCCCTTGCACACAGATTTGAAGTATCAAATTATTTTCTTAAAAGGAACTAACTGGGTTTTTAGAACAAGTTTTCACACCACAGATTATCTACTTGGTAGGTTTTCCAAAACATACATAGATTTATACTTTAGGACAATCTAACATCCTGTATTCTACTTATGGATATTAATTCATATTTAGTAAAGATTACTTGAACTATAAAAGGATACTTGAAAATTCAGCATACATAACCAGAAAAGGAGTTGGAATTCAAAGTAACTGATTAGAATGAATGGACTGAGAATACTGGGAGTGATGTAGCAGGAGGTGAAGTAAGGTAACATGTATTGCATTGTAAATAGTATCAGAAGAAACTACTTGCTCATTTCCATTTATTTTTGGTAAGTTATGTCCAACAACCTTAGTTAAAAATAGCAAAAGCAATTTTGTGTGCCAATATAGAAGCGGAGAAGGAGATACAAAGGTTGGACTCGATCTTAGAGGTCTTTTCCAACTTAAGTGTTTCTATGACTCTTTATTAAGGTACAGGAAAGGGATAGACAGTCTTTTCCACAGTGTCCATTAATTAGAATGTCTTCTAGTTTGGAATATTTCCCAAATTCTACCTTGCTAATTTATTAGGCTAAATAGTGGTGTTGAGGAACCAACTGGAAATCATCAGCCTTTAAAACAGTGTTAAAAGAACCAAACTGAAGAAGTGTAAGTAATTTTTAAAAGGTAAAGTAAAAAAGGGTATTACCTACTCATACTTCAGAAAATTCAGGGACTTTCTAATGATGTTTGAGCTTAAATTAAAAGCAAAAAAGAGCTGTAGTTTATTTAAAATAGATTTTACCTGTCTATTATGGATAATTAAAATAGGACCTAGAAAAATGGATCAGTTTTGGAATACAAAGGATAAAATTTGATTCCTTCAACTAGCAATGCAACTAGAAGATAAGCAAATTCAAAAATAATATAAAATATAGTGTATTTTGAGTTACAGATACTATAAAGGGAACTCTATTAACATTGGTTTTGATGTCCTTGATACATGCTCAAACATACATGTACCAAAAGAGCAGCCTATGTCTTCCTAATTCAAAATTAACAGAATATTAGGTATTGTAACAAAATCACAAAATGAAAAAGAACTGTCTCGTGGGAAATGACTGAGGCATACAAAGGTGCTCATGTAACTGAAGAAGTATGTGAAAGAAATACCTACATTAAACATTGTAAGCAAGTATAGTATCAAGACAGTAATTTCATTTTTTTCAGTGAATTGTCAACAGCATAATTGTTTTTCTTTCTGTCTCTGTCATGTAACTATAATCAAAGGAAGAAAGAATCCTCTTGTGTGCACTCAAAAGCTTGCAATAGCACTTAACATTATATATGTGTATATATAGCTATAATAACTATGTAAATTTATATAAGCAGTTAATGAAACATATCTATCTGTCTGTCTATCTATCTATCATACTCAGGAAGCAGATACAAAATAACAGTCTTAAGAAAAAATAACTGGCTAACAGGAATCAATGTCATACATGTCAATTCTTAGGTTCTTACAGCAGGGAAGTCTTGCACATCAAATAATCTCCATACAATGATCCTGAAAAGAAGTGTTATGTAGATCAAACCAAACAGTTGGAACTCCTCAGTAGGAAGAGATATATACTGTGTAGTCTCAAGGTAGCTCATTGTAATGGTAAATTGAATAGCTTTTTCATATCACTAAAATCATAGCAGCAACCAGCGGGTGTCAGATCCATCTGACTCTTTCCTCATGCAGTAAAGCTCATGGGTACTGCACTCAGGTAAATGTCCTCTAAAGCAAAAGTGACTCAGATAATAGAATGTCAGTTAACTGAACCTTTATCATGGCAAATGGCATTCTACTTTAAGCTCTGCATATAGAATTTAGGAATTCTGTATGCAATTTACAATTGCATATATTTAAAAATTTACAATTGCAAACTTCACCTTAGATTACAACTCCATTTTGAAGCAGAGAACTTGTATTGTGGAAGCTGAACAAGAGATTTCTGCCCTACAAAATGTATCAGGTTCTGGCAGAGCCACTGAATTTTGATGACTGACAAGTGTTCCCAGAGAAGAACACAGCATAAAAGAATAGCACAGAAAACCAATTTCACTGTCAAAATCAGAAAAATCAGATGAAAGAGGGATAAAACTTGAGGTCTCCTCCCTCAGGGATGCTGATCAAAAGTTAAGGTCTTTCAAAATTTGTGAGCTGAGCACTAACGTGACAATTTTAGATATGTATTCTCACTCCCAATCCCTAAGTCTCCTGTACTGTGAGAGCAAAGTATGTATGGTCAGGACCTCTTTTGGAAAGCTGATATTCTTCAGTTTAACTGCCATATGGTCCCCATGCGGTTAAACTATAACTCAAAAAATAAAATATGTATCGTCTGGAGTTTGACTGTACACCCCCCATGCATGGAAGGGATTGAACAAAAAATTGCTTCACAAAAAGACTTTTAGTGCACCACAACTTGAGACCAAAGACTGGACTCTTCTCAGTGTGGAAGCCAAATAGTAGCTTGGAATGTAGCAGACTGGTGACTATTATGGCTTCATTAACTTCTAAAATAACATTAACAATAAAACCAATAAATATATTAGAACATACAAGTGAGGGAAGATAGCCATACTGGCATGAAAAACATGTTCATGGCAAGTCAGCACAATCTGTCTTCACCTGCATGTTTCCTCTTAGTTACTCAGCTATTGTAGTCTTCAAACAAGTCTGCACAGGGAAAAAGAGAGTTCAGAAATTGAAGCTACAGGTTTGTTAAAGAACCTTGATTTGAGAAACTTAAACCAGCATTTAAGAATGTTATACTCATTTGGTAGTGTTCTATAAAGAGCATATTCTGGAATGATTTCTCAGTCTCTGAAGAATGAGAAGTTCAGGTTCAATATACAAGAGAGGATTCAGAGATAAAAAGAAAGTTTTATACTTCCTATATCTTCTTCTTGAGGGAAAATTATCTTAATCTGAGAAAAGTCAGGGCAGGGTGGTTCAGAAGGAACCATCTTCACAGTTGACTGTCTCAAGGTGTTCACTAGGATCAAGATTAATGGGCACATCAGGTGATGGTAGAGAAATGCTAAGGATATTGCCCTCTACGAAGTTCGGTGCAGTTCCTCTCTTGGATCCCTCTTAGACTTCTACTGAAACTTTTGTGAAAGTAAAGGTACCTTGAAATAAAGTTATATAATTTAATTGCTAATACTAAGGTGGACAGGGATCTTTGTGAGAACTCTGATTGCAATGTGGCTTTGGAACATGTGACAATTCTGACTAAAGTTTGCCTTTGGAACACGTGACTGGATACTTGGTTGGATTTCCTCACATGCATCTTTAGATATCTTCAGTCATAATGTTTAAACCTAGGCAAACTAGCTTGTCTGATCCCTTTATATTGCTGTTGGTGAGAAATTAAAAAAGTAATAATAATTTTGCATATTTTAAATGAGATTAAGGTCATAATAGTAAATCACGTCATAATAGTACCTGTTTCTTTTTCCTAACTGCAAATCCCTAGATGATTTTCAGGTGTAGATACCTACCTGATATATTTTTTATATTAGGCAAGATCCATTTCTGTCACTTTGTCACTTGACAAGTAACTTTTCAAATCATCTTTACAGTGGCAGTACCTTTGACAGCACTGGAATTTACCAGTTAAAATGGAGGTAAAAAACCAAAGCTCACTGTATGGATTTTTGGCATAAACATATTTCTGCACAACAACAAAACCTGAAACAAAACCCGGTTAAACTTTTCAACATGTTAAACTTTTCAACATGTTAAACTTTTCAATGACTTGCATGCAGCACTTTGAAGTTTGAGTATGGTACTCAAACTTTGGAGTGCACTACAGAAAGGAGACATATGTGTCATTATCAAGGAATGAGACTCTCAAACAGAAGTAGTACCTACAACATCTCCTCTTCAGAAGTGCTGACAATTCACACAGAGAACTATTTTATAACTGTCCTTCAGGGGTTTTATTCCTGCTAGAGACATACTGCAGAAGGCAGGCTATAACCTGGAATGAATTATCAGTTCTCTTTTCTGGCTGGAAGTGGAAAAAAGACCAACACCATTAGCATGGATTCACAACACTGGACAGTAACTTATCATTAATGATGGCAAGTTGTCAAACAGAAGAAAGACATTGCAGAAGTGCCATTTTGACATGACAGCAAAATGAAGCAAATGGTCAGCCAGTCCATTCCCTTACTTAAGACTGCAGGTGGATAGGAAGTAGTGGCACAACTGGTGCAAACTCAGCTTCAACAGTGGAACTCCTTGAGCTTTTGCCTATCAGGAGCAGAATCTCCATCCATAACAGAGCTCAAAGAAGATTTTAACAACCGCCCATGAAATCAAGAAGACATCACAAGTCATGGTTCAATCCTTCAAGTAAGGCAGAGTGTATTTGACATAGTTGCATCCTAATTGCAGCTGTACTGGAAATACAAGAAGTCAGCAAGAATTTCAGTGTGAGAATTGCACATATGGTCATCTAAAGCATATGGATCACACTGTAAAGCTGGAAACTGGAAGACAGTATGAAATGTCCTGATCAAACAAATGAAGCTGATAACTGGGTAGTGGAAAGATGCCAGACCATATGCAGGATGTTGATAACTTCTCTGCACTACACTTAATTCACTAGTTCTCTATATCCCAGTGCATATAAAAACCTTAAAATGAACTGACAGATCTGTGACTATATGGTTCTACAAACTACTTCCAGTTTTATAAGGTGAATGCATTAGAACTGTGGCAACAATAAAATGTCCCAGTCACTGCAGAGAACAGCTTCTGTTTTTTTAGATACATAAAAATCTCTGCCTATTTCAGCTGTATCTTAAATTTGTTCTTAACAGTTTAATCTTTCTAACTTATTAACAAAAATAGGAAATAATTTGTCTCATAATTCAGAACTAACATGTCAAATTGTTAAGTTTTTTTTCACTTTGGCATTGTGGATCAGAAATATATTTGTAATTGTAACTAGAACTAATTCTCCAAGTACTTTTTTTTTAGCTCAGCCATTGTCACATTCATTTACTCAATATTTAATAAAAACTATGCTTTCTTAAGTTCACCTAACAGGAAACAAATGCTAACATGCTAATATGGTAAAACAGCCATATTTTCATACATTATTATGTAGAAGCTACTGTATTTTCTGAAATGGTAATATTCTAGTTTAATTCTCCCTGTCTTTGCTATTTCTTACAGTATTTAAATTCACTTTCCACTTGATAATAGTCAAATGCTATCATGAAATGTACAAAAGTAAAATTTTTACACAGCTAGATATGCAGTAGAATGAGACAGAAATATACATAGCCAATCCAGGGAAAAAAGAATATAACATGGGATAGATGTTGAGAAAATCTGAACAATTTCAGATTAATCAACAATTTCTTGTTTAAAAGTTTATCCCTTTAATTGATTCTAGCTGCCTCAAAACCATATAATTTAAAATACACAAGCCAATTCCATCCCATAATCCTTATATATGTTGCATTTTTCCTATGAAACCTCCTATTTAGTACAGAACCGCTTACTGTATACCACTGTGAATAGAAAGATAATTCTTGCAAGAATATATATTAAAGATAGTAACACATTCTGAATAATACAGCTCAAAGAAAAGAATCAGTGCTGTTAAGTCCTTCCTCTTCCTAAATTCACTGCTATTTGGAATTCACTGTTTATTAAAGCTTGACAGCAACAAAATAGATAACAAAAAGATGAGAACTACTGCTTAGGAGCATATTTTTCTTTGTAAAAATGAGCCAGAAGCTTCTCTACACTCGTTTAGCTATGTAAATGTCACTTTGTTTCTCCAAGCTTAAAGCTGAGAATAGCTCCGGGGCTTACTTGTGATGCAGAAATGTTCCTGTAATCTACTTAGAAAACATGCAGAACATTAATAGAAACTAGAATCTTGGAACATAAACGTAGCATAAGAAAAATGATAATTACTCTGTGGCTTAACATTTAAAAAGAGAGCTAAGCATTGTACATCAGCATTTTTTTAATATAAAACAAGTTGCAGCACATAGATGAGCAGGAAGTCGCTCACTTTAGAAACACAAATAATTTTGACATTATCGTGTACAATCTTTTTACACAGAAAAAGAGGGGGAAGAGGCAGAGATTGAAATTGTTTGAAGGCACCTGTTACCAATCACATCTTTTCATTCGTGTCTTCCCAACCCCTGCAGATACCCCTTCCTTCCCCTCTCCCCAAGAAAGCAGTTTTCTCCTTTTATCCACTAAGCTTCCATCCCTGATTAAACACGTACTGCCCTCCCCCTTACGACTCCAAAGCTTTTTATGAGCGTCTGAACTTCTCTCCACCTCTGTTTTTTTGCAGATGGCAGCTGTTGCTACTCTCCAGGTTCCTAAATCCAACATATTGGCTTTCTGTCCTAGGTTATTCCCAGTCAATCTTCTTCAGCATAACTTAATTACAGCTAAGGATAGCATTAGCCAGACTTTAAAGTATGACTAATAATGAAATGCTGAAAACTCATCTGGAATTCTCAAGGTCACTGCTGAGATGGAATTAAAATCTGGGCACAGAGAATTTAGCAGTGAGGGGTAGTCTGCAAAGGCAACACAAAAGTAAGAAGGACAAACTGGTAATATAGAGTGGAATGGTCAAAGTAAGGTAAAGCAGAGATACTTCAGGACCCCTTGCATTTCCACAAAAAAAAAAGAAAGAAAAATAATAAAACCATCTGACTTTTCTTTCACTCTTGTGGGCAAAAAACCAGGATAACTATTGAGAAAAACCAGGATTTTGTGCAGGATACTGACAAAAACAGAGGCTACTGGATTCTCAAACACTGTCAACATTAAAATTTTGGAACAATGTCATGGAATTCTGAATTCATGTGGCCATGTTTCAAATCTAGCATTCATAAGCATTTATGTAAATCCTTGGAAACATTAGCCTGATCATTTATAGATGCTCTGAAAAAACACTTGGAGCCCTTCACAAACTATGCATTTCCTAATATGACAAATCAGTAACTGTTTCTCCTCTTGGTCACATGGACTCCCTCCAACCTTAAACACACTTAGAAAACACATTTGGCAACCATTTATCAAAACCTAAAAAATAAGTCAGATTTTAACATTTTAAAGATAATGAAATAACTATTTTCTGTTCTTAACTTATGCTAAACAATATTGCCTTATGCTTATCTCATTTTCTTGCATCCCACCACATCCTCTGTTTCCTAGAACAAAAAAAGCTAGACCTTTAATCTCACTCACATAAGACCTCTGGCCTGTTGTGAAATTTCTTTTTATATAAAAAATACAAAATATACATCCTACAGACCTAATGAAAACATTTTTAATTCACATTTTTAGTTTTTAAGATTTAATCTTTAAGAGACTGGCAGGACATTGCAAAGTGGCCTTTTTCAGGAGACATTAATTAAAAAATGAATGTAAATTCTCAGAATGATATGAAGAGAAAACATAATTGTGAAACTGCTTCCAAAATGCAATCAGTTCCTATATAAGAAGATGACTTAGAGAAAAGGGTAATTTGTGTCTAGTTAGGAAAAATAAATGCTAAGGAAATTTTCATTTCAGGCTTTTGAGCTGAGACATGTAACAAACAAAAGCCGGCTGTGAGTGAGATACTACATTAGGACACATGAACTCTTAACCTCTTCCACAAATGGGGGAGTTTTGGACAAAACACCTTTTCTTTTATTTTGATTATTGTTTCGGCAAAACAGGGATAGTAACAGTTTTCTGCTTAACTTGAGGGTATAATATTTGTGAGACAGGTGTTCAGCTACAATGGTGAAGGCCACAGAAATATTCAGTTAATAAATAGGATTGTTCTGACATATTGATAAGAAACTGTGAAAGCCTGGGAAGGGGAAAGAGTAACATGGTTTTAAGGGAAAAGCATTAGGTTTACTCATAAATGGTGAGTTACACATCACACATGGAATGCTCCTCACCTGCCAATTGGAAAGTAAGTTCAACATAACAGGCGCTCAGGCAATTAGCATTTTAATATTAACCTGGTAGACTATTTTCAGCAAGAATAGCTCACTAAGAATTTTTTATTTTTTAATATGTTTTAAATAGAATAAGAACTTGCAATGGCTAACCAAGATAAATTTTAACCTGATCTAGCTGAAGATTCCTACCAATTCAGGTACACATATTTAGACAGATTTAACACTCAATTTGAGTGACACAACAATTTCCTGACATAAGCTAAATGGATTTAAGTAAACAAATAGCAATCAAACTCCATGTGTCTGTAGCCATTTAACTGATTGATATCAACCAGGTTTATTTAAACTACTACATGTTTTCTACTTTGTCCCCTAGCAGACCGCCAGAGCCTGGTTTCTGGTTGCTAACTTCACTTGAAGAGCGCTGGCGCAGTAACACATGAATTTGTCAATAAGGCAGGTGACTAGTTCAGCAAGTTTACATTCTATCACTTGTATGCACAGCTGCTAATGTAGGGTGAGTGCACAGATGTGTAAAGCAGACAAAATATCAGCAGGTTGTCATATCTTCTTACCTGATGTATAATATTCATGGGCTGATAATGAATCATGTCTGCATAAACAATTGCATTGCGGGAAATAAATGGTTATTGTAAATAGCCTGAATTTGCAGCATTTATGTAATAAATGTTACCCTTCTATTTCTTATGACAATGATTTCGTAGTATTAGTTTTACTTTTTTAGGTTAAAAATTACTGCATTGCCAGACTGAGTCAGATACTGGCGATTTGAAGCAGTTAAAAAAATAGTGTAAATGAAGTCCTTTATATTCATATAAACAAAAATTGATCTTAGGACTTGAAGGAACACCTATTAAAGTCTTCTATTGGTGTATCTTATACCACTCTCTCTTTTTTTTTTTTTAAGATCTCCTACAGTATTTCTATTTGAAACATAAAAAGAACTCCATTCATTCTACTTGCTCTGCTTTTTCTCCCCCTCCCAAACCCCAGTGGGTTATGAACTTCACATTAAAAATATAAACCCCAGCTAGTTAATTTTCAAGATTTTAGAACTCAGTTTCTACACTGTTTGAATTGGAAAAGCTAAAATAGATTTAATTGTGCACATTATTAGTTTTCTTTATTATGACACATCTGCATCTTAAATTTCTGAAGAAATAGTACAATGCTATACATCAAAGCATAGCAAATTTATAACCTCTTAAATGTAACCTCAGGAAATTATTACTAAAACTTCTTGCCAAACATCTGAGTGCTGACAGACTGCCCTTCCAAGTTTTCATCTGAGGTTTGAAAGCCAATGGATAAAGTCTAGAATTGCACTTCTGATGTTACAAAATGCTAACAACTGCATCAAGCATGAAAGGCAATGGAATTGCCAGGATCACAGAGATCATGGTAAATATTTCTTTTAGTTAAAGGCCGACTGTTGGAAAGAAAAAAACCCAAACCAACAAAGTAGATAAAAGGAATCATGCATCAAGAGCTTCACCGAAAAGATTCAGTGGATTCATCCCCCTTAACTTTAGCACCTAAGAGAGAACTGCATTTTCAGTGCCTTTAAGTTATGGATGCCCGTTATATGCACAAAGGAATAATGTTTGGATGCAGATAAAGGATGGCACAGAAGCTGGTGTTCTACACAGTTTTGGACACAAAATGCCCTCATTATTACAGGTAAGTAATACTGACATATAAATATTATTACTTGTTTTTTTTTTTGCTGGACTCTTTCCAAAGATCATTCAAACTGCTAATTTAACAGACAGCAATAGACCTTTGTAGGGTTTTTTTTTTGCCAGGTTAGGTTTCTCTTTAGTGATTTGCAGTAGTGTCCTACCACAGCATTAGAAGTGTGTCAGATCTGGTGGAACAGGAGGAGGGAGGAGAATCAGGAGCAAAGGGGTAAGGTACTGTTATAGCTATTGGGTCAACTCAGGCATGATGTATAATTTCACCTGGATTTAATCATTGAAGGAACACCTTTCTTACTCATTCTTCCCTGACTATACAAAGATACATGGGCAGTAAGTTCCAAAGATGGGGCCAGGTCACACAGTTAATTAGTTAGCGGGAAGAATTAAAACTACAAGTTGGTGTTGGTGTGGTTGGGTTATTCGAATTAAGAGTGCCAACAGTGTGAAGTTCAGCTGATTAAAATGAGAATGGACTCTATAAATAATAATAATGCAAAAAAAATTAAACTGGAGATCTGAAATATCCCTTTAAAAAAAAAACAAACCCACACTATTTACTGGAAGATTATTAATGGGAGACCATATTGTTCTTCCAATGTCTTATGTTTTCTGATGGATCTAGAAAAACAATTAAATGATAATACCTTGACAAAACATAGAAAATATCTCATATTAAAATCAACTGAAAAATCTGACTGCATTAACTTGCTGTCTTGCACTAAGGGGTGTACAAATGGCATCTGAATACAACGCACCCAGAGCCTTCTGAGAGCTCAGAGAAGACAAGGGCCACTGGGAAGGGTTTATTATGAACCTCCAACATGATCTCAACATCATCCTAGATATTGCTCATTCATGATAATGCCATTGAACTCCCTCTAATAGGGAAGTTTGCATTTAACGACATAAAGAATGCAAGAAAATTTAGCTTACCAGCTGATTCTCAGTGATCTAAATGAAAAAATAGATTAAACTGTTTTCCACTTTCATTTACTAATTAATTCAGACAGAAAAGGAAGAAGCAGGCCAAGAAACAATTCAGAATTTAGGCCAAGAACAGAGTCTGAATAAAACCCCAACCTTCCTTTTGTCTCCTTCATGGGTGGACAGAAGCTTTTAAGGCTTTACATAATCAAATAACTATTTTTCACTTTGATGTCCCACAGCAAAATATAAGATTCATCATCAAATTAGATGTCTGTATAATTTGAAATAATGAACTATTTTATGACATTAACATTTAGTGTAATTTTTTCCTGTAATAAAAGAGTTCATATAAGAATCCTACAGAAATTCTTCCAAGATTCAAAGTATAACTTTTAACTTTCTTCTTCTAAAATTAAAATCTGTGAAAAGAGAAGATTAATCATGAATGTAAGTTCTTTGTTTAAAAAGTGTATAAAATGCTATAATAGTCTCCAAAGCAGCATTATGAATGTAGCTGATATCACAAAGCGATAAAAATTAAATAACCTTTCAAACCCTGAAACTCTAACATTCCATTAAAAAGAGTTAATACAGTCTGGGACCACACAGACTGGAATACCTGAAGTCAAAGCTGTGCACCTATTGAAACTTGTTGCTGGAAGACAGCATTAACATAATTTTGGCATTTTGCTTGTACTTTTAGCAGTTACTTTTAACATACCTAAACTTCATTTTATCTTAACTATGAATATCTTAGGTTTATCTGTTCAAGAATTCTAATGTTTCTACTTGCAAACATGAGAGCAACAAGGTAATTCCTAACAAGACATGACAGTTTAGTATGTGCAATGACTGAACAAGGCTGATAGTAACCCTGTTACATGATAGCGCGTACCAAACACATAAAGCCATAATTCATCTTTTTTTTTCAAAGTGTATGGATCTGTATTTACAGGTTGCCTGTCAGTTTTATTTAAAATTGCGATCTGTTTAAATGCAGTTAACCCTTTACTAACCTGATGCGAGGAAACTTGTATTCTTTATTTCTGTCAGCAAGGATAATTACTGGAACATTGTGATGTTATTGCAAATTTAAATCTTTTATTAAGATGGCAAAGAAGTATAGTCAAAGACTAACTCACTATCCTGTACAACGATTTCAATACATGAGATAACTACCTTTTAGAGAAATTCATGAAGTGTAAAAACTACTGGAAGAAGTTTGCATTAGAAGTAAAAAATAAACGGCTGCATTAGGAATAAACAGAATTGACAAAAGTTAAACTTACACACAAACACAAAAGCTACCTGTTCTTTTCAAACATTTTCCTGAAACATTTTTAGCTACTATTTTGTTTCTCAGGAGAAATTTTTTGTGAGTTGTACTGGCATTTCATAGTTTTCTTCCCTCAAACATGCAACTTCTGATGTTTCTTTTTCGTATTTTTTATTCATATTATTTTCTGCAGAGGTATCTTTAAAAATATTATCACTGTTTGACTAATATGTCCTATTTTTAACAGATGTAAAAAGAAATTTCAGAAAACAGTACTAATTTTGGAAATATTTGATCGATTTCTTAATATTCAGGGTATGAGAAACATCGAAGAAGTCTGTTTCAGACTCAAGTATTTGCTTTTCTTTTCCAATCAAGTCTTCCTCTGCCAGCCTCCCTTGATTGTTTGACACAGTATAAAGTTTGGAATGGTGAAATGACACAAAGAAGCAAACTGCTGCATATCAGGAATAGTTTATGAGGGTACTTACAGGGGCTAATGTAGTTTGGATGTAAAAAATGTTGCATAGCTTTAAGTTAGAAATGTTATAGTTTCCTTAGAAAACATGGAAAAATTTTTCTTTTATCACTTTCTACTGCTTTTAATCAGCTGCAATGCATGCTCAGTGATAGGACACTACTAAAACTAGGCACCCAAGTGTGATTGCTCTGTGAACATAACTAGTTGGCAGCACCAGAAAGAGTTGGGAAAGAAAGAGTAGGAACAGGAAATTTTGAAAGAAATTAATTTGAAATTAGGCCAAGGGCCTATAATATTGGAAAAAACACTACATGTTTATACAATTACATCATGTTTCCTCTGAGTATTTTTCATATCATTAATGTAAGGATATGATAAAGCATGCATAAAATGGTAAGGTTTATAAACTATCTAGAAATGTTTAAATCATAGATTAGTTTGGTTTGGAACTCAGCAAACAGAATTAGTAGTTTTAATTTAAATTGAGGTTCACTTGGACTCAGCTGCCAGTGAAACTCTTTTGTTTTGGTTCTAACAAGAAGGAGTTTTTTAAGTGCTTGGGAGAGACAAATTAGTTTGGACCAATTAATGACACGGATTTTGGTTTACTGATCTAAGAAGGGAATGTGATGAATAGTATGAAAAGGAGATGAAGGAAAACAATTTTGGAGGTGGAATGAAACTTCAGGAGTTGGATAGTCAGTTTTCCATGAAAATAATGTTTTAAAATGAGTGATAATCCAAACTCTGACAGGATAATTTAGGGGATTTGTAGCTTCTTTGAAAGGAATCTCTCCATCTTTTCTCTTACCAGTAAGAGAAAAGAAAGATGTTGTCAAGGAACTATTGCTATGCCTCTACAACCACTTTCTGAACAGGTAAGTGGGTAGTGAGGTCCCATCACTCTGTATCTATAATTTGCACTGTTTTTCCTCATTCCTGATTTGTTAATGTTGTACTTTTTTCTGCAAATCCTTGCCAAATCATTCAGCACCTCTGGGAGAAGATTTAATAGTTGCTTAGGTCAGCTTTTGGTTTTGTATCTTCAGTACTCTTTAGCTTCAGAAAATTCTGTGCTATTATTCACATTCTCAGATTCCTGCAGTAAACTTCATTTATTTTCATCCTTTGTTTCAGACATTTAATCTGCAGATTTTCTCTCCTACGCCATATATTAATCTCTTAAGATTGTTCAGATAAAAATCTTGACAGGAGCCCTTAGGGTTCCCTAAGCAGAAAAATTTTGCATACTTTTAGATCTGAGAGTATAATCCAGTCCAGTAGCACCCTGATTCTTGCTCAGATTAAACTCAGGTAAGTATACAAAAAAGTACCTCGACTCTTCTTGGAAACCTGTGTAACTATTGTTTTGTTTCCTCTCCATAACTCCTCTTTTAGAGTTGAAAAGGGATTCAAAAGAGTGTACGGGAAATAAACTGAACAGTGGTTTGGTCCAGTGTTTGGCTGCAAGGACCGGGGAGCACAGAGAGATCCCTGAGGTATACTGTGGCAAAAGCAGACCTTGCAGATTACATGTGTATCAATTTCACTGTGTTTATCTAGATTCTTGTTAAATGCTTGCAATCACCATACACTGTTCAAGGCAAAAAAAATGAAAGAACAGAGACAATAAACCATCAGAGAGAATTTAACAACTGAGAGTGTAACTGAGACCCTCCCCAGCAGCCAACAGACGTGGTCACCTGTGTTGCTGATAACGACAGACAAGAAAACCCCAACAAATCAAATCCAAGTAAACCATTTTGTTCTCCATGGTTTAAGACCCAGTAGCAAAAAAGTGCACTTATGGTAGTAATGCTAAAAAAGGAAGATTACCTCACGGTCATTTAGAAGTCTCTCCAAATCTGCAGCCATTTGATTCTTGACACGCAGCAAAGCCGTCTTTTCTTTATTTAAAAGACTGGTAAAAAGAGGATAGGAAATGCAGTAATAGCAACAGATAATCTCTTTTAATCTTGTGTTCTGGCTGAAACATGCATTTTCTAAAGCTAAATACTGGCAACAAT
Organism: Zonotrichia albicollis; assembly: GCF_047830755.1. Taxonomy (NCBI): domain Eukaryota; kingdom Metazoa; phylum Chordata; class Aves; order Passeriformes; family Passerellidae; genus Zonotrichia; species Zonotrichia albicollis. The sequence continues at coordinate 79,073,372 of NC_133820.1, read as the reverse complement.
ACAAATCTGCTCAAGTAATTGTATCAAATGATCCTTCTCTATATTCAAGCACTGAAATTTTTATAAATGTGCCCAAATGTACGCACAACTTCTTATTTTAGCAAACGGAAAAACTATTCAAAGCCTTCATAAAATGCCTCTTTTTTTCCCTCTGAAGGGTAATTTAAATGATTAGAATCTTCTATTACCATTTCTTGGTTTCTTCTAGGCAAAATGAGATTATTTTATAAGCAAAGTAAGTCTCCTTATACCTTCACTTTCGTATCAAAATGTGGATTTCTTTGTTGTATTAGTCACTAGCAGTAGCACACCATAGGAACTCTTTATACTACTGTATTTAGAATTCTGAAAATAGCAAATACAAGGAAGAAAAACATACAGCTCTTCTCCCTTTAGCTGTATAGTTTCTGCAAAAATTGTAAAGATATTTTTGTTATTTTTAATATTTTTATTCCAGGATAATGTATGGGATCAAGCTTGTCCTATGAAGCAAGTATGAAAACTGATTTAGCATGAAGGCATACCTTTATAGCAGAAAGTAATGTTTAACTTTAATCATTCTTTGTCTACATAGTTATAGCACATGAACATTTGAAATGTTTAGCATACACATTGTGATTCCAGGCAGCAGTTCTATAATAATTAAATATATTTTCCTATTTAGCCCCAGCATCAGTTTCTAACATTAAATTTTAGACTAATGCATGCATAATACCAGTATATAATCTATTTTGATAAAACAGCCACAGAGATTTTCTTGGAAGACATGTTATATATGCCATTAACATGACTTAACAAAATACATTGTACAATATAAACTGTAACATAAATCAAGAACTATGAAAAATGCAATTCTGCATATGGAATGCAAATATGTAATACCACAAAAAGGTCAGGAGTTCAAAAGCAAATATATTAAAATTTTATAAATGGAGCAATTACATATGTTGCAAACACAAATTATTTAATATTTCCAATATTTGATCCAGAAATGATCAACAAAATAAATCAATCTTTAATTGGCCGTGTATCATCCGCTCATTTCAAATAAGCAACATCATCCTTTGCCCCAGAGATTTTCTGGCAGTTCCTTACAGGCTCTGTATTGCAAATTAAGACTGTCAATTCCTTCTAGGCATTCATTAATTCTCAGAAAAAAAATGTATCCTTTTGCCAAATTGCTCAGTTGTTTCAACTATTTAAAAGAAAAGTAATAACATTTAAAAAACTATAAAAATATTTTAATATTTTCAAGAGTTTTATTTTCTGTCACATTTTTAATCATGATGAAATTGCTGTACCTTCTTTTTCTTGGGTTCATGTGTTGTTACTTTCATATCACTTTTTCTTGGATTTCTGTATTTCCTAAGAACATAAACTAATCCTTCTAGAAGCTCAAAAACTTATTAGAGAAGCAATAATACAAGTTTCTCTAAGACTTTAGTGTACTGAATGAGCATAATCATTGGTGTTCAGACTGAACCAGAAGTTCATGTTTGAGGTTCAGTTTCATTTACAGAACAGAACCTATTCTACTTATACTGCTTATACCTTCTGAAATAATATGACAAAAGTGATCAATGTAGAGCAGTTCTAATTTTCTTTGTTTATAGTAAAATATAGGACATAGACTACTATATCATTCAGTAGCACTTCATGTCTTTTCTGTCATACACATTGATGTAGAATTACCAAAGCATATGCGACTTTGAATTTTGTAGTTCTTCAATACTTGTGCTTTTTCATCATTGCAGATAGAAGGGAATAATTCATGTGCTCATGAAAGAATACTGCAAGAGGCATATGCACATTTAACAGAGTGGGAAAATAGTTAACAGACAGAATGATAATACATGACAAGTTAAACAGAAATACCTTCAAAAGTTGCATCTTGGTAATAAGACTGACCATTTCCGTTTCTGCCTTAAAAAGCTCTGAACCAACATCTTGGATAGCAGCAAAGAGATTCTAGGTTTAACATACCTTACACTCCCAGTGAAGAGTAGTTTAACCAAGTCCAAGTTTAATCGGCAGTGTTACAAATCAGAGAGCAGCTTTACAATTTGTTTTAGCTGACCTAAGTGAGAACTGTTGAAAGATCATCCTTGCCTTGCCACATGCTGGTAACCTCCTCTTTCTGTTGGTACTAGACACTTTGTCATCACATAAGAAGGTCCTTCACCAATCTGGATGGACACTGGCGTCTTTTTAAAGGTTATTTTTCACATGGATCACCAAAATAACTTGATTTGCCATGTACAGTGGAGACCTACAGCTGAAGGCAAGGATGAGCTGCTCCATTTGGTGATGGAGTGCCACAAGTGTCTTGCTATGATTCTGAAGCCACCATCTATGAGTCTAGGCAAACCAGCTTCTTACGCTAGAGCTCAAGGGTTGTAACTTCCATCTAAAAAGGTAAGACCATGATGTGCTCCACAGTGCTGGTCACTGATGGCCTCATCCTGAATGTGGAGAAAGGGCCCGTTGGGAGAACTGTGGCCTGAAAAGTCCAGGTTAGAGAACTAACTGAAAAGCAGTGCAAATTCTGCTTTTTCTATGTGCTTTCCAGAAGAAACCAAATTGTCTGTGAGGACATCTAGTTTCATTCCATCATGCTTTTAAAGCCTAGCCAGGTATGAATCCAGGTACCAGGAATGCGGGCTCACCATAAAATACGCTTGTCATATGCATACACATTGCTCATAGCAACCACTGGCTTGTTTTGTCTTGCTTCACTCAGGATCTAAAGCCATGGTAGCCTGGATATCGTACGTAAGACATTTTTAGGCAACATGATTTTTCTGGAGAATAGATACTAACATTTCCCAGTTTCAGCCTTATAAACTCTTTTCAATTTGGGCCACTAAACCATTTTTAATGCTGAAGTGTAAATATATTACTTACTATCCTGTTCAGAAGCTTCTATAATTAGATATTCTGAATAATATGTTTATGCTGGACACACAAAATAAACATGGGTTTTATATAGTACTGGATTTTTTATTACTTCTACTCAGTTTGGAAACAAAAGTATGTCTCTTTTTCAGGGAACTGTGTACTCCAGATGCTGTAAGAAATAGACTGTGCCTTTCTGTTAATTTGCCCTTACAGCATGAAGTTGAATAGTCCAATATTGATTTTTTTTTTTTGTTTTATATTCAGATATATTATTGCCATTGAAAAAAAAATGAAATACAAATAGTATATGTAAAGGTTTTGTACATATAACTGAATATATAATATAGCCATGTAGTGAAGCTATCCCTTGTCTACAAATTACAGATGAATAGCTCAAAGTAAGCAGCTAATTATTAGTCTAGGTCAAATGTTGTTCCTAAGTCACATAGTTAGAAAGGGAGGTATAAGACGTTTTCCAAACAAAAGTTCCTTCTAAGAGAGAATACATGACAATTCAGTGATCTCTCATTGTGCAGCTAAATAATCACAGCTCAGATTTCTAAACAGATTTAAGAGAGTATTGCTTAATGATTTTAATTGAAATGTTTCAGGAGGCTTAAAAACCTATCCATGAAGTGTCCAAATTAAAATTAATTTTTCAAACTGTAAAAAAAAAACAACCCAAGGAACTTTTTAAAAGTTGTATTACAGGTCAGAAAATGTATAAAAAAAGGACATATTTCTACAAATTTTGCTTGGAGCATTTCTCTGGTAAGCTGCAGTACTATTGGAATAGATGGTGCATATTTCACAGAATGGTAATGTTCTCATAAAAAGCTCATTGCCCATTCTTTGATGGGAAAAACTCATCTAACACTTTATGTCGAGCTTTATGTTTGGATGGCAATTAGAGAACCCAAAATGTTTAGGTAAGGAACATTTCAGTACAAAGCTTCTTAGTGAGCAAAATCCTTATATGGCTTCTGGATTTTCCACACAGTTAAGGCTTTTGAGTATTGCTTTTGCGTAAGTGAACCTCTTTTAAAACCAGCCATTGGTACTGAGAAATTTGAGTAACTGCATTTAAAATAAATACCCTCTCTTTATGAATGAAGTCCTTTTAACATCTCCAGTTATTTATAAACCTAGATGTTTTTAGCAGAAAATTATGTACTAAAACTACAATTACTTCACTACATACATAAGAATGAAACTCACAGATTTGTTTTCCCACAGCATGACATAGTTACAAGCATTTCTTTTCCAAAGGTGTGCTAAATGTGATGTTTTCATTTCTGGCTAAAGAACTGTATGCTAGAGAGATTTCTTTATAGCAGCAAGGAGTCATCCTCACACACAGCACTGCTCTTATTAAGCATCACTATTTACTTTTATTAACGAGAGTGCTATGTGGTCTAATATAAATAAGAAGTTACTTAACAGAGTATTTTGAGATATGCAGACCACCTATAAATGCATCCTGCAGATGCCCTGTCACTCAAGCCCAAGGTTTTGTATCCGAAACCTATCTGCAGGTGCATGGCTCAGTTCAGAAGCACAAAGTGTGTTGCTCCCAGAGCCAAGTTCTGTTTGAGGCCAAGCACCAGCACAGCCCATGGCCTGCCTGGGAGAATCCTAAAGGGACGGGAATGAGAGTGGGAGTGAACACCATATGTGGGTAACACCTGACGGAGCCTCCATTATCCTTAATAACCTCTGCTTCTCCTTGAGTGATAATATGCTTGTGCCTTCACTCCTGATCCTCAGCAGTGGTATCAGCACACCTTTAATCACCTGGCAGTGAGTCCCTAAGCTGTTCATGCAAATCCCAGCAATGGCAGCAGCCCAGTTAAGCATTTACCCCAACCACAACAGCTCTTGCAGCTCTTATGAAGGTATGGCTAAAGATCCACATGTTCAGAAGGGACACATTTCTCAGCAAACCAACAAAGTATCTCCAGGTCTGCTGGATACACTACTTTAATTCTGTCTGATAAGTTTTCTGGTTGTTTCTCTCCTTTCAGTGAGAAGTTGAATGGTGCTTTGAGCAACTTGATCTAGTGGAAGATGTCCTTACCCATGGCAGGAAGGTAGAACTAGATGATTTTTAAAGGTTCCTTCTAATCCAAATCACTCTGTGATTCAGTCTGACAGCTACCGACACAGGCAACTTTGAGTACCACTTGAACAGTCCTTCCAAGTGAGGAAGATATTTTGATATGAAGGCTCTGAAAGACCCTTAGCTCTACAGGTGTGACAATTAGGGATGAAGGCAGGTAAGCTGCTCTAGCTGAAGTGAACTTTGAAGACCATGCTGGAAAGAGACTTAGATGGGTCTGCAGGACTTGTCAAAAATCCTATATCAAAATGATCTGCCCGAATCTTTTCCATTCCTCTTGCAGAAATAACTGCTGTAAAAAATGACACTTTAATAGAATTATGAGTGTGGAGAATACTGAATACATCTGTTGCCTGTTAAGGGACTATTATAAAAGGGAATTTAGGCTATTTTGTGAAAAATTGATAAAGATATGGCCCAAGAACATCCAAAACGAGATTTCTGTCATAGAGAAATCCTTGTGCTGATTCCTTGTGCTTGTCTTCCTTGTGCTGATTCAACAACATCTGCTGTTAAGCAACACTCTGTTTCATCACAGAATCAAACTCACATCCAGTAAAACCAACAAACTTCTCAATAGACATGGAAGTACAAAGTGCTGCAGGTTGCTGCAAAACATTTATACGTTGCAATAAAGCGTTGACTCATCATCCTGGGAAATCTGCTGGAACCTAATCATCCCAGGAGTATGTTCTATAAAGACTATTGGCCATGATCACTGCATATAGGAGGCAATTATGGATTAAGACTAAAAAAGTAAATTCACTTGCAAATAAGTCCTTGCTGATCCCTTCACACTCAAGTGGGAAGTGATAGAGAACACTGGCACTGATAACACAGATGTACCTGTTCTGCTTGGGGAATCCATGATTTACAGAATGTTCTCTTTTGATGAACAGATGAGATAAAAACACAACACCAAAAGAACACCCCTCCACCATTGAATCTGCACACTAAATAAGAAGGAAGGAAAATTATGATCAAGCATGGAGCAGCTGTAAGGATAAATTCAGTCTTGATTCTCAGGGTGCAGGCATTATCAACACTACATTAATTTGTCTCCAATCTGGTACTCAGATTAAAAGAATTATGCACTAGTATTTTTGAAGATCCATCTGAAAACAAGAATTCAAGCACTATTTTTCCTGTAGCTGGTTCTTGTGAAATTGCTGTTTAGAAAAAAGACTAATGCATTATTGTACTTAAAATTTTAAAAAATAATGTACCTTGTGTAACTGTAGCACAAATTAAACCTAAGAGGCTGCTGCAGAATTGCAGTATTATCAACTATTAATCATAGGTAATGGCTGAAAGAACAATTTCATTTTGAAATGGTCTTACAAATATTAAAATTTTCCTTCAGCTCTGAGATACAGACAGACCAGGCTTCAAAAACCATATTTAGTGTTTTCATTAATACTTTTCTAATAGCACCAACATTATCAGCAGAATTTAAGGCTCTCCTTGAGGAGCATTAATTCTCTGAACTCATCCTCTCAAAAATATTCCATGCACAAACCAACAAAATGCTGTTTAATAAACTAAGAGGGATAGGAATAGTGGGCTAAATCTTTTGATCCAGCAGAGCTTCACTTGGCATATATTTGGTAGGATTATCATTAATTTACTTAAATCCCATTCTGATTCAGTTCTGGAATAGCTGAGAGTAATCTGAAATCACCTAAGAGATATTTTAATTTAAAACTGTCATCAGCAGATTCCAAAAGGTTATCCTCATGACAAGAAATTTCTTGAATGCAATGTTTCTCTGGATAGAAATCCCTACCTCTAACCTTCCTCTCACTTATCGGAAAGCAAAGGATCAACATTATCAATTTCATCCCTGATTATGATTTCTCATGTATGCCAGGGAATACCAGCTAACAGTTTAGGACCTTCATTTTAAATATGGAGTTATGAATAACAAAATTAAGGACTACTAATATGCACAAAAAGCCCTAAAACATTAGGCTGTTGTCAAGAATTTCTCTGGGCTATGAAACTGGGCAAACTTGTGATAGTGGAGTAAAAGCTATTTTCAGTTTACAAGGAATACTGGAAACTAGCAGAAAAAAATATTACCAAAATAGCTGATGTGCAAAGTAAGTGTTACTTTTTTCTGCTATAGTATTTTTTTGTCAGGCCACACATTCATTTACAGCAACACAGACGAATGCTGAGCACACCCAAGCTCCCCACAGTGGAGTACTGCTGGTATGTTTACCATGAATGCTCACACTCTAGGGCAGATTCATTTTCTTTCTTAACCTCAGTCCCTTTAAAATGAAAAAAAAATCCTTTACAGTTAATGGAGAGCAATAGGCATCTCTAAGAAGTAACTCACTCCACCCAAAATCTGAATTACTTTTTGGAGAAGTCACTTCTTCCGTGAACTATTAAGGAAAGTTGACCTAAGTCTCTAATTTAGGTACCTTAGTTGGTAAGGTAAATTTAAGAAGAATATCTAAGCATACAGATTATTGGCAATGAGCCATTTAACTTAAGAAAATCAGTGTTAACAACACATTTAAGTTCTTTTAGATTTTAAAGCATGAAACACACACTTTCAGAAATTACTTCACCTATGCATTCCCCTTCTATCTTCCTTTTGAGAGACTTTTGAACTACTTTGTGATAACAAAACCATTCCATTATTATTGCCATAATCCAAAAATTTGTGACCAATTCTTTGATACTTTTCACAAATGGAAAGTAAGACACTGCATATAGAGAATAGTGGGATTTTTAATTTTCTGGAAAAATATAATTTATCTTTGAGGTGTTTCTTATAATGTAACAAGTCTAGGAAAATATTAAAAACACTTGATTCTGGAATTAAAAAAGGTCTAGTCTTATTGAATCAAAATTAAGCTCAATGAAAAATATCTTGTCAGGAACTATGAATTAATATTTCATTTTATTTATAAACAGATTGATTCATATATAGATTTTTTTGGATAATAAGCATGTTTAGGCATTTTCCAGCATTTTTTAGCATTTTTTGTTATCCTCAAGGGATTACAAATACCATCCCAAACCATCAAAATACTATGAATACATACATATGTATGACAATATGTAAGATTCGTATTAGCTAGGGTGAATCCTGTTTTATTTTAATTGCTTCAGCAGATTAGTGAAAAATCCTGTATTTTTCATGTAATTGCTTCATAACAGCATCACATTAATATCTCCTAATAGTTACTGTTTGCTATTCCTAAACCAAGACACCACATAAACACCGAATACTTAAAATGCTAATTCTTCTGTAGTGTAGCGGGACTCAGCTATCAACTTCCTTGAAAGGAATATTATTTTGTAACAGCTTACCTGGGATCAGATGTTAGGGAAGTTGCTCAGTGGTTAGAGAGCTCTGACAGATGGATACAGCAGCAAATCAGTCTCCATGAGAGCATATGCTCTAATTTTGGCTGAAATACCCTTTACTGGTGGACTACTCTATTATAATTTTTCTCCGACTTTTTTCTTGATTTTTACTGTTGTGCAACTGGTGTGTCATTCTTTCCTTCTAGTTTTCTGAACTCTTCTCTACTTCATGAGAGCTCTTCTCAACTCCAAACTCACTTTAAATCTGTCACAGCTACTTTTCCAAAACTAAAGTACCTTTTCTGACCTTGTGAGGGAAGTAACAAGTGCTACAATTCCAGCATGAGGACTGGAGCTGGTCAGTGATGGAGTGTTAATTTCTCAACTTTGCAGACAATAGCACAGTTTTTTCCTAATGATAAAAATATAAGTCCTTTTAGCCTCAGTTTAAGAGAAAGTAAAACAAGAATCAGTGATTTTAATTACCTGAAATCTTTTTCAAGTTGTGCAATATGTTCTTTCTGGAGATTTATTTGGGAATCTCTCTGTTGCACAGTTTCAATTAGGTATTTGTATGGCTGTTGTGCTTGGTTCAACAAAGAATTGGCTCTGTCAAGCTGCAAAAACAAGGTGTACCCACCATAAATTTTTTAACTTATAAAGCACAATTGCTTGGTTAATACTGAACTATTACTGGATATTATTGTTTTTAACCAATTGCATATTAATATAAACTCCTAACCTTTTATTACATACACAAAAAAGGAATCACACTTCCTTCAAATTGATTACTAGTACACTATCTTCATACTTTTCTGTTCTAATTGTGTGCTATTTTCACTGCAATAATGATACCACTTTCTACACTCCCCTAATCTGCATTTTCAACGGTTTTAATGTAACAGCTTCCATTGATTAAAAAAAAAAGTAGAGTCAATGCCTCTGTTTATGGTCTTATTGACTTACTGTGGTCTTTTCTTCCCTCCTTTAAAAAGCTGAAGAGGTTGCATAATAAATACTGCACTTAAGTAGCAGTATTTGAGCCAAGTTCAAACCAAAAGCTGAAAAAATCACTTTTGCATCAGCTTTTTATCCATGTTCTAGACTTCATCTAGATGACTGCACAAGCTGTCAGTGGAAAGAAAAATAATGGGCTACTTAAGCATGCTGTAGTCTACAGGATCCCTGGTTTGTTCTAAAAAAAAAATAAAGAAAAACAATAGCTGGGAGTAAAAATCATGTAAAGACAGCAAAGAGAAGTTTTAGAACTTTACACAAAAAAACCCAATGTTTAACTTTGTACTGGATTGTACTATGATTTAATCTATACAATTATATGGTAAAAGATCAAAAATTTAATGACAGGATAAAAGTGAGCTGAAGATGCTCCTGTGGAAAGCTGCAGGAATTTGAACTAAGGTCAGTGATACTGAATCTTTCATCAAGGAAGCAAGTAAAAAACTACTGTGGGTAAGGAATGTATTGAAGTGAAACACAGAACAATTTAAGACAAATAATAGTGATATGGAAGAATACCAAGGATAACAATGGATTCACCAATTTCCTTTCTTCCAAGTAAGAACCTGAAAAAATATGTTTTAGTCAAATAGAAATTACCATGATATAACTGAGAATACATAACAAATTAAAGTATTGGTTAAAAAATCCCCAAAGTTCACTGTTCATGTATCTTTCACTGAAATAATCTATATAAACATATATATACACATAAAATTTATAAAATTCAAGTAATTTAAAAATATGTAAAAATTTCAGTATTTGCACTCTGTGAAGTACTTGAGTGTAGTAATTCTAATTTGTAATTACTGTGGCTTTAAAAATCAAACTGTTTAAGCTGCTACTATTCCTGAAATAGTAAGCCTACAAATTACATATGGTGGCATCATCTAATAGAAAACCCAGTTGTCCTTTCGTTCCTATGAGAAAAATTAAAAGATGATTTAAAGATTTTTTTAAAAATTAGTTTGCCCTAATTCTGGGACCTTTCAAGCTGAGGTTTGTTAAATATCTTCAAAAGTGATTTAACAGAAGAGCTGTGTAAGAAGTAGTGATGCATTCATTGAACAATTAAGTATCAAACAGAACAAACTAGCTTGGCTGGCTGTTCTTCTGTTCAGAAATCAAAACGTTGTCTGTCTGGCTTACATTCTTGTTTAGCCTGTAAAGTAATCCTCCTTTCAATATTAGTTGCAAAACACAATATAAACTTCTTTGAAAACTTCTATCATGGAGTTTTGGTTAATTATGAGGCCATTTTTTTAACATCAAATAGATAAAAAACACTACTTAGAAAAGATTTCATTTTATGAACAGCTGTTCCGCAATGTTTCTACATATTTGAATTTTTGTGTAATAATGATTTACCTCTTGTGAAATCTGTATTACTTGTTCCTTCTGATGTTCCAGATCTTTCACAAGCAACGAGTTTTGCTTTTCTAGCTGCAGCAATCTTCTTGCCAAGTGAACACTGTGCCAGTAAAAAGCAAGCTCAACTTGAATTTTTTCCAAGATATGCAAAAGAAATTCTAACATTTATACTTCAGGATTTGATTGCCTTAATTTTTCACCAATGGTTAAATATTAACATATATAAACTATATAGTTAAACATGCTGCATAGTCAAAGTTAGAAAAACAGTCAAAATATTACAAAATGTAACAGCACTAAAATAACATTCCCAGAGTTATGCTATTGTAATATTTTATGCATAGTAATTACAATTTGTCCAATACTACACAACTGTAGAAATACTGTCAAAATCCTTCATCCAATTATCATTATTTACTTTTTAGCAATTTTACAAACTCATTTTAATCTAACTTAAATAATTGTTTAAAGATGCTCATTAATATATGTTTTGCAGCAGAACACTGAAAATGTAGTATTTTATCACTTTCAAAGGAGAGGCAAAATTGTTTTGTCTGACATTTAATATGCTAAATAATTTAATATTATTGCCAATTTTGTTTTAAATAAACTCTGATGTAAAGTCACAGATTAACTTTGAAGAGAAAGGATTATTGACCTACTTAAACAACCTAGTTAAAAAATTAGATCCTCAACCTCTTGCAAGCTTTATGTCCAGAATCAAAGAGTTTTGAATCTATTCAAGAGCACAGGTCCATGGGCAGGAAAGGGAAGATTCAATATGCACTGCAGAGCCTACTAGCAGACATCTAACCTAGCCCTGCAAACTCTTATGAATCACACAATGGGCAAGGTTGGAAGGGACCACAGTGGCCGTCCAGTCCAACCTCCAGAGCCCGTTGTGCAGGACTGCATCCAGGTGGTTCTTGAGTAACTCCACAACCATTTCCTGACCATGATACAGAATCTAGGAGAGGGCAGAGTGGTCTAAAGCAGACTGACTGACTTGAAGCTCAGGCTTAAGTTTGCATAAATCTAGATGAGCGTACGAAGTTTATCTGAAAATTTGACCAGTCATAACATCCATCTCTTCCTCAGTAAAATGGAATAGACTTCTGGATTTGGCAGAAGTCTTAATAATCTTTATCTGTGTTATAAACATACTCTTTCATGCACTAATCTCATCTAGTACAAAAGAGAAAGGAACCACTTCTTTGACTAGTAGCTATTAGAGTGTAAGTGAAAACTTGGATACCTTCCCATGGCAAATTTAGGAATGCAGCCCATTGTAATTTTCTAGGCTTCAACTACTCAGTGAACTTCACCTGAATTTGCAAATATTTAAGGATAACACAAGTACACCTTTCAGGCATACTTTTCAGTATGTTTTTTGACTAGTTTGAATTGAAAGCAAAGAGACAAAGGGACTAATGTGCAAAGGCATCTTATGCTGGAAACATTTGATTCCAACTATCCTAGAAAATTATGCAGTGCTCAAAAATGTGGTAATTCCTTGTTAGCAAACCACCAAAGTCATCCTGGTAGTGTTTTGCATTCTCTCATTAACACTTCCCAAGCAGTTCCTAGGCATAGCTGAGAAGTCAGCATGGGCAAGCAAATTACTGCCAATATGTTGTGCACATGCAGTTTATCCTACACTGAGAACTGTTTTATGGCAACAGGTTTCTACAGGCCATTTGGTCTTGATGCTTCAGAGCGCTCCCAGGCAGGCTCAATTTAGTACTAAGGATGTACAATGCCTGTGTTTGAAGTAATGAAGGAGCTGTTTTCTGGCAAGTGGCCAAAGTAGTACAGACCCCACACTGCTTGAAAAGGTCCATTTTGTACAAACTTTGAGAGACTGAAGTGCATGATGTGAACTTAAAGGAGCTCTTCATTTAGGATCCCATATGTCTGCGATTAAAGAGCAGGTAGTGGACTCCAGAAAGAAGACTATTCCCATTTGTAATAGATTGTCTTTCCTTAAGCAATCCTAGAGAGCAGAAAATTTATCTGTGTTTCTTTAATGGTGCTAAATAGAGGATGGTGTCAGAGTCTTTGCTTTTGAAAACTTTGGCAGCTAAAGGCATCACACACATTATCTGCCTGGCAGTTTTCCTTGAATCAAAACAACAGGTAAACCATACACAGTCTTTTATGGCTTTTTAAATCTTTTTAATTCTAAAAGATAAAGAAACTCTATGAAGTCTCCAACACTATTATGAAGGATTAAGTCAGTTTATTAGTCAATGCCTTTTGGAACAAAAGTGGAGTATACGAGTCATTCCAATAGAGCTGCTTCTAAGCTCAGAAAGTGTCTTCCAAGCACATCTGAAATCCTGGCCTGATCATCAGATTCAGCATTCAAAGGAAATTGAGCAGAGTTGTCACATGCCTAAATAATCTAAACTGAATCTAATAAAGTGAGGAAAAAGAAGGATCAAAGTGGAAACTCAGAAAAGTGCCCAAACTATTGACAAAAGAGGAATAAACTGAAGCTTTAGGAAATGGTGATATAGAGCTCTCAACAGTTTTCTAAACCAGGTGTGCAACAGGGTCATGGAGGTTTTTTGCACACTCTTCACCTTCCAGGGATGGTGACTCCACCAGCTTCCTGGGCAGCCTATTTCAATGCTTGACAACCACTTCTGTGAAGAACTTGTCCAACCTGAACCTCTCCTGGCAAGCCTGAGGTCATTTCCTTTTGCCCTGTTGTTAGTTGTGTGGGAGAAGTGAGTCACAGTCACTACACACAAGCTTACAATGAGCCATTCAAATGTCACTATTATTTCTTAAAGACAATGCATAATATAAATTTATTAGTTCAAAATTACTATGATCAAGAGGCATGTTTTTCACCTATGAATCATTTTAGTCTATTGATCAAATTTTCAAATTGACCAAATCAGAATAAACTAAAAAAAAATGCAAGTGGAATAAGATAATGTATTAGTGAAGATAAAATAGTTATGCTCTGAACCACTGTCCTTCTTAATATCCTGACAGATATGTTTTTCTTACTATTAAATACAATGATTTTTACGGTATTAATAATGCATATGCTATTATATAAATGTAAACAATGTAACTAATCTGTTTTTACAGCTGCTTAATTTTATACAATTATAAATAATCTTTCTAAAAGTCAATGAGAAGAGATTTTTAAATGACCTACAAAGATATGCTCATTCATATGTATCAACTACATTAACAGGTCCTAGTCCTCAATCTATTCCTGTAAACTTAAGCCATTAAAAAACCTCTTCATGTTAATCAAACTGGCTGGATTCTAATACAAAACATAATGCATGTAATCTTCATTTAGTTTATCTTGAACAAGTGAATTAATGAAGAACTCTTTTTTTACCTTTGCTTTAGTCGTCTTTTGGCTGTTGTAGGAACATTAGCACCATATCCATATGAGAAAAGAACCCTTTCAGCTTCAACTTCATCTTCCACTGTGAAAAAATGCAGAAAGGTGCTGTTGAAGAACAGTGCCAGAACTTATAAACTTCTAAGCAATTCTATCTACAACTCAACATGCAAAAACATTTTTCTAGAAACTAAATTTTCAGTTGGTGTAACCTTCTGGGCTTGAGTGGAACAGTTTTTTTCATCATTAACATCAAATTTAGTGCCACACTTTACTTACAACACTTGTCATTTTTATCTTTAACGTAAGACTTATGCAATACAAAAGTAAAGGAAAATAGTTCAGTTATCTTGAATATTCATACTGTTGTATAGTCACAAAATACATACTACTTGTATAAGTTTACTTCAGCAGTAGAAAGTTAGGTTGCTTAAGTTTTTAACCTAAATAATTAATTTTCAGTGCATACATGAGAACGCAGAGGAAGAGAAAATTTGAAGTGTTTAAGGTGACAGGACATAACAAAGTCCATGGGACCAGAAGGGACACATCTGATGTTGCAAAGGGTCACAGTGAAGCTGCTCACTATGGTTTTTGAAAGGCTGTGATGATCAGAAATTTCAGCACACTTGATGAAAACAAATACCATCCATTTCTTCAGAGAAGGGCAAAAAAAGAGATTCTTAAGTACATGCAAAATAGAAATATTAAAAATAATCTCTGCTTCCATAGGTGATTGATTTCTGAAAACACATTTCTAAGGGTTTTAAACAGATTATAATTGCTTTGAAAGGAAATCCCAATAGCAGCAAGATTAAAATGTCTATGTTCTTATTTCAAGTTCTGGAATTCAGGTTTCCACTCTCCTGTAAGATGAAGTGGGCCAGGGAAAAAAAAAAAGAAAAAGAAAAAGAGTAAGTGTATGTGTGAAATAGAAAGAGGCAGAGAGAGTGGGACAGAGAGGAGGTGTAAAGGGGGACAATGAGAAAAATGGGAGCGGCAGGGGTGTGAGAGAAGGAGGGAGAACAAGTAAACACCAGCCCAGGCACCACACAAAAGCTTTGATGAATCAAATAGTTGTACACAGGAGAAACAAATGTAGGAAATTATGTGAGTCCTATCTGACTCATCTTTCTTAATGCTCAAGTGCCTCAAAATCAGAAATACCTCAATTTCTCAACAACTTGCAAAATGCTGTAACTTCTTTTCTCCCTTGTCCAATACCCTTGTAATGCTATTTTAAACAAGGATTCTTAAAACACATCTAGAAAAAGAAAAGCCTCAAGAAGAGCACCTGTGGTAAGTCACATATCTAGTACATTAAAAACAATATAGAAATTTCAGTAAGTATGACAGAAGAAGTTTACTAATGTGGCACTACAAAGACATCAGCACTTAGAGCTGTCTTAAATATGACAGGGATTTCTTAGGTGCTGCAAACACCTCTGGTACAGAAAAACATAAAGAATAATTTATCCTGCCTTTGTTAATACCCTTCTTTTGGGTTACATACTCAGTGTCGAATGTCTCAGGAGAACATCAGTAAGATCCTGTCCTGTAAATTCAGATCTGTCTCTAGTGCCCAGTAAAAGTCACATGAGGAAGACAAACACAAAAGAAATTGGAAATGTTGTAGGTATCAAAATAATATTCTGTATCAGTGTGTGCTTCTCTTCTCTTACAACATTCCAGGCTCTTCACCTGACTTTGTGGTGTAAATTTACATTTCATAAGCTAGGGGACACTTCTTAATGACAGTTTTTTATGCTACTCAGCAAGGACGTGCCATTGTGAGGATATAGATGGGTTCAGTCTTTTTCTTAGAAAGATACTAAGCAATGGAAATAAGAAAAATCAAACAACTGGTCTACAACAAAAACACCCTAGCATGAAGATTGTACCCTGAAAAGGAAGAATAGACAAATGCCAAGGAAATGTACTACTGTTATTCATCTGGAAACCTCTTAGGCACTGTAAGAAGTGGCTATATAAATTGTTGATAGCTTCCTGAATAAGCTGCTTCATGTCATTTCAATCTTAATAAAGTGAGGCATAATGATCAGGGAGTAACAGTAAAAATTCAGTGATCTCTTCCACATGCATATTTTCCAAAGGGAAAAAAAAAGTGCATATATCTATATCTATACCTATATCTATATCTATATCTATATCTATATCTATATCTATATCTATATCTATATCTATATCTATATCTATATCTATATCTATATCTATATCTATTATATGACAAAAGCCATCTCACATGTGTAAATAAATACACAGTTTATTAAAAAGTCCAGAGAACCCAACTGCCACTGACATCCCTAAATGCTGTAAAACCACAGAGGCTTCATGACTCAGGATGAAGAAAAAAGCATTATATGCTATTTAAATATAAAGAGGTGACCACAGGAATGAAGATTAATCCTTATTATCACTAAAGTCTCTAGAAAACTTTAATTGTCCTCCACACAATACTTCAGTCTAAATTATATTCCAAGAAAGATGGACTGAAGTATTTCCATAAAACACTTGATTTGAAAGATAGTTATACTTCCTTTCAGTTAGTTTTCTACTATTACCTATTGATGGCATATAACTATCAGGGCATAATTTGAGACACAGGAGGAAGTATATCTGTCTTCTCCTTCAAAGTGTTAATTTAAAAAATTACATTTTTTCTTCTGTTTTCCCTAATATACTAGACTTAACTAGTATTAATGTTAACTTTCTATATCAAACACAGTGAAACAGCAAGTTCAGTATTAAAGAGAAAGAAATAATAATAATATAATAATATTTTAAGAGAAAAATAATATTAAGCTAGGACGCCTTTTTTTTCTCCAAGGAAATCAGAAAATAAAGTCACTATATTTTAAAATAACAGTTCATTTGGAAAGTTTCCTTTCTTTAGCATTCTGCAGCACAGAATGTTAATTGTAATTAAAATAGATATTTGAGAGGTTAAGAATGATGTGGTAAAAAACTGCTGTCCCAAGATGCATAAGAAAATGTAAACCAATGTAAACAAAAACCAGCATTCTGAACTCTATTTTCTCCTTGAAGAAAATGAAGGTAAGGTCCAAAAATTCTGTGTTAATACATAAATACTCCTTAGGCAGGTATACATATATATATATATATATATATATATATATATATATGTGTGTGTGTGTGTATATATGTGTGTGTATATATATATACACACACACACACACACACACACACACAAATACTTCAAAAAATGTATTACTGACTAAAACAGAAGTGTGTATACAGCAAACATGGAAACACGCTTATGGTCAGACTGGAAGCTTTGGGTACTCAGGCCATTCTACTACATCTTGATAATGCATACTTTACCAGACACTACTGTTTATATATAAAGCTTATGCAATAATCTTCTATACTTTATAAATTGTGACTATTTTTTGAAGGAGGAAGAAGGAGAAAAGGAGATGACAGTTCAATTAGTCTGAAATTTTAGAATATCCTACTCTGTCTACCCACAGGCTAAAAGATTTCAAGATTAGAGTCAGAGTTTCTAATTAGAAATTAATTGCTTTGTGGATTGACTTAGGCTAAGAATCAAATAGAGATTTTACACAAATTTTGCTCTGTTTGGGAACATTTTAATTTTTTCAAATGAGAGACAAAAATTTTCAAGAGTAATCAGGTAAGAATTTAATCCATGGTTTAGTATTTGGAACAGACTGAGCTGCCACAAGCAACTACTTTATGTCTAATTATTAGTAATTCAACAGAAGGAAGAGTTTTTTTCCTCTTTCCAATTAGTTAAAAAATTCACATTAATCACTGTAATGAAATATAAAACCTGTATTTGCCTGTCAACAAAGAGGGCTTCCTGACATTTAAAATATACTAAAATAATGGACAAATCCTAAAGAGTGTCCAATTATAATGGATAATTAGAATAAGGAAAAGAGAAATGACTGAATACTGAGTTGATTTTCAATAATCACAAACTTAAACATAAGGATGTTTGATACATATTTACAGGTACACTTAGAAACTTGCCATTAATATTTTCTATCAAAATAATTACTGCCTTTTACTGGCCAGGCATAACGAAGAAGAATGACAGGCACTGTAATTCTTTCCAAGTAATGAGAAAAAAGATTGTAATGCCAGAAACACCTACAGATAAAATAACTTGTGACAGAACTTACTTTCTGCTGTCTGCAGTATTATCTCATCAAGCTCTTTTTCAAGTTTTTCATAAGTATCTAGTCTTGCTTGAAACTCAGAATTCTGTGTTTGAAGCTCAATAATGCGGGTTTCACTAGAAGACTGAAGACTGTAAAACTCCTTTGTAAGCACCTGTGAGAACGAATAATGGAAAGATCAGGGATTCAGCACTACAGTGATTTTTGAACGAGGCAAAATATAATACATATAAAATGTGTAGTGGTATGATAGCAAATATTTGATGTAAGTTTTGCACAGCAAAGATTAAAGTACTTTAAAAAGTAGTTATTCCTTCAATAATATGATCTTGCAAAGATTAAACTCTCAGATCTTAGGCCTATCTGCTGATGCCTTATTAATTCTCAGAAGCTGTCTGAAAAAGCTACAAGAATTTTAAAGGAAACATAGGAAAAGCCAGGTAACAACTAAAAAGATTCACACACAGCAGTCAAAATTGTATAAATGCAATAATTTTTGTTGCTTTAATTGGATTCTGATTTCAGTCATCAATTTATGAAGATTCCTTGCAGAATACAAATACAAAGATTTACCATTAAAGCTACATCAGTCTTATTACTTATTAATAAAAGGTAATATGCTATCAACATTCAAGACTTATGTAAATAATCCACTAAGCTTAAACAAAGGACTCTCATATTCAAAATTAAAAGCTATGAAGGCCTATATAATAATTTAAGTTTCATAAAGTGCTTGATAATAGGAAACAACATTGACCAAATAAACACATCAAACTGGAATAGGAAAGTCCTTGATATGTAAAATAGCAATCTACATACTTTGCAGAAAAAATCCCACCATACAGGTAAAGTAATAACCAAGTGGTACTGCTGTGAAATTTCTAACTAACTTCCTAAGTAAAAATCACAAAGATTCAGAATGACAAGTGAATATAGATTTGCAGGTACAGAAATATATGCACAGTGTGCAGAGCAGTAATACCAGAGTCACTGTTGAAACCATGAAAGAATTCACAATGCTTAGAGAAACAATCCACTTGAATATCAAAGGTTCAGTCCAGTGTCACAGAAGAAATACACGTATATGTCAAAACTGGGCAACATAAAAACCATCTGTTTCCTAGGCTAGCAAGAGAAACTACTCTATGCCCTAAATAAAAGCAAGACTTAGTCCAGAAAGCTGTAGCTGAGCCACAAGACACCAGCGCCAACACTATTAATAAAGACTAATGTCCTGTAATGGTAGGGAAAAAACCTTAGTACATTAATGCTATATATAAGAAACAAAATTAGAAAACCCCAAGAATTTAGTCAAAAGGAACAAAAAATAAAAGCTTCAGATAACAAATATTAATTCTGCAAGAATATTTCTTAATGAAAGAGCACTTAAGTGCATATTTCTAAATGAAAGAATTTAAAAGTGTCTCTCAAAAGAGAAAAACAAGTGCCAAAAGCGTCAGTAGAATTGAATGCCAAATATTTGAGTTGTCAGATCAAAAAATTTCCACAAAGAAAATGAAAATATAACTCAAATTGAACTACATTCTCCAAGTTTAGACATGTCTGTGCAATTAAAATCTATTTAGCAACCTCTAAGTTTAGCAAAACTGGCACTCCCAGTGCTTGTGACCACAACTAACCCCATCAGCCAGGATCTGAATGTCCCAATACGGACAAAACAAGAAATTGCAGTCTATCTGAAGCTCTCTAATTCTGTTTCCACTCTATAGTTCCTTTTCATAAACAACTTAGCCAGGTTTACCACTAGAAATGTGGGGATCAGAAGATTGGCATCCTTCCCCCAAAAAGCAAAGGCTGCCATACAAATAATTTTCTTCTGTCCTTTCCAGTTTGTATCTTGACATTCATTTGAAACATACACTACCAACCTCATTTAATCTCATAAATAGGACTCTGTGATATCTTTTTGGGACTAAATTTGGACAGGTGAAGAAATGTGGTTTTAAAGCAAGTGTTCTCTGTGGAATACTCACATTTCTAAGATTAAAATAAGTGAACAGTATGTTTTAAAGATGATACATTCTAAGCTTCTAGAGATGAAGAGGCCCAAGTGGTTAAAGCCCAGGTAAACAGGTGCATTGGCTGCAGGTGCCCACGCTGTGTCCCTCAGCCAAAGGTGCTGCACCTCAAGGAAATGGTATTTAATAAAGCACAAAAATGGTGAATGGCAGTGAGGAGTGAGAGGAAAAAAGTGAGAGAGGGCCATGTTGCTGACACTGAGGTGACAGGAAGAGGAGAGAAGGTGCTCCAGCTGCCACAGCATGGAGCTCTGCAGCCCATGGTGGAGCAGATTGTTTCCCTGCAGACCATGAAAGACCACACCAAAGCAGATGGCCACGCTGCAGCTCACAGAAGACCCCATGCTGGAGCAGGTAGACATCCCCAGAAGGCACTGCCACCTGTGGAGAACCCAGAAAGGAGGGAGAGTTTCTCCTGAAGGAAGCTGCAGGACATAGAGGATCCACAGGAGCAGGATAAAAAAGTGTGAGGAGGAAACTCCTCCTGAGAGGAGCTGTTATGGACTGACTTGAGGCCCTATTTCCATCCCTCCCTGCACTGCACTGGAAGGGGGAGGTACAAGGGTCAGAAATGAGGGAGGGAAGTTAAAATAAAAGAGAACAGGGTAGGCAAAGATGTTTTACTTTTTGTCTTTGTTCCTCACCATCCAACCTGTGTCAATGGGTAACAAGGGAAATTAGTTTTCCCCAGGTCAAGTCAGTTTTGCCCATGATGGTAATTGGCAAGTGATGTCCCTATCTTTATATCAACCCATGCTCTTAGAAGCTTATTTACCCCACCCTCATCCTCTTCAGGAGGAGGAATGAGTGACGGGGTGGGTGTCTAGCATCCCACCAAGGTAACCCATCATGCTAGGACTAGCAAGGTTAGGTCTTTTCAATGCTGTATACACCATGCTCACCTGAACATTTTTAGCTGTGAAAAATTTATTCCAGAAATTGTATATCAATAAAAATTATTTTATTATGTAACAGTACTATTACAGATCCTAGTTGCAAATAATGACACTGAATTCAGTGTACCTTTTTTGGTGAAACTGTCTTCTCTCCCTACAATACTCACACAGACTGGCATAAGCAGTTCTGTGATACAAGCAGATAATAAACCCCACATGAATGAGGTTCTGTCTTTAACATCTTTCCATGAGAGATTGTTTTGCTTTTTCCCCGCCCTGTGATCTTGTGTTCCATTAAACTGATCAAACATAGTAAGCTGTGTCATTTGACTCTGCTTCTGTGTCATTTGACCACAGTTTGGTGGAGATACTAATTCAGCCATGCCATGTTGTTACTTTTTCTCTAAGCTTTTCCACTTTACATCCAAATTGAAAACAACTATGTAAAGCCCTGTAAAGTGTCTCTTTATATGACGTACCTCCAACTTTCTCTGGTATTTCTCACATTCCATTTGGCACTGTGAAAGATTCTTAGCTGTTTCTTGTTGCATGAGTTGAACATGTTCAGTTTCAAAGGACTTTAACTTACTTTGGTGAAGAAGTTCAGCAACTTTGCTTTCTGTGCCAAGCTGCATTTGTCTATACCTAAAAGAAAAGTGAAAAAAAAAAGTTTTGACAATTCAAAAATAAGCAAAGTTGGAATATATTCTAGCTCTGTTCACCACAGATATAAATTTCAAAAATTAATATAGTATTTTGCAGACCTTAATAAGTATTAGTATGTAACTACTGTAACCTGTATTTAGGAGAGCATTAGGAAAATTCAATATTATAATGACAATACAACACACTAGGTGGAAACCTCTGTCAATGGCTTTTCTAAATATGTTATTAATGTGGAATCAAATGACAATGACTTTACAGCATACCTTGTATTCCTTATTCTTAAGGAGTTAGATCAATGTGATTCTCCTTCTTGGTAGACAAATGCATGCACTGAAGTGTTTTCATTGGAGAGACACTAATGAAATTTTGTCCTCCCTCATGTGGTAGGGAGAAGGGGCATTAGACATCAGTGATATCAGTGGTGCACCCTTTGAGATATATGGGTATTTGCTACACTGCTTCTTCCATACCCAAAGATATAAAGAAAACTCAGACCACAATGGTGTAATTATGTCCACAGTCACTCAGAATCACAGATCCTTCTCAAAAAACAGAAATTAAGTATAATTTTTAGAAAATCACTATAAGGTAGTTTTAAGTGACAAATAAGATTCCACTCAGAAGTGGACTTCATTTATCTTATTCACCCATTCTACTTAACAGGCAAGCTCAAAAATGAGGTGTAAAAAAGTTTGCCAATAGAATACTGTAATATTAGATTGATGAAAATTTAGGTGATGTGAAGAACAGGAGATAATCTAAAGAATCTTCACATCAAATAACATACAAAATTCAAAAGACATATATGCAAAGTAAATCACAGGTTCTAAAAATGCTCCTTACCATATAAATTAAACGATGAACTCCTACCTGACTGTTTTCGTTCATAAGCGAGATGTCACAATTTATTATAAAAAAATTGATAAAAATTGATAAAACTTGATAAAACCATTAAAACTTTGGTTCAGTTTTAAATAATGGTAAAAAACAAACATTTTGGAAATTGCTGTGGAAGAAATAAATAATACAGAACTCACTGTGTCACTTTGCAATTCCATGATGTTGCCTGCATTACTGAATGCTGGCAACCATTCTAGAACCTCACCTGACAAGGAACAGAAGTGTCAGAGCATCAGAGAAGGGTAAAAAGGGTTACCGCTGACATGCAGCAACATCACACACTCACACATTTGCACTGTGTGGAATAAATCACCTAAGCAAGCTAGGACCCTACAGCTTGGAAAAGAGATGGTTTAAGGAAAAGGAAGAAATAAGGGGCTTGTCACATCATGAGAAGGGAGAACGGAGATAGGAATCAACTGTATTTTCCAATAGATGAATGAGAAGTCATCCAATGACGCAGAATGAGAACAAATATAAATTGCTCTTCATGCATGAAAGCTGTGGAATTCCTTACCATAAGATGCTGTGGATGCTAAAAAATAACATTTATTTGAGAGAATACTGAACAACTTGCAGCAGAGAAGTCCTTGGAGTACCATTAAATGCAAGATGGTACTTATCACACTGAAGCCACTTCACAACAAATTGCAGGATTTCCAGATAAACCTTTACTCTAACCCAGTACGGCTGTTGTGTTAGCTGTCATCTGTCAAATAACAGTTGCAACACCATTCCACCCTATTTAGCACCTAATCTTTAGGTGGGATGGAGAGTGTTTAACAAAACCAAGAGGATTACTTCAAATGTTTTCCCTGAGGATTTCAGATGTAGGAATGTTTCTAAGGCACAAAGAGGGAACAATTTTCACTGGAATTAATTTGAACAGAACAAACAGGTGTCATTATGATGTCCCTGATAATCACTCTGCAGACAGCCATCTATGTATAAATAGTCCAATGCATGAATAAGATTGTTTCCTCACTGCATGAGCAGAGCTTGGAAGTTCTGCATACTCAGCTCATCTAAAATTTTTCTTTTAAAAACATTTTTTTTTAATAGCATGACATTTGTTCTCAAACAGAGTTATGGCACTCTAGCTGCTAAACGCCAGTTACCTATCCACTACTTCAGTCATTTCAAGTGCTGATACTTTCATCACTGTTTTCTGACTATATGTTCCTGTTTCCATTTTACCACACAAAAAAATTTCAGCACTCTAGAATTCTCCACACTTTGCACACAAGGGGCTGCACACATGACACTAAATTTACACTAAATCTACCGTATACACATTGTTTATAATCCTGGGAAGAATGCTTTGGTCCAAAATAGTTAAGTCTTAATGAAGATACATGTCATTCAGCCAACAAAGCAATGAAACACACAAATTTAATTTAATTATTAGTTATATTTAATGACTTCCAACAACAAATTCACACCTTCCACCTCAACACAAAACAAACAGCAATGCCTTCCTGTACACAGCCTCAGACCTTCAACCACGCTGAGCTTCAATGACCTGTACTGTACTGAGCTGGCACACTGGAAATATGCATGAACAGAGGCAATCCATACTTCTCTGTGCCTACTTTCTATATTTGGTGGAGAAGTCTGTAGTTCTCTGATGATTCAATCAACTGGGTGCTTTCAGAGCATGCTTCTCTACCCAATTATGAGCAGTAACTTCAGAAAGAAGTTTTATCCTTTGTTTTGGAAATTTGAAGTAGCTTACATGAGCATGATCTGTTTTGCACTGGCAAGGTTATGATGGGTCAGTTTTTCTTTAACCTTACTACACTGTTGATCTCACTAGTAACTCCTTCACCACAGCACCATTCAGAGTTTCTCTGTCATATTTGCTTTTCCTCAGCCAGATAATATCTCTGCTTTCTTGGCTACTATGTCAGTTCAAGTGTGTGTGCATGTGTGTACAGAGTCATGTAACACAATGTGCTGAAATACATTCCTTTATCTGCCTAGATGGTCTCTGAGGGAAAACAAAAAAAAAAAAACCAAAACCACTCCACGCTTTAATACTACTATTATGGAAAAAAACAAACAGTGGAATGCGGGTCTGCAGGATTTTTCTCCGTCAAGAAATTTTAGCAAACTTGATATAATGAAAGAGTACAGTTTTTAGTCTCACAGAAGAATGAGGGCTGGGAATCAAAGAGAAGTAACAGACTGAGGCAATGAAGAAAATCTGACACGTAAGAATCATCTAGAATGAGGTCTCCATTCCTTTATGTCTCTCTGCCATTAGGTTGACCAGTCAATGACGCCTCAAGTTTGCTAATGCAGTGATATAATGGTTATCAAAAAAATTATTACTAGACTAAAGGAGAAGAGGGAATACTCAGACAGGGACTTGAATTCTCTTTTGTAAGGTTTGAAAGATTTTTTAATCAGAGAAGCTTGTTTTTCAAGTAGTGGATAATGATACAATAACGTGTCAAAATATGCATACCAGAGAGCAAACAGAAAGATTTAATGGTAAAATCATGTAGTCTGGATACTGAAGAAAATATGGCAACCAAGTCTTTTTGAATGGAGGGACTATAAACTGCCCACCTACAGAACCTGAGATGTACAGCAGTACTCCTTACAAAGGTAATTGAACAATTGTACATTAGAAGACAATAAATTTGTAAAATTACCCTTTTAAGAAATTACAAATCCTAGTACTAAACTTGTTGATAAGAAAGAATGCCAAGCAAGTAAATAAAAATAATGCATGTTGCAAAGAAAGTCCTACCAAAATGATACAACATGAAAATCTAATTTTACAATTTTATAATTTTGTAAACCAGATTATACCAACCTAAAGCTTTGTGGGATATATTTTAGAATTGTTTTCAAGTTTAAAAATGGAAAAAAACCCTGTAAGTTGTGAAATCACCCTGAGTACACAGTTGGGTCAGTTCCAGATCTAAGATCTTTAAGGCTATTAGAATATACTCTCATATTTGTACAAATGTCTGTGCTTTGGTTCAGTGCCAAATTTGCAAAGAAACCTAAAGACATTTCCTCCCTAACCTGTCCCCTTGGAAACCTCCTACTTCCAGCCCCAACACGCCCCCTCGTGCTCCTGACCTTCTCCTTCTCTGTCCTAGCACCAGCCCAGTCTCTTGAATTCCAATTCTATTTTCATTCTTTATTCCCAGGACATCTATTTTTCTTCTTTTCTATGTTCATAGCCTCTTCAGCCTCCATTCCTATCTTATAGCCCTACTCTCTGCATTCTGGATTTCTCTCTACTCCTTCAACATCCTTGGAGTTTGGCATCCTTCCTCAAATCCTACCCATCCATACCTTTTGCAATTTGAGGTTCAAATCCTAGTTTAACTTTCTCACCTTCTGCAACTGAGTCTGCCTGTTAAGTCCTCCTCACTTCCAAAGTGCCCCAACCTAAGTATAAAAGTACACAAATGAATTTTCCTTACTCTCCTTCGTGCCAACTGGAGTCACAGAAGGAGAAACAGTGGTCTAGAAGGACCTCAATTAAATTCAATCTGTCACAGACTGCACAAATCCTGTCCATACATGAGCAAACTGCCAGACCCCAGTTCAAACATGGGTACTCAAAGGATCTTGTTTCCACTGGCTCTCTTTTTGTTCCTTGGCACTAAAAACTGGTTGCCTTATTTCTGAACAATCAAAAATTTCCCATGATTTGTGTTCACATGCTACTCACTAAATAATTAAAAATGTAAGAACTCAGATCTTTAGTTTTCAAATGCTTTCATTGTTCAGATTTTGCAGCACTCAGATTAAGTCTCATTAGTCATGTATCTGGCTGATTTCACAAAATGAAAGTCTGTTTCAATATTTACTGGAAAATGGGTAAGAAATCTGTAATTCATTTAAAAATACATATTTTATGAAGTTTTTATACCAACTTTATAGGAATTTTCAGGTTTTTGTAGTATTTATTACTTCATTCATGTCTATCAAATACATTAAACTATTTCTAAGCTGGTCTAAAATAACAATGCACTTTGTAACAACAAATTTAAATACTGCCAATAACAACAAAAGCTCTGAGCATAATGATTAAACACAAGATGAAACATGTCATTTGGAAACTGTTTAAGCAATGAAAAATTTGTTTGTTGAAATAATTTTCACTTAAAATTTGTTTTTCCCAAACAACATGCTGAGATTTTTTTTCAGTACAATATTCCTGGTTCAGGTTGTAATTAAAAAGAATAAATCCAGAAACATATAGCTTAGACACTAAAGGGTAAACTTGATTTAACATTCAAGTTCTTACCAGATGTTACATTTGCTTCGTATCAAGTAATTAAGTATACAGTACTTTTGCATGTGGTTCAGTAAAATCTGAGAGAAAGCTTAGAAGCTTTGTTTAAAGCTGCTTGCTTCAAAGCAGATTTTTGTGTTTTGCAGCATCCTAAGCATTTATTTTGTATTTGCCTCTGATCCTCATTCTGTCAAAAAAAACCTTCCCCATTCTACTTTGCAGTTTATAGGAAGCGCTAGTTCCAAACATCCACACTCAGCAAGATACACAGCTGGTTTCCACTCCTTGGAGCTTTGGGACACCTAAACCCAAAATCACTTATGCAATAAATAGAAGTTCTTCAGGATGTAGGACCCTTTCTACTCTAAATAAACTAATGCCCAGTGTACACTAGACTACAAGAATGAACAACGTGAAAGTCTCAAATGTATCTGCTGAAATTACAGAGACTTGTGCTGACTGACAGGGACAGAAATCCATCTTTGTTTCTCTGTCTCTGGACTATGCCACTGTGCTTTCTTTTATTTGACTTTCACTCTGTGAAATGTAAGATTCTCCCCTGCACCAAGACACAGCTTCAAGACTACTGGGCAGAGACCACTTCTGCCAAGCCTGTGCTTGGGAGTCATGCCTCAGTCATGAGAATTTCCTAATAAAACTTCACTAGGGAATTTTCTCTCAATCCTGGAGCTCTGATGGGCATCAAATATAGCCTTTCACTTAGTAAAAGTGCATTCTTTATTTTGGGCAACTGTAAAAAAGAGAAGAGCAGCTCCCGTCATGCCTTTCTTACAAAAAATGGAGCAGGGTGCAATTGCTACTCTGCAATAACACAGTGCTGCCTCTGTACACTTAGTTTGCTCACTTACCTAGACTGTTATTTCTTGGTTTAAATAAACAGCATATTTAGTGACTCTTTTGTTATTTGAAATGAAATAAATGAAATAAAATGCAAAAAATGCAATGAAATAAATGCAAAAGATGTTAAAATAACTGAACTTTATCAGTATACAGACATTAAGGATGTGACAGCATCCTTAACAAAAAGAAAGGACCTGAAGAAATGAGTGAGCATATAATAAAGGATGTGATATAATTTCACTGTTTCCTCCTCAAAACTTGTTTTTTAGATACATAAATAGGAGAACAGAGTCACCTCAGTAATTTTTAGGAATCTAATGGTAGTTGCTTTTCTCTTTGCCTATACAAATTAGTCAAGATGCATAACATTGTGTTCTCATTTATGTGTTTAGTGCTTAAAAATATAGAAGCATGAAACACATGGCTGGTCTGAGAATACCTACCAGATCAGGTATTTCAGGAGATGTAGGCACAGAGATACCTAATTTGGGAATCCAAAAATGGAAATTACCACCTCACAAAACCACAGCCCTTGAATGAAGCTTCAAAATTGCCCAAAGAAAGATTAAAGATCCATCTTTTCCAAACAGGAAGGCTATGAAATGAGTTCTCTGAAGCCTAGTGAAAAGATACCAGAGGAAAGAGTTTCAAAAATGTTCCTAAGTTGAGGACAACAATCCAAGAGGGAAACACAGCCAAGCTGAAGTGTGCAGACATCAGCACCTCAAGCCAAAGTAAGTTAGAAGAAGCTGAAGAGTTCTACTGTTTCTGGGACAGCCTCAATTCACTGCACAAAGTTATCTTTCGCATCTGTGTGCACTGGCACATAAAATGGTAGAAGCTGTGGATCTTGGAAGTATGAGAAACATGCTGAACTGAGGTGGACCATACATCTGGACGAACAGAAGAACAAGCATGAATAAATTTCCCATTGCCTAATCAACATCTAAGCATGAATAAATTTCCCATTGCCTAATCATCATCTTTGCTCAAACAAATAAATACTTTGTTTAAAAAAACCATCACTTTGAAGTGACAGATTGAAAAGGATCCCGGCAATGCAATATGTTTTTGTCTATGGTACATATTCTAATCCAACAGAAAGAACCCAAAGTACATTTATTAAAATCTCATTAAATCTTTAGTCATATTTTCTATGTATACTTTTCTCTATTTGATTTCTCATGGTATCCCAAACCATTAACTTTAGTTGGTTTAATATTTTCATTTTCATTTCTTGGTTTACGTCATTCTTTGCAAAAAAAATGCCATACTAACAAAGCTGAATTTTGTACTAAATAAAAAATAAGACAAGGAGTAGTACAGAGACTTATTCCCCAATAATGTATACTGATTAATGAGGAATAACTTGAAATTGTAACTGTGAGAGGTTTTGATATGAGAAATATAAAACAGATCTGAATGAAGAAAAGGCCAGCAAGTTTCTTGATATTTAACATTAAGAAATGAAAGCATCAACTTTTAATATTTCTCTACACTAAGTTCCAAGTTTGTAGCATACATTTGGAATTGCCTGACTTCACAATTTTTTTCGACTATTCATAATAATTTTTTCAAGATACTGTACAATTTTGATAATGATTCCACAATTTACTTCCTTAAACCAAATATTAGCTTTTCCAGAGATTCTACTACTTTACTATGATAGTACTTATGTTTCTGGAAAATAGCTGTAATTGATTGCTATTGTACCAGATAAAACAGACTGGAACAGATCTGATATTGGAAGCTACAGAAATTTTTCATTACATTATCATTACTGCACTACAAACATTACAAACATTGTTTTTCAGTGCTCAAGAAAATTAAAGAGATTGGAGTCAACAGTTACAGAAAGACTTTGAGTCTGTTGTCTGATTTGTTTTTTCCTCTTAGATAAACATACAAAAATTTGTGTCTTTAAACTCTCCCTTCCCACTAGCCAGAGAGGTTATATTTAATCAAATATACAGTTAAATCAATATAAATGCTTTCTGGTATTTCTTGTGATTCCACATGGAATGATTATCACTTGCTAGCCTAAATAGAATTCATTATTTGTGGAGGTATATGCTCCTGTTCCTCTGATTAAATAGAGAATTCATTAACATACTTTATATGTATATATGTACTTAACAAAAGATAATTACTGTATGATTTTTAATTCCAATAATGCAAAGAGGGAAAAAGTCAATGTCAAATGATTGACAGAACAGCAGTTACATAAATGACAAGAGCAGCAACTAAATGTTCCTCTCCTTTTAAGAAATAAAATCTAAAGGTCATTGCAACTACCAACTACAAGAAGAAGAAAAAATGTTTGGAATGCCATATACCTCCTTAAAACAGTCAGAAATAAACATACAAATATTTAAATTCTTAATTCTGTAAATGTAACTTTTATGAAATCAATAATATAAAAACTAAAATTGTTTTACACAGTGATACAAAATGGATGATCAGCAAGGAAAAAATAAGACAAATGAAGCATTATCACAGCAGCTTCCTGGAAAAGGATAGGGAGAGAAATGAGAATGTAGGGATAAATCTGTTGAGGTAGGGCTTTGTCTGGGAGCTGGTAACTGCTGTGCCACCAGAGACACTGCTTACTCCCCCTCCATTTTCCCCACTGAGAGCTGAGCAGAATAGGTCAGAAGGTTAGAGTACAAACTGCCATAATTTAGCAAAGGATTGGTATGTCCTTTATATCACACATAACAGGTTTGATTTCCTGATAAGCAGAGTTCAAGGTACAGGCATACCTTGTTATCTTTCAAGGACATGTTCCTAAAAGTGCTACAGTTAGCAATGAGGGACAGCAAACTACCTTTTCCCCTAATAATTAATGTAATGATTAGTCTTGGTGCTTGCAATCACTTATGAGAGGTCAGCATATTGCTGCATAATATTCCATTTATTCTTCAGTGAAATTATGCCTTAAAAACAACATCTCAATAATACAAATACAAACCAATTATTAAATAACTGAGGTTGGATGGGATTTCAGGGGGTATCTAATCCAACATCCTGTTCAGAGCCAGGTCATCTATGAAATCAGACCAGGTTTTTCAAAGCTTTAGCTTCTCAGGTCTTGAAAACTCAAGGATGGAGACTGCTCACAGTAGTGCTGTTAGTGAAAAAGATTTTCTTTAGACCAAGTCAGAATCTTCTGTTTTATCTGACACTTTCTCATCTCTCTTCCATGCCCTGCTGTGAAGGGCCTGACTCCATCTTCCCAGTGACCTGCCCAGAGGCTCTGGGGATACTGCTGTCAGGAGCCTCAGAGATCAGGCTGAACACCCCCAGCCCCTCTCCTGGGCCAAGTGCTCCAGCCCTGACTATTCTGGTGACTCTCCTCTGCATTCACTCCAGCTTATCACTATGTTGCCTCTATTGGATATCCTGAAACAGGACTTTCTTGATATCCTGACTATTGTCCTGATAACACAGCCCAGGATTTTGTAAGAGTATACTGTTGGCTAATACTGAGCTTGCTGTTTACAAAAAACATTTGTTCCCTGCAAAGACAAGAAGAACAATCCCATACAAGATAATCTGCATTTCCTTATTAGCAAATGAATGCTACATAAAAACTATTAATATATTAAAATTCACATAACAAAGACTGCTATAAATGTATTTCCAGCAGTTGTTTTAAACGAAGTATGATACTAGAAAAAACATGGCTTTCCATCTGTTTTTCAGAACTTAAAGGAGCTTTCATTAAGCTGCCTGCAGGCCATCAGGCATGCTTCAGTGCAACTGGGCAGCTCAGGGGAGCTTTTGTTAGAGGAGCAAAGGATGGAAAGACATGGTAACAGCAATAGCAGAGCTGGGCATCAAAGGATACTAAAATGACTGACAGTCAAGCAGTGGGTAGGGGAGCACAACTGGATCTGTCTTCTTTCAAATCTAAGATATGCAAAATGTCCTTTCCCAAGCAGTCACAGCAATTGGAACCACATTACCAGTAACAGGCAAACAAAGAAGACAGTGTGAAGACCTCTCTTCATAAGCATGACTTTAAAACAAAAAAAGTTCATCAACTGCATTTCAGCTCTAGAGACAACTATCAAATAATAAAGTCTTACTGGCTGGTTTATTACAAGTCCTAAAGTGTAGATATTTCTGTGTGTCATTATCCAGAAATGAAACATATATTGGTTCTAATTTCTTGAACTGTACAAGTCTTTCAAATCAAACAGTCTTTGTAGGAACAGTAAACAGACAGACAATGGTATCAATAGCACAAGAGAATATGGAAGACATTTTTACAGCCCAAAACAAAAGGAACAATCTACAGTCACTGTAAACATGCTTATAAGAGCTTGGAGTGGTAAATGAATCCTGAACAGATACATCATCAAACTGCTTATGACACTAATGAAACAATCTAATTTCTCTTCATCTGCAAACATGAAAAAGGTCAAGTGAATCTAAGCTTTCTATAAAGCAGGCTATCCTAATAAATTCTTCAGTTATCAAATTATCCTATATTACCTGCTGAGGCATGTGACAAATGAAAATACTTAAAAAATGCAGTAACTATTGTAAAAAATAATCAGTAAACTCCAAGCTGTCTCCATTCTTGAGCATATTTGCTTTCACAACATACTTTTCTGTATTTTATCTGTCATCTGACAAGTTTAACAAAATTTTTATAGAGAGACCCAACTTTGCCTTCACAACTTAAGTTATTAATTTGAGAAGAGCAGTAGTGAAAAGCAGTTGAAAATAAAGAAAACAAAATCTAGGATTGAAAAGAAGAAGAGGAAGTCAGGATTCATGAACTATTGGGATACTACAGGCTTTGCAATACAAGTTTCATGCATATATTCTAAGAGTCTTAGATGTGATAGAACCACTTTTATCCAAAGGCAGAAAAGCAAAAAGCACTGAAATTAATTTATTTTAGTGTATATCATTCTCATTCATAATCAAATTTTCTGTTTCTCTGCTTCCTCTGATTATGCCCAGTTCTCTTCGTTCTTCCACATACCTTTGTCCTATTTTTTCTATTTTCCTCCCATTTGCTCTGTTCTCTCTCACCATTTCAACAATTCCTTCTTTAGCTGAACTATCACAATCCCTGCAATAATAACCACAACTAAGAAGTATAATTTTCCTTTTTCTTGTAGAAGACTTGAAAACAAATGTTTGTTCTTTTGGGTCTTTTCCTCTAATGGGACTTGTGGACAAAGACACTCCTGATTTCCAAGTATTCCCTATCCCAGCTGAGTAGCATATCAAAGTCAGCATCTTTTTATTGTGGAAGAAAGAGAAAACTCCTCCTACTCTGTGTGTCCAGTGCTTTTAACATTTCATCCCTGTCATTATCCATTCTTTCTAGGAGCCCTAGAATGTGGCTCATCTATCATCCAACTAAGGAAGCAACTGCAGATGCAATTCTTGTACTCAATGAAGAGCAAATGGTTAGTTTCTTCTGACATCTCATATTGTTAATATTAATTCCTTTGATAAACAAACCCATTCACTGAACACTACGATAAAATATGGCTTTAACCCTTTGTATTCTTAGGGTTTACAAGACTTCCACTGAATGGGGACCTAAATACTATAGAAAAAGATAATTTCCTTTTAAAATTGGAAGAATGAACTGTTGAACTTCAGTCTGGCCACACTATTTACCAGTTCTGTATTAATATTTAGGTCATGACTGAAAAAAGTCTAGTTACCACTTCACTTCAGTTAACCTTATTTTGTGCAATCTGCAATGCTTTTGCTTTGTTTATTACAACAAGGTTTCAGTAGGTGAAGGTGTTTAATATTTTTCCGAAGTAATTCAAACTGTATTTCACTCTGAGCTTCATTCTTAGCATTCCATTCTTCTGCTGTTAAAGTCTGAACCAGGCTAGAACCAGACTTTAGGCTTAATCTGAAACTCCTTAATAGGGCAATACCTCAATTTGCCTTAAATCAAAATGGAGTCATCTGTCGGAAAACAAGAAAATCTGCACGCTGTCAGCTGTTCCTGGAGATGCAGTGTTTGTATGTACATGACACTAAGGCACGCTTGTCTTAGCAATACTAATGGGATACACAGTCTAATACTTTCACTACTGTTATATAAGTGGGCTGGAGTTTGGCCCATATTTTCACTCCCTTTCAATCTCAGAATTCCTGGTAATCATAAACAGACATTCAAAGGCAAGCAATAAACAGTGTACACTGCAAATGTGCCTATAGAAATCATACTTTAAAGAACAGCTACAGGTAAATTGCTTCAGGACATCCAGACTGTTAGTTACTCCATATGTATTCCCCACAAAAACACCACGAGTATGGGTTAGGAATCTTCAATAAAACCTGCAGAATTACCATCCTGAAAGCAACATAAAGCATAAGGGTTTCAGAAGTTAAAGCATGTGATATGCAGTGCAAATCTCAGGGGTGAATTTGTGCTGGGGACCATCACAGTGACACAGGCTCTACCACATTATTGTTGCAGTGTGAAAATCCAATACATTATGATTACAAGTATTAGAGCTTTTTCATCCAGTAAAAAGCTCTTGAGGCATTGAGGCTCCCTAGGACCACTCTGGCACATGCTAAAAAGTATTTAAACGTTTGATGTCTATTAATATCAAATGAAAGCATGTGCAGAACTTCCCTGCAGAAGGGTACATGGAAAAAAATTCTTGTTGCTGCCTGATAAGAGTTAAAGGGCCAAACACTTCAAAGTGCAATATGTAATGTAGCAGTAGCCACATTACCTCAAAAATGTCAGGGACCTAAGCATAAAATAAGTCAAAAATCTGATCGACTCTGACACATTGAAAAACACTTCCTCATATCAGATATCCAGTGACTACGCTGAGTAGGAAAACTGATAATTCAGCAGTACTCCTGAGAGGGAGAACACTACTAAGAACATTATTAGCTATGTTTCCATTTGCTGAATCTCCATTGTTACAGGATGTTGGGGATTTACTGTACAGATGATTCCGGTTGGCAAAAGAAACATAGGAAAAACATTCTGCAGCTTTCCCAGCTAGAAAGTTAAAAAACCTTCTCAAATTCATCTCTGATTTGCTAGAATTTCAAGAGAATGAATTACACTTACTTCCTGTTGATGTATAATCTTGTGTTATCTCCAAGTTCTTTGAAAACAGGGCTTAAATAATGACTTTTCACTTCAGTTATTTTTCAGCTGGAAACAAACCATCCTACTGATGGTAGGTACTGATTTACTCAACACTCCTATCACATGATGAATTTGATCAGTTATTGCCAAGTGAGGAGATCTTATTTTGCCTATTTTTAGCAAATGATATGAGAATAGTGTCACTCCATCATTATTCATAAAATGATTTTGAACTTACAGGCAGAGGACAGAATACATTTTCTACTTCTTAAGTTCCAGGGATATGGAAGTGTAAACTGTCCTCTAGAGTGAAGCTCAAGCCTTACATCAGCAGATTACTGGAATTAAATCCTTAGATGAGGTAAAAGGTCTCTGTCATGGGAATGAAGTTTTTAGGAAGTTAAGATCAAAACCACTTTTACTCAAAATAGGACCTCCACCCAAGCTTCCTGTTTTTGTCAAGGAGTTCACAGACTCTTTCAGATGAGAGTCTTTCTGGAATTTTTAATACTAGCTTTTCTTGTCGATGTTTTGGACCTTGCATGAAATGTTCTCCTCTTTAAAGCAGAGTAAACAAAAAACATTACAGTCAAATTTGAGAATTACTATCAGTGAGAAATTGGAAGTGACACCTTGGAGAAGTGAAGATAAAGCAGAAATCACAGTATAGTCCTTGACCTTGTGCTCTATTCTCTGCTTCACGCTGAAAAAGACTGAGTATGATAATGTAGGACTGTGGATTGTAGGTGACATGCATGAATATTGATAAAGATGGGAAATTGTCATTAAACTTGAGTGTATGAATGTTCACATGAGGAGACAAATACCTAAGGGATACCAAAAAGATGTTATTTCTAGTGCTAAGATTTGAAATGCAATTGGCCACAGCAGGTTTTCTAACAGATGTCTGGGCTTTCAACAATGAAGGGCATTTTCCAAGGCTGCACTCAATACATAATGTAAGGAGAACAGTAAATTAGTCTTCACTTAGCTTTGTGATCAAGTGAATAAAGGTGTATGTGCAGACTAGTATAAAGCTAGATCAGATTAATGCAAAAATACAATAAGCTGGATACATAGTCTTAGGTATAGCCAAAAGTAACCAGAGAGATTAGCTTATTTGACCAACACAATGTAAATTACTTTTTGAATTCTTGTTTGAATTCAAATATATTGGTAAGAGTAAAGAGTATCTGCTTTGAGAGACGGTGTTTTAGATACATCTCAAATTTTAACCAGGGATTATTCTGGCCTGTGGCTTCAATTGTTTAAACAAATTTTTTTGAACTTTCAAGGGATATTCTCCCTTTCAGAATAATAAAAAAGTATCAAGCTAATTCAACTCTGCCTGTAACACCAACGCTGGGAAGACTCAGAATATTTAGCATTTTATCTCATTTTAAAATTGCTTCTTCGAAATAGAAGAAAATGTTCTTTATGAGTCTCTGTTCCCTAGCCACAGAATGTTACACAACTCAACAGAACTTGCCTGTTTATATAAAATATAATCTCTTTCTGAAAGCAAAGGAAGTATTGGTTATTTGCCACTTACCATGACACACATCATTATAAATTAATGAAGGAATAAAACTTTTTACAACTGCAGCTATCCTTCCCACCTACTATAGCCTTTTTTTTTTGGTCAGTGACAGGAAGAACCTTTTCTGGATTTCCTTGCTGGACTGTAAAGAATTACTTTTAAGCTTGTGAAGTTAATGTATTTGACAGAATTTAGAAGTTACTACTTCTATGCCACCTTAGGGGTTTTAAAAAATTCAGAACAATTATATTTCTTATTTAGGCAAAGTCACATGAATTTTTAGCATTGTAGGAAGCAAAGCTATCACCACACAAGTGCAATAGCATGTATCAGGACTTTTAGTCCATTCAGTGCCACATTGCTGTATCTGTGCCATTACCATTCTCTGTTTGTGGAATTGTGGCATCATTATATAGAATGCTATATTGTCCTGGTTTGAAAAAGAGAGTGAGTTTTTTGGGATGCTGTGGTCAAACCAATAGGGAGACACCAGGGAGAGATTTTCATGGGGGCACTGGCATTGCACCTGCATCAAACCATGACATATATAATTTGGTACTTCTGTTTTATTGATACTTTTCCATTACTTTCCACATTTCCATTTACTCTATTATCTTATATTCTTTCTAAACATGACAATCAATCTCTCATGTGAATTATTCTCTGTAGCACATGGAATGAATTTAAAGACTCTGGCTGATCATGTGAACATTAAAATAGGACAAATATGTTGCTTTGGCACAGTGAAGTCAGATACAGGCCACAAAAGTTTGGATTATGCACAGACAACTCCCTTCTTCACCATTCCTCGGTATGCTATCATTTACAACACTCTACAGCATAAAACACAAACAATAAAAAAAAAAAATCCTGCAAACAGATTTACTCAAAATGAGAAACACAATAATTAGGCACATGTGAAATTATTAAAGGCAGAGAACAAAACTATTTTGTTCATTCAGATATTGCAGATTTACTGAATAAGAACATAATCCTTGACAGTTTGTACAACCAACATCTACACTGCAAGTACCTTTAACTCCAGTTTAGTTTAAGGCACCTTAAATTGATTTTTTTTTAAAACTCTGGCCTAAGATAACTACTGTGTGAGTGTTTTCCTAAAACACTACATTTCTCAGCTGTAACAGCATCTGTCATTCTTGGCTTGGAAGCAAGCTCTTGTATGAATGTGAGCAATCTTTTTTTGCTTCTTTAGAAATGCAGGGTATGTTCAACAACTGTACTATGGATCTATAGGAATCTAAAGCATGTGTTTAAAGTAATTCAATGCATCTCTCAGATCATGATCAAATACAGCATGCAGTACAATTAATAAAATAAACAGCAGACTGAAGTACTTGTACTCTTACAAAGACATAAAAAAGGACCATAAAATTTGTGGATAGGAAAGTAATTAAAATATATACTAGAAGGAGAATTATAACTTGCATATTCACTTATTTTTTTGTATTTAAGAAAGTATAGTCTATTACTACTGCAAATACTGTGGTCAGATTTTATACTTTAAATTGCAATAACAAAAGCAACAATAGTTCTTTGGTATTATTCTCCTATGAATTTCCATTTCTCCAGCTCTAGTGGCATTTACAGTTCTTATTTTGCATTTCTCACTGACTTCAAATTGGTTTATGCAGCTTCAAAAAAAAAAAAAGAAATGCACAGCTTGGGACTGTTCAAAAGAATACTAAACAGCAAAATAAAGTTAAAAAAAGAAAAAAAGGAAGAAGACAGACCATTTGACCATGAAGGGTCTCAAGAAAAGAAAAGAAATCTCAAGAAAAGAAAAACATGCTTCTTTCACTCTCTGTGTTCGAGAGTTTTACTATGGAGTTTCAAAAGCAAAATTTTCTATGTGTGCCAAATATACTGTGTTTAAAAGTATCTTTTTTTCAAATATTGTTATTTCTGTAAGTATTATTAGTTCTCAAGATATTATCATTATTAGCATGCAATTTCTGAAATTGCAATTTGAACAAAAATTGAAAAAGAAGAGGTCTTGAGCACAATTCATTTGGTAGAAAATTACATTTTTCTGAAGACCTAGAAAACTATTTATAACTATCAATGCTGTACTGGCAAAACTATTTTTTTCATTGGAAACAATAACATTTCAGTAATATTTTTATTTCCTTATTTTAGGAGATTCTCCTTCATTATATTCCCTCCACAAACTGATACACAAAATTATTTTTAATTTTGGAAAATACGTTTCTATTTTTCTAACAGAACCAATTTAGAATTTTTTTTCTGTTTTTAAATGGTTCATTTCCTATTTTAGCATTAAAATGGGAGTAACAGAAAATTGCTACTTTCTAACCATCTTTAAGATCACTGAATTGATATCAAATATGCACACATGCCAGATCAACAAAGAATCTCTTTTCAGTGATCACACAGTTACATATATAAAGTTATCTGACTGTCATTTGGTAGGAATGTACTTGTACATGAGTAAATGCTCTGAGAGTTTGCATTATGAATCATGCATTACACTTTGTACTGCTGGCATCTTGGCATCAATTTGAATATACAAGGATTTATTTTGCAGGCTGGTAACTGGAGTAGGAAGGCCAATACAAGTAAGTATAAAAGCTGCTTGAATTGCAAACATTAGAGAACGATAACAAGTACTAATATGATGAGAGAATTTCAGTATTTAAGTGATGCTTAAGCATGTCTATTTACTTCACACAGGAGATACAACACATAAATAAAATCTTAAGGGACAGCAGGCAAGTGAAAGCTAAGGACATTACTTGAACTGCAACATAATTTCTACTATTCTCTTCCTTAAATCCAGAGTGGAGTAAAAAAGGCATTCTTACAGATCAAATATTTTCTGTTTAAGAGGACAAAAAAAGATAGTCCATATGACTAGTAATTAGAAAAACAAATGTGCCTAAAAGACAAAAAAGACAATATTAGAAATGTATTTCTAAAAGACAAAAAAGAGAATATCACTTAACATTTCCATAATATTTTAATCTGGTATCTGCTAAATAAAGTGTACAGAAAAGTTAAAACAAGAAAAGAAAAGTAAAAAAATTACAGAGAAATCAGTGTAATTTGTTATATGATTTTTCATAACTAATACAGGAAAAAAATTGCTGTGACAGATTTGTATGGTTAAACTGTTAATGATAAGAACAAAGAAACAACTTGCAGCTATTTTCACTTTTCACAAATGTTATTTTCACCCCACAACTCAGCAATGCAAGTTCAAATGGATTAGCATCATACACCAGAGCTAAAATTACAACTTTTGAAACCTACTTCCTTTCCTTTTTCAGCACTTCCATTTTTTTATACTATTGACACAACATGGAACAGCTAGAGATCTGAAATGTAGATCAAAAACATATTTGAGGAATGATAATAATTCAGACATTTGCAGCTTCTTTGTAAGTGTACTCAGCACAGGTTCATTTAGGTGAGTTGTATCTCATGTTAAGTATTTGCAGCAAAAATGACTGCACATCTTCTAGTGATGTGCTTGCTTCTCTGAAATGACAGTGTGTGTTTCTCACAGAAAAATAATAATGTAGCATAATCACAAAACTAGAAACAATGTATATATGGATGGAAGACCTAGAGCAGGGCTAGGAAACTTAATTGCTCACCCAAACTCCTACAAGACAGAGCAGACTGAGGAGAAGGATCTAGATTTGTTACTTGCGACTAGGATAACTAAACTGCTAACATGACCCAGCTCTGCAAAAGCCACAAAGTTCCAGGAATCACTCAGGTACATCTAGTGGAAATTATGGTATCATACGAGATAGAGCAGGAAATTATCTGACACATTATTCAGAATTCCAGTTATCTGTGTTAAAGTGAGGTCAGGATTAAGAGAAATGGTACTCAGATGTCCAAGAGAACAAGGAATCTATCCCATGAGAAATCAAATAAGCTACAATCTAGAAAAACAAAGTCTGACTAAGATTTTAAGAGGAGAAAACAATAGATAAATTTGACTAATGCTATCATCGGAACACTGTGATACAAACCAGGAGAAAATAATCTTGAAATGGAAATTAAAACCCCATCTGAACATAACAACTAGAATGTCCTCCACTAGGAATAGTATAGTTCAGAGTTTAATTTCTGAAAAGATGGTTACATGAAATGACAAAATAATCAATGATCCAAAAGGTTTATTCTAAAAATGATATTTATAAACCTTATAGGTAGCTACTATATTGCCAATATCCACATTTGTAGAGTTTTCGGGTTTCTTCATTTAATAATGGAAAAATAAGTACAAGAAAGACAATGAGATAGCCAGAAGATTCTGAAAGTTATTTGTTAATTGCATTTATATAATATTTTGAGAATTTGTTTGCTTGACCTTTACCAAAAAAAATTCCCCAAATTTGTTCATTTTCCCTCTTGCGGCATTTTGCTAAACTCATGCATCATGTAAATCAAGACATGTTGCCAATAGTTCTGGACAAACTGACACAACTTCCAGGTAACACCAAAACCTGTTTAAATAATTAGGGAGACTGAGAGGGAAAGGACAAGGGTCTTAAACTTTCTGGGGGAGTGCTTGAACCATGTTACAAAAGGGGCAAAGCTTAGCCATTACCTCTTCTTCCAACAGTGCTCTGGAGTGAACTCAATGGTGTTGAATGAGTTAGCCATGCTCTAATAAAAACAGGCCCTTCAGGGACTTGAACAGAGTTCAGGCACCTCCTACCCATATCAAAATAAGCACTTGGCTTTCCAAACCAGGAGACTTCCGAGCATGCACAAGGACCTCTACCTAAATGTGCTCCAACTTGGAATGATTTTAAGTGCCTCTGAGGTTAGGTGGTGCTTGAGAACAGGAGGTACTGGTAAGACTTCACTGGAATCTAGTCAGGGAAAATCTACCCACAGATAACACTATGACAACCTGTTGGAAAGTCATTAATGTATGCAAAACCTGTACTTATCAACCAACATATTGAGTAAAGTTTGGTGGATTGGCCCAGCTGGATCCCAGGTGCCCACTAAAGCCACTCTATCTCTCTGCATCTGGACAGGGCAGAAGAAATGTAACAAAAGACACATGGGTCAAGATAAGGACATGCAGAGATGAGTCCCCAGTTACCATCATGGGCAAAACAGACTCGACTTGGGGAAAAATTAATTTATTACCAATTAAATCAGAAAAGGGTAATGAAAATCAAAACCAAATCCTAAAATGAACCACATTCCCCTATCCCTCCATTCTTCTTGAATTTAACACTACTCCCAATTTTCTCTACACCCTTCCTCCCTGTAGTGCAGAAATACAGGAAATGGAGGCTGCGGTCAGTTCATCCCACATTCCTGCCAATCCTTCCTCCTCAGGGGAGGACTCTTCACACTCTTCCTCTCTTCCAGTATGGGGGTCCCTCCTATGGGAGACAGCCCTTCACAAACTTCTCAAGTGTGGTGCCTTCCTTCAGCATGACTGCTCCAGCATGGGTCCCTGTGAGGCCACAAGTCCTGACAGCAAACCTGCTCCACCATGGGATTCCCCCAGGGTCACAGCTTCCTTAGGGCAATCACCACCCTTCCCATGGGCAACAAGTGGATCTCTGCTCCACCACAGATCTTTTCTGTCCTATCTACCCTTTTCTCTAAAAAAAAAAAAAAAAAAACAAATGCAAGTTTCCTCTTCATTTGGGTTTGGCAACTCTTTTTGAGTTACTGCAAGGTAGCTAAGACTGAAAATTTTGAAGGAGTATGGTATCTTCCTACCTTCTGTAGCTTCATTAATCAGGTCCAATCTTTTGTATAATCACATATCTAGACCTATATTGATTTAATTTCTGCCAATCAAAATACTTCCAATCATGGAAGAGAGCAGAGTTCATTAAAAAAGGCCCTAAAAAGCAGCATATAAGGCATATACCACTTCATAATGAAAACATTCAATTTTTTGACCAGCCTTTGAGAAATGCTTAAAGGCTTCACAATTCTGGATTGGAGGAGGACTGAGTAAGACCGATGGTAAAATATAAAAGCTCCAAAACCCATGAATTTCTGCAAAGAGTCTATGCTGAAGTCCTTGTACTCAGAAAAGCCATGCAGGACTTGAGCTGTGTGGCTTCTGCTGTTTATGATGTGGTTACCTACACCTGGGCCTGTTGTGCAGGCTCCCTTTATAAGCCAATGGAAAGAAAAAGGTACCTTACAGACATGATTCCATCCCAGCACAGGCATTTAAAACTAGACAAGACTGATGACAGCCACAGTAAACACTGTACTAAAATCCATGCTACATTTTACTTTCTTTGCTCAGAAACTAATTTTGAACTCATCCAAACAGTATATTACATTTTAAAAATGCTTCCAAAAAGTCACAACAATCCGAAACAGTGGTATGAACAAAACTGAGATCTCTGAATATAATGTTCAGAGATTTTCAGTGTTAGAATGGCAAAGAGATGTTCACCTTGTACTGAACAAAATTCATATTGAAGGCACCATGAATTAGATTCACAGTTTCTATCTCTACAAATAGCTGTGCAAAGGTAACTGGGTGGGCAGAAACAAAGAAGTGGAGTCTGCCATGAGTCCCAACACACAGACTTCCACTTACCCAATCCCTTCAGGCAACTGTTTTGTCTTTGCCTTGGACTACTCTTCCAAAGAGAAAGACTGGGAAGCTGCACCATTTATTTTACACTCAGATGAATCACACTCAATGAAGCTTTCATGGCTACTATTTTTTTGTTTTATCTCTTCTTTTATTTACCCTTCCCCACCTCTCATCTTTACTCTTAACCTATCATCAATCCTCTGCAAGGTTCCCAATGTAGATATAATGTAGGGAGAAAAATGCTTTTGTCTGACAAAACAATTAAGATTTTCAATCCCCTAAACAAGCTTCTTCTCATCCTTTTCCTGTTCTTCTTCTCCTTTTCCTGATTTTGTCCTTGATGAAAATTTAACATATTTAGGACCAGTCTGGGTGGTGGGGTGGTGGGGCAGGGGGGGTTGCAGATGGAGAAGGGTTTTGAAACGGGTTTCTTTTATATTTTATATCACATAACTAAGCAAAAATGGATTCCAAGAAATCTTTTCAGGAAGAACTTACTGATCCAAGTTTTACATGCCTTCTGCATCTCTTTCTGAATCTAATAAAAAGCTACAGAAATTTTTAAGGGTGATAATTACAGTAAGATCTTACTGATAACATGGTGTTGCATCATGGACAATATACAGATGTTAAAGTTGGAACAGAATAATCAGGGGGTTGCAAAGTTTTCTGTATCATAACTGACAATACAGATGTAGCCAACAATTGGACAATATTTAGGGTGGTATTCAAATCCAGACTGCAGAAATCTGCGTGTATCTCAGCACAGGTCTCACACGTGAACAAAGTATCTGAGGTCTCCTTATATTAAATGTTCCAGATGCAAGGAAACCAGGACAACAAAGTTAAAATATGAAATATTCTTTAAAAAATAGGCATGACTTTCTCAGATGTGGAACACTGGCCATTTTGCATTGGGGATTTTGTTTGTTTGGGGTGGTTGAATCTAAACAGGGTTGGTCTCCCTCATTTTTCTCCGACTCGCACTCCACTCCCGTAATTCCTCGGTCCCTTTTAATCATACAAACTATCTAGTCTTGAGTTTTTTTCCAACAGTTAAGCTGTCAAGCTAGCATCAGGAAATACACTTAAGTAGGGCATGGCACATATAATCTTAAACATATTAAAAATCACATTAAAGCAAAGGTGGCACTACATTCATTCTGAAAAAGTTATAAAATTGAAAAATTTTAAAATAAAATAGTATGAAAATTTGCAAAATTTAGTTAACATACTGAAGAAAGGTATTACTTGCCTGGCTAAAATATCCAACTAACAA
The DNA here is from genome assembly GCF_047830755.1 of Zonotrichia albicollis. Lineage (NCBI taxonomy): Eukaryota > Metazoa > Chordata > Aves > Passeriformes > Passerellidae > Zonotrichia > Zonotrichia albicollis. The sequence continues at coordinate 79,028,935 of NC_133820.1, read as the reverse complement.
CACATTATGTGTAAAATTTAAGGCTTTTCCACAAAAGTATTCTCCCTATTTTACAGGATGGTTAAACCAAAACCTGCTAAATGTGAGGAAAAAATCCCCAATCATGAACAAGCCAAACCAGAATACCTCTGCAAATGACTTCAGGTTTATCACAAAAGACACTTTTGCATTCTGAAAGGTCTATTCACAGTCTTCATTTTAGCAAAATACTCTTTGGAAGCAGTTTCTAAAACTAGATGTAACATTCATTTACATGTATCTGCCAAGTTTTTAAATGTTTTAGAAGCTAAACTAAAACATCTTGAAAATGACTCATTGTGGTACCAGAATACATACTGTAGGAAATAAGAACTCATTTACAAGTGGGAGAAATACACTCACACTTCATCTGTGGGAATTCACTAGACTTCCCTTCCAGTAAACATTATACTTTAAAATAATCACGGAAAATATGTTCTTTTAACTGAAGTTTATGAAAAGATTTAGACAGCTGGCATAACAAAAGAGGCTTACAAAGATAAATGTAAAACTGTCTTCAAAAACAATTAGTAATTCTGCCAAAAGATATCAATTTAGCAAAAAAAAAAAAGATTCAAATTTTTTTCCTACTCTAATGGTTAAACTAAAACTGCTTAATACAGTTGTACAGTCTAAATAGATAATCATTTGAGACAAAGGAAGAATTGATTATTTTACGAGGTAAGAAAATGCAGGGTGGGGGGACAGCCCTGGCAAGGAAACAAATTACCATAAGGTAGCTCTTCTAACTTAGAACATGACAACTACTTTTGTAGATGTGCACATTTTAGTAATACAACTATCTTCAGCAAATGCACTACTTTAAAAAGTTTCTTTACTTTTAAAAGAAGAAGGCATCTGGCACAGAGAAAATAAACCTGAAAAGTACTCCATTTATCTACGCATATAGAATACTTTGAAAACAGAAAAAAAGAACTCTGACACAGAAAATTAGACCCAGATTTCATAACTTATGACTGGGAACAGTGTGATAAAGGACAAACTTAATATCAAAAAACCCAGCTCACTAGCTTCTATAAAGTAACGGTTTGTAAAAACAAAAATGTTCTAGAGGAACATGCAACAGACAATAAAAACACAGTATTTCCTCACCTGGCTTTAGGTAAAAAAATCTTCAAAATTAGTTATTAATAAAGCCCCCATTCCACCCAATACTGGGCACTTCACAGGGTCACAGGATAATCATTAATCACACTTTGGCTGCCCTTTACTGTTCAGAGAAACCCTCTATCATGAGGGTACTCAGAGACTCAGGAGTCAGTTAATTACCTGAAGTGAGCAGCTTATAAAGACAAGGGAAGGACTATGGTTTCTAATTATTTTCATGTACTTACAGTACCATTTTGCACAAATAAAACCTTTTCTCCTCCCCATAGTGTTTTGAGTGGGACAAATTCTTTCACTCTCTATAACGCACAACCAGTTCTAGTGACCTCAGCAATGTATCCAAGGTAAAATGGGAAGATTTAGCTTTCAGAAGCATTTTGAAACTTATGATCTTGATTATATTTCTGGAATGGAAACACTAAAGATCTTAGAAAAATCAGAACAAACATTAAGCTAAATTTCATAAGGGATGAATCAGCGCAGTTCCATATCAGTTTATCCATGGCAGCACTTTCCACGAAACAATTAAAATATCTCTGAAAACAATTCCAGATGACAAGTTCCACATCAAAGCTTACACTAGATTATATACATACACATGCAGTAGTATTTATATTAAAATGTTAGCCAAGAGCTGCAGCATTTTGACAACATATCCAAAATTTTACAAGAGATGTACAAATAGGCTTGTAAGTACAAGTATGTACACTTTACATGTCTATTATGAAATCCAACATTTCATATAAAGACTAAGCGCCTGACAGGTATAAGCGTCTTATGTAGTGCCCAAGCTTCATCTCAAAGGAACCTATTTCTAGTGACAGCTATTCCTACAACTATACTGCCACTTGATGGAAAAATTTGACTTCCTCTTAAGAGAAAATGTCTCAATTTTGTTTATTTCATGAGTATGAAGTTGCATAAACTATGGCAATTTTTTCGCTGTTGGAGTACCTCAAAGGGACACACAGACAGAGTGTGTACCTTCTCCACGCTGGATGAGTAGGCAGGGTGGTCTGTGCAGCTACCTCTTGATGTGGCAACATTTGTTTCTTTGCTAATACAAAAACCTAGTATTAACCAGGGCTCACAAGAAAGGCTTGGCAGTATAGACACATGAACAGGATCTGTATGGATTGTGCCAAGTGGTAAGAACTAAAAGAGCCCTTTACTGTGAGTTGCAAAGCCCCTTGATTTAGTGTTTCATATGCACCCCTCCATTCCATCTTCGCTGGGTTTATTCAGTGCTCAGGTTCTGTACAAGTGCACTTACTGCCTCTGACCACACTCCTCCCACAGAATTACAAATCCTCTCCCTAATCATCAGCAGCCACCCTATGGAGAAGACCAGCACATCTGCTTTCACACTGTGCTCTCCTTGGAGGCACATCCAGAACAAATGCTTCCCCCATCTCCTACTGAAGAGCCTATTGATCTTGCTAAGGTTCCAAGTTACTTTTTTTTTTTTTTAATGTAAACCAGGTTCCCCTCACTGGTATCACAAACAGCTCAAAGCAGTACCATGCTCTTGGTGGTAACCTCTTGGTACCCCATGATTCAAATGTCATGTCACAGCAAAGCGTCACTATGGAAAAATGACGTTTGGTAAAAATGTTCTGATTTCTGATCTTTCACACCGCCGCCCTACAGTTACCCAGATCAAGTTATTCCTTAGGAAGCTCTTGAACTCTGGCTTACTGTGCCTGGAACATTAATTGCACATGCATTTTGCTGGTCTCACAGAATACACTCACAGTCACCCATACAGTCATATAAGTAGACACAACTGTGCCTTTAGATCATTCAGCCAGAAACATAAATAGCTGTAAAAATTATCTAAGTAGCTTTGCACTGAGTAAACTGAAGGACATTTGTGGCCTTCCCACTGTCCAGTATGGGATGCAACACTTCAACACTGAACATATACAATTTCAAAAAAAATTTACTGGTGTCCCCGAATGTAAACAGCTCTGAGTCAACTGTGACAAAGTCTGGGATACATTCTTGAGGCAATCTTATCTGGAAACCAGAACATACAAAAGGGAAATCAGCTCTCCAATCCCAGACTTTCCATTCTTTCCTCATCAAGGCACTGGTCACCAGACATGCCAATCTCATGAAGAGAGAAAGCAACAAAACAGCTGCCAAGGACTGGCATGGCTGTTCCATCAGCTGTGAACAGTGGATGCACCAGCTGTGAGCATTACACATATATATCATACATCACTCTCTTTTGGGAAGTCCTTGATGTGATTAATTAGGCATATTCAATGCTGGATGAACTAATGCCCAAGGCAAACAGCTCCTTGCGGTTTATGGCAGGAAAGTACCTCGGCTCACTGATGTACACTATTCTGGGTGCCTGTGAATGAACATACTATGATGGTCCTTCATTTACTCACAGTTTTTAATTTGTTAATTTACAAATTATTTACCTATGCTCTATTCCAGAAGCACATACCATCATTTTTCCTATTTGTAAGAATTACTCACATAAATGTGTGTCACCACCATGGAAATGAGGACCAGCCTAATGCTTTCTTCAGTTATATCTAGCATTTCCTCAACAATTCCAATGTGATTCTGCAGAAGACAAACTCTAGCCAACACTTAGCTCAAAGCTCTCACTCATCAATGCTAAATCTTCCTGTCCAACATTTCAGGTTTTAAGATCACAAAGCTATAACTTCCTTCTCACACCACACAAGCACCTATTGGACACCGTTCTTCCAAAGTTTGCTATATGGAAATAAGTATAGCATAACATCCTTTTCCACAAGGTAATCAGAATCCTTTTCCAGGGAGAACCACAGACTGAGAAAGTAACTATAGAAGAAAATTACTACTAAAATGCTGTTGGTTTTATTAAATACAATATTACACAAATAGCCATAATTTGAAGATCAAATTTTTTGTACAGACACACAGAAAATACAGTATTCCTTCTCTAAAGAATTTAGCCTTTGAATTGGCATTATAACACACTGTTTTGGTAAACATATACAATTAACATTCCCTGGCTGTATTTATGGTCATGGTCTTATTTGTGACCTGCTTTTCTTCTGTATTCTAAGAAACATATATTTGGGGGTTTCCTATAAACAGGTCCTTTTCTCATGTGCCATTGAAGTGTTAATGCTTTGGGCTACTTAGTGCTGGTGGGGACTTCACACATGCATTTAGTCCTTCAAGCCCAGATGGTTAGAAACACTCCAGAAACACATTATTTGCATAGATAACCTGATATATATAACAATCTTTGAAAAAATTCAAAATAACCCAGATTAACAATTTCTTCAGGTAAAAGCTTTCACTTGTATCTTTTGTCATTACATGCAGTGTAATGTCCCCTTTCCGAAGGGACCCAAAGCACCTGCATTAAAAAGGCTGGGAAGTTCCCCTGTGTTTAATAGTTCCTGCTCTACATAGAGTGGCTGTGGTGTATCACACAAAAGGCATATGTAGTCTGATAAAGCTGGCTCCAACTGCAGCCAAAAGTGTGTTTTGAGAAAAGCAAGAAAAACTTCTGCATATTCTGTATTTCTCGCCAATCCTCTGCCACTAGTGTTCAACTGCTTCTCACTCGAGCATTTCCTGAATGGTGATGTGCTTTCTACCTGTAAAGGGATTCTCAAATTTATCTTGAGCTTTTCCAGTCTCATTTCAAACCCATGTAAAATTTACTACCTGAAACATGATTGGGTAAGGAGTTACAAAGAACCCCTCCTTGTTCTTCCTGGCAGCGTTCACCATTAATGAGAAGCTGGGCGCAGTGAGTCACAAAAATGGGTGTGTACCTGAGGAATACTAACAACCATAGAAAAATCATGGACTGCAGTGGATCTTTCAACCCAGTAATTGAAGAAATATATATAAACAGCAGCAGCATCCTTATGATAGAGAATCCCTCTTTGAAGGAATTTGCAAGTGCTTTTGAATTTGTTCTCAAAGGACATGTTAGATTTCAACCTTTCCAGACTAGCAAAAATACCCTAAGGACTTGAAAGAGTGAGTAAATAAATAGTTTCTTAGGTACTCAGAAAAGCCATTGCAACATCTTAACAATTTGCCTCTACTAATCATAATATTTTAAGGTTAAAATATTTTGGCTAGCAGGAAATAAAAAGTAAAATTAGACCAATAAGGCTTATAGAAAATCTTTATGATATGACGATATGTTGGTATTACAACTTTTCCAAAGCATCCCTCAGAGGCTGAAAATATTTTGTGAGAACTATTTCTTATGAGCTGGGGCAAGAGCAACTGAAATAAAAGATTTTTAGAGCTATAAATACAATCATTAAACATTCCTTGCACAGTAAGAGAACAAACTTCAAAGCCTGTGTTCCAGATGTCATGAAGCTCAGAAAGGTCAGACATCAGACTAATTTAGCATTCCTATGAGTCTTGATGCAGATAATTCTTCAACATCAAGACAGTTACAGTTATGAAGTGACTGGTTACAGGGCTCAAAACATTCATTCTGCAAGAACACTATCTTAGCTAAGGATGTAAAATTTTAAGATCCTGATTAGGAATCTAAGAACAAAAAACAATTAGGCATGCTTTAGCAAGTGTGCAGTTTTCCCAACCCTATTATTCATCTATTTATTCAAATGAGTTAAGTAGGTTTGCTCCTGTTTATTAAAATGCATCCTATTTGAACTTTACATCCATTAAGATGCAAAGTTCAAATAAAAATATCCTCAGAAGAAAAGGAAGAGAGTAGGAGCCTCACTAGCCATTTCAGTAGAAATACAGGATACATAGACTTTTTCTGTTATGGATTTCAGTGCTGCTTCTACAGCTTGGAAATAAGTTAGACTTAGTCACCTGGGAAATTGACTTTTTCTTTGCTTCTCCATCATGTTATTGCTCTTGGTTCTTTCACAGACTTCTCTGCATTGATTCAGAATTTCTGAGAGGGTGTCCTTCAGCAATTTTCATAACATTCATGAATTTTCCCTGTTTTGATGTACCTCCTATTTAACTTTCTCATCAGGAGAACAAGCTGAAGGTTGTTTTATGGGAAATGTGGAATAGCTACTTTGGCTAGGGCTGAACTCCAAACAAGGTCTAATAATGCCATTGAAGGGCTTGGCTTTATTCTGAGAGAAATTCTAAGTGTTAAAAATTATGCATACACATCATATGATAGAAGTCATAAATGAATACAGCAGCAGCAAATTATTATTACCAAAAAAAGCATTTTGGAAATCAAACAAAATTAATTGAAACTGTAAATTTAAAGTGGTAGTGATTTTCAAGACCTACATAGCTCTAATTCAAGGGATTGCAAAACACCTCATATAGAAACCCAGCAGCCATATGTAGGAAGTTCTGACAGCAGTTTTTATCACAGAGTGATGGCAGCTTTGCCCAAGAACTATTTTGGCCAGCAGTCTTCAGTATGGATTTTTTAAAATTCATTATTGAAATCTTCATTTGATATAAATATTCTTGAAGAGATAACACGCCCCTATTTAAATATTAGCAGTAACTCCAGCACATATAGACATTGAGTTTGTAATTTTAATATTAGAATCCTGTCACTGCAGTCAGCAACATCCAGATTATAAAACATATGTTATCAGGTGGGGAAAGTAATTAATTTTAATGTTTCTATTAACAATGAAAGTATTATGTAATAAATGAAAGGATGAGATTCCTGCATGCTCCACAGAGATTCTAAATGTATTCTAATATTTATTTATTCAGGAAATTTATCCAATTATCTTCTCACCTAAGATAGTCCTCTAGGCTTGTGTGCAATTAATAAGCAGATATAGGGATCTTAATTTCAGCTTATTTAAAAACCCATTTGATGAACAGAATTGATCCCCTCTCTCCATCACCTAAAAAGTTCAAGACAGATGACTAGCATCATATAGCATCTGATAAATTCTAAAATATACCACAATTATGAAGAACAAAAAAAATAGGGATAAAAGAGATTCAAATGAAAAAGACTACGGAGAGACTAAAATAAGTCTCTAAGTTGCACAGTCAGCTTGCAGCTGACTGGAAAGAAAAACAATAAATCTGCAAACACAAACATGCAGACAACTTTTTGCATACTTTTCTGAATCTATGAGGCAGAGACAAATGCTGTCAAGAAATGCCAATAATCTTTATTCTATTTTGTTCCTCATTTGAGAAAAGCATTTCCAAACAGAAACAACAGAAATACTCCTAAAGGTATTTTTACCTGTAGCAGATCATCCATTATAAATTCAGTAATTTTACAAACTGAGCTATGTACATCAACCCAGAAATGCTTAAATAATAAAAATACTACAAAATACTTTAAAATCTTTATAGAACAAACCTAAGGCTCTAAACGATTTCTGTAGTCATCACCCTGACTTAACACAACTACAGAAATATGGTTTAAAATTAATCATCTGCATATCTGTGCATATGCAAATAAGTAAGAAAAAAAGAACACAATTTTTTGTTAGATTAAAGATATCCTATTAAAGATATCCTATTTTTAAAGGATTAAAGATTAAAGATATCCTATTACCTAATGGAAAGCGGCAGGAAGTTAAACTAGCTTTTACAAAACCAAGGGTTTTTATGAATAGTGTCCACTGCAAAGTTGAAGAAACAGCACTGCCATAACACAATTTCCTCGAATACTCATATTCTGTTTACTGCATACCTATTTTGTTCACTATTCTACACCTCTCACTTTATCATTACAAAAATAGGAAAAGTATAGTTAGATGATGTGAGCAGCATTTTTTTTTCTCGCTAAAAAAAAAAAATATTTTTTATGAACTTCACTTGTGTTCCCAATAATTCTAGATTTTTTAAACCAGTTTCCACTGATGTAGCTGAGTCCTGGAAAAAGATATTATACTCCTTTTAGAAGAAATTTAAGGAATTTGACTTCAAAGGAAGTCAATAATCAAAGGCACGAGATGGTACTTGTAGGTGAAGTGCTCAAGTGTGAGTTCACACCATATTAGACCTCTGAGTCCACTTTAAGAAAAGAAACCATGTAAGTTTTATGTTGCTCCTTAGAGGAGACTAGGCACCTTAACAGGAAAAAGCCCAACAGCAAACCACAGTGCACTTCTACTTTTTTGGTGTTGGTTTTTTTTTTGGTGTTGGTGTTTTGGTGGGTTGGATGTTTTTTCTTTTGGCAAGGAGAAGCAACAGATTAAGAGTCAGTAGTTTGAAACTAATGCTCCAGGAGTGTTCAAAAGAAGGAAAAGCTGGAACATATTTAGCACCTGCACTTAACCACGTAGATGACAGAGCTGTTACAGAATTGCTCTGCTTATTCTACCCCTAGACAATTTCAACTGAGGTAATACAGGCTTGAAATTAGAAAAAAGTCTTAAGTCACATTACCAATAACAACTGAAAATGTTTCCCTTTGGTCATATTTTTTTCAGAACATGCATGACATCAACAAGACTTAAATGCAAAAATATCAAATAATTTAAGGTTGTTGTCATTGTCATAGGCAAATGAAACATGGATTCTCAGAAAGAAATTACAGATGTGTAATGGCATAGAGAGCAACAAAACTTACATACTGACATTACAGTGGTCTACTTAAAGGTTGAAACAGCAGATCCTTTCTCAATATAATTCTTTCATTAATATTATCACTTTGGTATTTGTAAATAGCTGTTCACAGAAAACTATCACAAACATGAGTGAAAAAAAATGAAAATAACTGCACTTGACTAGAAAATTGGGTATTAGTTACACTTCTGATCACAAGATTTGCCAGGGGCTTTATTTAACCACCATTCAGGCCAGTCAACATTCCACATACTTCTGAAGCTTTCAAACATGTTTGTTTATACAGATTATGATACCAGTGGTAACTACGATGAGTCACCTTGTCTTTACTAAAGTAGAACAAGCTGTTATAATCACTTAAATACAGAACTGGACAACACAGGTATTCCTTTTTTGTCTTAGGGGTTTCTGGTGATATCAGAAAATTTCTTTGTTCCACAGAACTGTCACATGTGAGTCCACAGTAAATTCAGAATGTGGGGGTCTTTCAAGTTAAGGTATTTCTACCATCTCAACATGCCAGTTAGTTACTTTGCAGTTCGCTTAGGTAGATGATGTGGAATGTGGAGAAAGTCACGGTCTTGACACCTGTTATGCGGTTAGAAGTGAGGTACTTTTAAAGAGAGACATCAACATTTCAAAAAAGGCTAGTATGGGTTTTCCATGTTCCCAAGCAGAAAATAATCTTCTGAGGAGCTATCTACTGCTTAGAACTCCAAAACCCAGCATGAATCAACTTATCAATGTATTTAACACGAGGAAATGAGTTTTACTGAACTGGAGGCTTATCACTAGAAAAAGCTATAAGAGCAAAGAAGCATAAGTGTATCAAGTAAGATTCCTGTTTCTAATTGCAGTGGGACATACCGCCTCAAAATGAAGCAACATAAATTTAAAAAGCAACAAAAATAAAGTATGAAAAAGGACACATTAGATGCATGGGAATACAGCTGGACAGAAAAGCATTTTCTCCACAGTTCTTAAGTTTAAAAATAAAAATAGAAGAATTGCAAAGTTAGGATTTTTATTAAGTAAAAGTGCAAACTCAAATTATGATATGCCAGCCATCACCTCAGAGTTTGCAGACTGAATTCCTTCTGAGAACCCAACAACCCCTCCAATGTGCTCTAACCCTTAAAAGGCATTTGGCACCCTTGGGCCCATTCAGCTGAACTAGAATTAATCAGAAGTCAAGTCCCTTAAACTCACCATGGATATCAAATCCATCTCATTTGCTCTGGACCTACCCCTTTTGTTTGACATCATCACTTAGAAATCACATTTTTTCAATCCTTTGGCAATGCTATTTCTTCAATAGTACCACCAGTGCAATTTAGGAGTTATACATAAAAATTAAAAGGTTTAATAAATTTGTTCCTATGCTTAAGTTAACAACATTTTCACTGTAATTAAAAATTATTCAGAGCAAAGAAGGCTCATCTAGTACTTCCTTTGAGTAGATGACTAGGTAGCACAGGCACTTAATGAACTGACCACTTCATTATAGAAAAAAAATGTATTAAACAATGAATTAAATCCAAAACTAAAGACACATGACAAACTTAACCTGAACAACTTTGATTACTGTCCATAGTTTTACATTAGCTCATAGTTTAACCACAGCGTACATTCTAAATTTACAAAAAGTAAGGAAAAGGAGTTACAGAACATAAAGTGCTTGCAAACAGGCAAAAAAATCAACTATAGCTTCTTTCTCTACGGAATGGAACTGTACATTGGTATAGACAATATATTCTACACATGGAGTATGAGAGACTGAGAAGAGACTAGTAAGAAGAGAAACATGTAGCAAGCATAATTGTTTATGATCACTGCCCTCTATCCAAACTTCATAAAAACTATTAATTGAAGTCATCTTACAAAATCATTTTCTACTCTCAACTAAAGAAAAAACCCCATAAACAGGTTCAGAGTTTGACCACTGCTACTGTACAGTATAAAATTGACATTCTTGCTATGAAATGAATAATTATGTTTGCTTGTCTCTACAGTATGATAGGATAAATACCAAACTTTGATCTTATTACTGCACTGATAATGGAAAGAATTTACTACAAGAATTAAGTCTGCAACTTCATTTAAATGAAGAGTTCGTAATCCAATTTGTTCTTTGTAAGCAGAAAGTAAGTCATTCCTCCTACTCAGACCTCCTAGCTATAAACACTGTTATACCTTCAGATATGTATTTTATGTATTATTTGCATTATATGTATTTTAAAACACTTACTGTTCTAAGAGTTGATCGTATTTTCTTAAAGATTCCTTTTCAGCAGTTACTGCTCTCTCTTTTTCAGCAACAGCATTATCTCGTGCTTCTCTCAAATTTCTGAAGGAAACAAAAATTATTCTGTTAACAACCTGTTTGAAACAAGACTGCCTTGCTTCATTAATTACTGCTTTCTGATACAAATTTCAATGCTACCTTCTTCAACTCTCATAGAATGACAGAAGGGTCTATCTATTCACCTATTTATTACAGAGGCTTTACTTCAGGTTGTTTTCATGTATACCAGTAAAGCTTCCAGTTCTGAAATTGTAAAAAACAATTATCAAATCACCTATTTACATGTGGAAACATGTAACTCTAATTATTCTAGAATACTAGAACTAATATTTTTTTTGCAGGAATTAAATAAATTCCAATGATTTTCCTTGGTGCTTTGGGAATAACTGCAGGAATGCTGTCTGCCTAGCTGAGATGATTCACAACTTTTGATAGAGCAAGAAAAGTTTAGGTAAGCATAGAAATCCTACTACCAATTGTCTAGGTACTGAGATGTATATGCTATTGCATATCATACATATCAACCTAGGAATCTCCTGGGTTTTATTGCTGGCAACATTTTTGATCTGCAGAGAACCATAAAATAACATTTTATTACAATCAATTGATACTCCTTTTTTTATAACCAGGGATCAGTCAAGATGTTCAAACGACCTCAATTATTATTTGACCAACACAAATGAGAACAGCATGATACTAAGAGTAAAACATATAGTATTTGTGTTTAAAAATTGGAATTAGTTATTCACAGTCTGTTATGCTGCAAGCAGGCCATAAATTAACACTGCACTAGACTGTAAGGAGAGGAAGCACTGCTTAGATACTGTATATAAACTCAATGTCCAATATTCAGTGTAACAGAGCACCAGCCAATTTGCCGGAGCTAACAGTGGTTGTGGAGGATCAGAAATCCCAGTTATGACTGTTTTAAGGATTTTACTCTACTACTTGTTTGCTTCTATGATGAACATTCACCAGCACTTGAAACATATTAGATGATCTTAAAAATTCCTTTCGATTTTGTTTTATCTAAAAGGAATCTTATTTATATGTTACAAACACATGCAAATCCAAGGACAGCTGCAAGGCAACCTAAAACCACGGCTAGCAGCTATGACTTAGGGGATTTCACTTCAACACCATATTCTTCATCTGAACAGAACTGCTAATGTGGATGCAACCAAGATCTTCCTACTGAAGTTTTGGTTTTTTCCTCTCCTCACAACTTCCTGACTCAAGGCAAAGAAAAATTAAAGGCTCAGGCAAGTTTTGGAGAAAAGTCAGGATACAAAGGAAAATAGAAAATCATTACGCTCATGTAAATGTTAACCTACGTCATTGTATCACACTAAAGGTATATAATTACTGGTTTAAAGACTATTTTCTAGAATAAATGTTATCAGTGGCACTTTTCTGAATTCAAAGTAATTCATATGAACAGCAAACAGTTACTAAGAAAAAATTAACATCTGAATTATGTAGCAGCTAACTGGCTACTAGAGAAAGGTAACAAAATTTTCTTTGAAAATTGAGTTTCTAAGCTATAGAATTTAGTGCAGAAATTCAGGGACTGACCTAAAGATTAGATTCTTTAAAAGTGACTCATACCAAGATATGGCAACATGGCAATATATTTTGTTAACTGCATTAAGATCAAGCATGTTATGTCTCAGAGTAGGAGTCCAGAGCTGTATCCTTAAGACTGGAGTAATGGAGGTGGGATAAAAATGAATCAGTAGGAGAGATACAGAGCCTCATTTAGAGAATCAACTCTTTTGCTCAGCTGAACAACTAATCAATTGTAAATGCAATAGAAGGAAAAAGGATACAAATGAAGGACTATTGAACCAAGACTACACTCATAGATGTGATATAACTTCTGTTGAAATACTCTCTAGAGAGCCAGGAGATACACCAGTGATGCTGCCAGTTGTCAGCTGTGACTGCCACTTCACAGGAGGTGAAGCACCTACCCAAATGGCTGCACTGGGGCCTTGCAAGGCATCTATCTAGCCAGCCTATCACACAACGAAAGTAAATGCGACAGAAATACTATCTAGAGGATCAAGAACGGGCATGGGGGAAAAAAAGGTGAGATGAAGACATGGGAGGCAGCAGCTCGTGGGCATCTTTATTAGGTTTTCACACAAACCTCTTCACAACCATCATTTATTGCACATAAATGCAAAAAATATCACATCCCTAAACTGGTCTAGAATGCACAAACTGTATGGCAGTAAGATTCGACCATATCAGAAAACGTGCTTAGGGAAAGCATCTCACACGCTCAACTACTAAATTGTGTTTGATCTATGGGAATAGACTACAGGTAATCCAGTGTCAAACCTCTTGCAGACATTCACATGCCCTGTGAATTCACTCATGCTTGCTAATGCAAACACAGCCCATGCTTACAACAGCCATACAAGTGAAACTGATGCCAAAAAAATTAGGCATGAATGCATCACTTCTTTATTAGTGGCCCCCTCCCATTTTAGTTTCTTGAACTGATTCATCCTAGTGTAAAATGCGTGCCAACAAATTCAAAGGAACTATCAGGCACATCAGGCTTGGCAAAGAATATGAGCAACTGAATATTGGATTAGCTTAGCTATAATACCATTCCATGCTTTGAGCAGGAGGATGAAACCAGCATCTTAACTTTATTTTCAGCCACAAACAGCATCTCATCACATTACACAAATTCACTGTAAAATGTTTTGCTCACAATTTGAGGTTCCATTTGTCTTACCATTGAGGCAGACTGCCTTACAGTGGATTTTTTAGTATTTTCTAGAAAGAACATATGCTAGAAAGCTTTCTTTTAATTTTTTTTTTTTCTAAACATGTAGGCAAATCTAAGGGATTTGCATTTCAGAAGTAATTATTTCAAAATGAGGAAAAAACTTCTGTAAAGCAGTTCCAGATACAAATGAAATATCTTTCAGTAGCTTTCTCAATGATATACAGACGCTTGTCAAATCTCCAAAGTAATGCATGCTTAAATTCATACTTTGTAATTCAAAATAGATTTGCATACAGGAAGTGGTGTGGATGTATATGTGTATTTTACTCACACTAGCAAAACTACACAATGATGTAATTGTTTTTTAATTAGAACCTTTCTGCTGACTGAAATTCAGCAGAAACCATGCTCTTTTTCCACTCTTCCCAGCAGTAACAAAACTACCTATCAGAGGAACAGATGCTAATGCTACAAATATCTTTTTACTATTGTCATTTCCTTCTCCACACGTCACTTTCAGCACATCTACAGTAAAGTTATTAAGCACTCCTCCCATTTTAAAGCAATCAAACGGACAAAAAACAAGCTAAAAAAGAAATTCAGTGCCAAAGGTCCAAATCTTTTAGTCCCTAAAAGGCTTATGCATGTGCATGTAATTCCATGGTATTCAACTAGATGACACACATACAGACTCATCATGCAGGTCTTAGCAGGACTAGAATCTTCCTCAAGAGAATTTTACAATAATTTACAGGAAATCAATGGTTTTTTTGAATCATGATGCTCTTAACAAACTCAATTAGATTTACTTCATACAGACCTAAGTCTTATCTCATTTGGGTTTTTCCTGCCTTATTTTCTGCATCAACATTTTCTCTTCTGGATTCCCAGCAGTTTCAAGATTGCCCCTAGAGCATGACATGTAAACTGTCATCCCGTGTCAATTAACTAATACTATACCTCTGAACAAACCTCAAACCACCAGATCTAATGTAGAACATGAATTCTAATATTCCTTTTCAAGTGATAATGTTGGCTGTCCATAATTTAATAATATATATAACAACATAAACTTACTGTACAAGTATAATTTAATTTTAGGTTTTACATTTTGAGTACCTCTCAAAGAGTTAGTCAGCTAGAACTATATCTAAGCACAAAACACTGCTTGGTCATTTCTTCCTCAATTAGCTTATTGCCTACACCTTACCTACCTGTTTTCACGTTCATACATCTCTTTTGAGGTGCTTCTTAGTTGATCAATTTCTTGATTTGTTTTCAACCTTATTTGTTCCAACTCTTCATGTAGTCTCTTTTCATATTCTGCTTTATAGTGGTCTCTGTAAAAAACAAACATATTGCACTAGTTAAAATATTAAAACTTGAGGTACAGCTTTACAAGAGCAGAGTTCTTCTTGATTTTACATTTTATTTCAATTTTTATTCATTTATCTCTCAATGACTTAAAATACTTATCAGCCTATGTTGCTATATAAATTAAATGAAAATCAACCAGGAATAAATAATATTTAACTGTGAATAAACAGAAGCCTTTTGCACACAGATTTAAATTTTTTAAGTTATTTAATATTGATGAATCACATAACATTAACATTCTTCCAGAACTTCTTTGTCAGCCTCTAAACAAGTGCTTATATTAAGTAACCATTTAACTCCTCACTTTCTTCTTCATTACTGGGTAAGGATTGATTAACTTACTGACTTGCAATGATGCCATGCCACTACCAGACTGCTTTGTGTACTATCTGCATCTCATATGAGGGGGAAAAAAACATCACAAGTTCAATCGAAAATTAAATGGAGTGGAGATTTGTGAAATCAAAAGCCCCCCAAATCTGGGAATTTATCCTGTCAATGTAACATATGAATTATTTAAAACACAAAGTTTTTAAACCACAAGTAACAGAAGATATCAGGATAAAAGAATTTCATTTCAGAGAAACACTGACTTTTTTTGTAACTTCGGAAGCTCATGACAGATTGTAAGGAATCTCATAAAGAATCTCTCTGACAAAACCAGGGTTATGTTGTAAGCGCTTAACAGTTAAGGAATGTCAAAATTTGACAGCATAATGTTCAAGAATAATTAATCAGCAATTAAGCAATTGGTAAAAATCACAGGTTTGGAAACAAAAGCATATTATGAAGACATGTGCATTTGCAACTGTAAAAGGTTTTAGATTTAATTTGATTTCCAAACATGTGATAACCCATAATTCTTAGAAATGAATACTTGAGCTGGTCAAAAACTCCCTCACATTAACTACATGCCCCAAAATATTAAAATGGAGAATGCTTGCTGTCAGGTTTTCCTTTTATTTTATTTCCTTTTCCTTTTGTAAAAGAAAACTCTCCATGTTTTCTTTTCATTGAGACATTGTATTTCAGTTGACCCTTCAAGATAAAAGTAAACCTATTTCTTCTCCTTCTTCAACTATACCACACTATAGCAAATACTCTATGAAGACCTTTTACACAACAGAGGTCTATCATAAAAAAACCTAAAAAGAATGTTTTCTTAAATTTTCAAAAGTAAGACAATTTTTAATTTAAAATACAGAAGTTCTGGGTGGAAATAAATGAAATACATAATTCTGAGATATAAACATGCAAAACAAATTTAAAAAAACTTTGAGTGACTGCATTGAAAGGAAAAATAATATTTAAAATTCTTCTGATATGGGCTGGAGCTCCATAACTCATCATTTCAAGAATGCCCTTCTATTTTCATTTAGGTAGCAATTTTTGTTTTAGTTGTCTATCAGGAGATTCTTATTAGCACACTCCCTCTTAGTTATACAGGACAAAAGATTTATGGATATACATTGAAAACAAGAAGTTTGTTTTATAATTAACTGAGCAAACCTACAAGAATAATTGTCATAAACGCCCAAGTTTATGCTGAAAGTTTACTTCCACTGCTATGGTCTTATAAAGGTTTAAAAAATGTTTGTGATACATACTTTGACCCAAGAAAAGTGTCCTGCTTCTAGTTAAAAAAAATTAGTTAGCTTTCTGAAAATTATTATTAATTAAATGAGATTTGTGCAAGAAACAAGGGAAAACAGTTAAAGAATCTGTCTACTGATAGAAGTGAACAGACAATAACTTGCCTGGATGCAACATATTTTTCATACATTTCTTCCCTAGCTTTTTTGGCATCCTCTAGCTGAATCTGCAGTCTTTCAAGACGATCTTCTTCGTGTGCGCAGCGAACGCTAAGCTCCATGTTCTGGCGATTCAGATAATCTTTATCTTTTTGCAACAAGTTGAGGGATTGTTGTATGGTTGCCAGCTATAAAAGGTATTAAAAAGAACACTTTAACACAAATTTCAAGATAAGTATTTAACCTATGTACGCATATTTGCAATTTAATTTTAACTCCCTTCTGTGAAATCATCTGAACCAAAAGACTCTATTTACACTTTATTTTAACAAGTTGATGAAGCTTTAAGTTGAAAAAAAGACTTTAATAAAAATACCATTTTATGAGTTTACATTATTTATTTCCAGTAGTTAGCACCTGAAAAAAGAGGTCCCTTCATGTACATCAGTATGTAAACAGTGCTGAAGCACTGAATAGAGGAATAGCAGCAGTACTGCATAGTGCTGTGTCAGAAACACCGATGGAGAATCTTGGTGCCAACCTGTCATACTGACTGTGACATTCTCAGGAATAGCAGTGAAATGTTTAAGGGCACCAGGGTGATTACTTCTCTGTAAAGAAATGGTAAAACTGATAGTTCTGGGGCTGATGTAAGGCACAATTGTTGTGGACAAGGGCAAAGAGCTGGTGTTGCTACAGAAGGCTGAACTGATGCCAAAGTAGGAACAAGAATATGTTGAGAACAGCCACCTTTGTCATCAGATCAAGCATGTTTCCTACACCAAGAAGCAGTGTGAGGGAGAGCAGTCTCCATCCATTCAAGGTGAACACAGTTAGAGAACAGGCAAAGAGCATAAAGGACTCTGCTGCAAGGTGGCCCAACTTCATAATCATGATAACAAAACAGTTTCATCCCCTTAAAGATTATTTTGCCATCTAAGCTGAGGATTTCACACACCAAGTTCAAAGAATGGTAAATTAGTAACTTATCAGAAATATGTCTCCTACAGCTATAAAGACATCATGTACATGGTTTAGACACAATTCACCTTTTCTAAGTCATAGAAGGACTAAAGGTTACTTAGGGAAGACACTGGAGTCAAAGACATGGAGCAAGGAGTTAAACAGATGACAATTTACATACAAACAGTGCTCTCAGAGGCACGCTCCTCTCCATCACCCCACTTGCTGAGCACCACACTCAGGGTGAGGTATAAATGCTTGTTCTATACTTGATTTAAGAAAAAAAAGGTAAACATTGTCTCTCTCCAAGTAACCTGTTATGTGTATAGGCATACTGAACAGACCTCATAGACTACTACACAAAGAAAAGCAAGCAGTTACTTGTCCTCTGCAACAAGTACTGTGTAAAAACTTCCAATTGGATGTTCTTCCAATCCAGAACTTGATACTGCATCAGCAGACACAAAAATCAGCAGAAACCTTCCAGAAGAGTTAAGTAATACACAGTTTGAAGTGATATTTTAGTTTAAAGTAGTGCTACTTTTGTTCACTCTGATTAATTTAGTATAAAGTTAATGAAAAAATCCATTGTTGCTGCTATTCTGCAGTACTCCATATGTATGTACAAACTTGAAGTACAGTACAGTACAGTATTTTTTTGACTATTCTTGCACACTGAGAACAAACCTGACTTTTGGTGTCCTCTTAAAATGCTAGACTGAGGAATAAATAGACTAACAAAGCCGGACACCAAAGGGGTACTTTCTAATAGAAACTCAGTTTTTTTCCTTAATGTTTCTGACAATCTCTACAGCTACCTGTAAAATCAGGCAGAGCAGTGCTTTGCCTATTTTTACAAGTAGCTCTAAGTGGCAGTTTTAGCCTCTGTTCTATCTGTAATACTGTTATTTACACAGACACTAAGGAACACATCTCCCCTGAATACTCTCAGGAGTAGTCTGTCTCATTTATTCAGCTGCTAAAGTGTTAACACACCAAGATCTTCCACACTATTCCTGCAGGGCTCTACCTCCCTGGCTGAACCCTTGTCTGCCCACTGGAAGTGGGGAATGAATTCCTTAACTTGCTTTGTTTGTGTGTGTAGCTTTTGCTTTGCCTATTAAATGGTCTTTATCTCAACCCATGAGTTTTATTGACTTTTACTCTTCTGATTCTCTCCCCCATCCCACTGGGATGGGCAAACAGCTGTGTGGGGCTTAGTTGCCAGCTGGAGTTAAACCATATCAAGCATACTCACAGCATTCATCTTCCAATGGTAAATTTTCCCCTGGGGCCTCCCAGGTTCCTGAGCTTATTGGCAGAGTTCAGTCTGTCTTTGCTTCAGCCTTCTAAGTCACATACCTAGGAAAATGGCACGCATATAACGCCTAGGAAAAAATGGGAAGCGCTCGACCAGCGTTGAGGGAGATAGCCTATGTTGCTGTGAGGCTGACCAGCCATTTGAAGGATCATAGCAAGTAAGCAAGGCTTCTGATTACCACAATCTTCCTTCAAGTAGGAGCACTCAGTTGGGCTGGTAAATGTAATCTCAGTCCCTGCAAGGATTATGAAGTAAATTCCCCTGGAAGCTATATCCATGAATATGAACAAGAAGGTGACAGAAAAACCAGCAGAAATGTACCAAGGCCAAAACTATCAAACATGACAAAAATGTTAGCTCTGTGAATGGGGGGATCACTGTCCATGTCATTTACTTTTGCATGGCTTTCAGCCACCTTCTGTAACAGCAGTATGGAAAAGCTGGCAAAATACGGATTGGATAGGCAAACATCTGTTGAACTAACTGAACATGGGACAGAAATGTGCCCTGGCAGCAAAGAAGGCCAAGAGGCTACAAGGCTATACTAGCAACAATGCAGACAGTGGGTTAAAGAAAATTATTATCCAGTGTTCCACACTTGTGAGACTATATTTGGAGTGCTATATCCCATGACATGCTATCCTAAAGACATACATTAACATCCTGAAACAGGACCAGAAGAGCTCTACCAGGATGGTCATGAACTACAGCATATGATGTACAAGGGGTTAAGAGAAATACTTGGAACTTTTTTCAGCCTTCAGAAGAGAAATCTGGTTGGGGAAAATATTATTGTTAACTTCAGCTATCCAAGTGGAACACATAAAAATAGCCAGAGACTTGGTTGTATATACTTACAGGACAAGATGCAACAGAAAAAAAGCTGTACCAACTGATTAGTTTTTACAAATGCATTTTCACAAGACAGCAAACAAACACTGGAACAGATTGTCCAAAAGGCTCTGGAATCTCCATCATTGGACACTTAAAAAACTTGACCAAGCCCTAAGCAACTTGACCTAATGTTGCTCTGTACTGCATGGGCGGGTTGGAGCAGTTAAGACTCTTGAGACCATTAGAATTAAATTATTCCATGATCCTAACAACCTTCATTAGGAAAAAAAATCAAATTCCTGAAATTATGAAATACACAATTACTAAGGTAAGAAATTTATGTTTACCTCTTTTGCTAAGTCATTTCTTTCCTTAGTTTGTGTTTTGTATGACACCTCCAGTATTTCATAGTTTCTTCTGAGTTCTGACAGTTCATGCTCAAATACATCACGTTCACTGTAAAAGCAAAGTCAAACTATTAGATGCATAAAGTGTAATGAACAAAATTCCTGTGCCTTTTTAATTTCTCAGCCTTCTTCCAGTTCAAGACACTGACTTCTTCCAATCAGTCACTCACAGAACAACTGGTGATAATCTTAACCTTTAATAGTTACTAACACCTGGAGCAGTATCATTTTACATGAAACAATTGAGTATTATTTAAATACTAAGAAAATTCTACAGTACTCCCACTCAAATTCTACAGTACTCATTCTCCTCTGATTATTTTTCTTTAGTGTATCTTTGGGCTATACACTTCTTCTCTTAGCAATGATCTGCAAGTACCCATTGTTTTAGCTTCATCAAGCTTCTGATGCTATTTCCCATGAGATTCTCTTCAATCTTTTGCAGACATGAATGAAAAAGTGAAACACCTTCATTACCATCTTCTTAACAGAGCAAAAAGCAATGTATACTTGCTCTGAGTAGGTACTCTCCCCTGCACACAGCCTTGATACCAGAGTGGGTTGTCATCTTTAAAATATAAATGACACAGCTGCAAAAATTGTGCTGGTGTCCTGAGCAAAAAAGCTTTCTCCATGCACAAAGAAGCATCACTATGTCTCCACTCTCACCCTGTCAGTACAGTGAAATGAATGAGCCAGTATGAGCTTGCAGTTTAGAAAAAAGCTAACCATTATTATATTAAGCATAGCATTGCTTTAAAACTGAGATAACTTGTAGTACAGCAGAACTAGATTTGACATAGTGTTTTTTAAAAGCAGAAAGAAGTCTGGAAGTGATTTACTCCTGCAGCACTACCAAATATCCTCATGCAGTTATGCCAACAGAGCTCTCCCCTCCTCTTCATGTGTGCCTACCCAGCTGAATACAACCTACTCTCTCAAATACAGTTTTGGCACGTTCATTCATGCTTTTCTCAACTCAAGGTTATTCTAAATGCACACTGTTAAACAGTGGAGCCATTCACATGAAAGTTATTACATTCCACTTATTAAGATGCAGTTGCATATAGGAAGCAAGTCACAGCACCAATCCATCCTATTTCCAACAAGATGCCAGAAAGATTCCAGGGTTGTTTTTGTACATACTGCTGTGAACCAAAAATGCTGTGAATCCAGAAGACAGATTCCCCTTCATATGACTTAGTGGGCAAAGTCATTTGTGTCAGTAACTATGCCTGAGTTCATTCCATATGAGCAGCTAAGGAGCTGACAGGGTCTTTTCTATTCATAATCCCCATTTTTGAATACCTTTCTCCACAAATGTGCCAAAGACCAGATTTCTTGTACTTGCAAGCACACTGAAAAAGCTGTCTGGAAGCTGGACTGTGAGGTATACATCTATGAGTATATTTACAAGAAGTCTATTTTCATTATTTTGCAATTGCATTTGGCAAGATGGATATTCAAAACATTGGCTATAACAGTACAATCTGTATTTTAAAAAAGCTAGACACTGGAACTTCCTGCAGTTAAACAAATTCACTAAGGTAATCCTAAGATTATCTGCCAAAGTTCTCAAAACAGCCCTTTCAAATTTTATCGCTTCAAATATATCTCAAGTTGTAAATATTAATTCCCAAGGTCCTGCCCTTCTAACTCACTCAGTAAGCAGCACAGAGTAGAGCATAGGGCCTTTTGTTAGACCATTGCTTTTAAACTACGAATAAAAAAAGAGTACTTGTTCCAAGATGCTTGCTATCACCAGCTCCCACTTCCTTAGCTGCAATGAGACTGCTAGGCTGTCTTGAAAACACAATAAATCTGAAAATATAACCTTCAGGAAGATAATTTGATGCATTGGTTTTCAGAATGTTGTTCATTTTAGGTCTGTAATATACTAAAAGAGATAATTGAACCATTAGTGTATGAGGTAAGAAAAAATACGAGTGTGTAAGTCAAAAACAAAACTAAGAAGTCTGGTCAATCAAGGCTGATCTTTATTAACATTTGTATGTTAGTTAAACACTCAAATTATAGAGATACTTACCATTTTACTTTATCATAGTTCTGTTGTCTGTAATCACCTTGCTGAATCAACTGCTTGGTATCAGCCAGTTCCAGTGTTAAACGCTGGCATCTGACTTCAAGCTCTGAGCGACTCCTCCTCTCTTCTTCATAGCTCTAGGAAGTGAGACATTTTGAAATGATCACAAATGCACTGATATTTACTTGAAGTAATCACCAACTAAATTTCATTAAAACCTCTTATGAATATTCAAGTGGTAATGCATTCATTTGTCTCAGTATTTGGAAATTTAGCACATCACAAAGTACCCAACTATATGAATACTCAACTTATTTCTATCTTATTACAAATACTTGATTAAATGCACCTATTTTTTCCAATGCGTTTGTCCATTAGCACAACTTCCAAGACCAGTAACCATCTTATACCACCAGGTATATGATGTTGTAAAGGTGGTGAGACTTTCATGCTCCTAGTATAGGTTTGCAGACCACCATAACCAGCTGCTGGTCTGCAAACCCATACTTGGAGCACCAAAGTCACACCACCTTTACAACAGTTTCAAACAAGTCAAGAGACTTGTGAAGATACTTGCTAGTTAA
This sequence comes from Zonotrichia albicollis, assembly GCF_047830755.1. Lineage (NCBI taxonomy): Eukaryota > Metazoa > Chordata > Aves > Passeriformes > Passerellidae > Zonotrichia > Zonotrichia albicollis. The sequence goes on along the minus strand of NC_133820.1, from coordinate 79,005,915 downwards.
TTTGAAAAAAACGAGATAGGTTTGTTCAGCAAGTTTAGCAACATCTGTCATTATCTGAAAGATTTCAGCCAGTTACTCCCAAATTGTAGCTATTATATCTGGTAATCAATGTTTGCTGAAGAATATCATGGAAAGCTTTCGTGGAAGAAAAAATAAAACAAAACAGAATCATTTACTTAATGGTCCATCAGCATTAATTTCCATTTCCCCTTCTTTTTTGTCCTCATATACTTTTACAGATTATTCTGAGAACCAAAACAACAAAAGCAAAGCAAGAGAACATACTGAGAGTATGCATCTTTTAAAAGACTAGGTATTCCTTTTGAAGATCAACAGATTTCCTAATCACACTCATTCCTGCCAACTCTCCACAGGAATTTTGTACCTTAATCCCCAATCTAGATTCCATTTTTCAGTTTTCTACTACATAGGTACTTTTTTTCACAAACTTATCTTTCTTACTTGTCCTAAATACTGTACTACTTAGCAATAAATTCACAAGAACAAACAAAATAATAATGCTCATTCACTTATAGAAGATAAAGCTCATGGACTACAAAAAGAGTTGCTTGTTAAAAATTTGAGGATAGTCCTGGGCATTTAGATTTTTTCCATGTTCAGAATACTGCTGAGTTCAGTTTTTTACTGTTGTGACTGATAACAAGGTCACTAATGGATGCTTGATTAACAATCATGCTATCTGGTTATTATGAATGGATATCACAATATTATTAAGGTGAGCACACCCTTAAGATGTCATTACTAAACCAAGCATTTAGCAACTGCAAATTACATTTATTTTGCAGTAAAAGACACTGTATGAGTACATAATTTTTCAACATTGCTGAAAGCTATGCTTTACACAGTTATAGGAGGATAACTGTATAGCTAGTTTTCAATAGACAAGGGAAGTTTAGGGCAACAGCATATAAGGAGTATGTGACAGGACACTGATAAACTTCACAGACATCATCAGCTGAAACACTGACACAATGCCTTCTTGGAAAAACACACTTAAATGTTTCTAAGACACTACAGAAAAGCTTCCTAACCTACTAGCCATATTTTACCTATTCTGTTGATAATAAAAGAATATTTTGTTTTATATTTCACATACCTACTTATCTTCACTATTACTAAAATCACTTCAGGCCACAAATCACAAAAATGACAACATCCAGAAAGTTTTTATGAGGATTCTGCATGGTCTACCATTAAAAATACATCATGTAAAGACGTGATTGTTATTCATCCTAACACATACTGGTATATATAGCTTATGTTTACTTTAATTAATGAATATACATTATGCCAACTAACACTATGAAACGCTTTCTTCTTTAATCAGTTTACATGTCATTATTTATAAAGGTGGCATTATTATAATGGTAGTCTCTGTCAGATATTTTTAAATGGTGTGCACAAGCTAGCTAAAGTTTCAAATATGTACCATAGCGGTGCAAGTACCCGGTTATCCAGAGCAAACATAATTTATCTTGCAACAGGAAATGTTGGTAAGGGCACTTAACTTTTAAGTGCAAATTGAAAGATTAAGTTTAGAATACAGTTCTGAATAAGTTCTAAATAAGTTTAGAATACAATTCTTCTCTGGATATTCCATGCCATTCTGCCACGCTGCAATTCACACACCCTTCACTGAGTGGGCTACTGAAGCTCCTACAGTATTATCTAGCTGAGAGCTAGAAGACAACCACCAAAAGTATAAAATTAAGTTGGTTAACCTCTGGAAAAAATTAGCTTTAAAGCTAGATAGCTTTAAAGCCACAATGAACAGAATATCTAAATATCTGCAAAAACAGCTCCTTCTAATATTTGAGACCTAAATTTACTTTTGAATTGTATTTAATAAATCAGTTATTAATGTCATGTATTATGTTAATGTCATGTTATGTTAATGTTGTGTAAGAGTATGGTAATTCCAGAGAAGGAGAGTTAAATTCTGCTTTGCGAAAGTGATACTAAGACCTACCTTAATTAGAGGCCTTTGTCATGTTTGTTTTTTTAAGATTTAATATAATTCCTGAAGAAACACTTATTATATTGCACAGGACACCGCTTTAAATCTACCTAATCTTAAGGTGTCAAAGTAATATTTCAAACACATGAAGAAAGATGACAAAGCAAGCTGATACCCAGTCTAGGCTGTAAATAAGCTAACACACAAACCCCCCTATGTGGTATGCACATCTCCAGGTAGCACATACCCATCTTAAACATACAACCAAGCTGCCTGTGCTTAAGCAGAAGAAGCCTTGCTTCGTATGTGATGAAATTAATTTAGTTTGTAACACTGTCCATATACACTGATTTCTGCAATGGAACAGCTTTATTTTTCCATTTATCTTCAAAAGATAGGTTGAACATCTTGATGAACAGCTTTGTCCTGCTGCAGCAAAAAGGGGCTTTTAGAAGAATCAAGATACAGAGCTCTTCTAAGGACAGAAAGGAGGTAGTGAAAATAATACCAATAAATAATATTAAGTAAGCCCACAAACCTTAAAATAATTAAAGGACAAGCAGAACTTCTTTACACTGAATGTGATGGCCATAATACTCCAAAGACCTCATGGCCTAGACTGGGTATCAGCCTCTCAATAATTTTTGCTTCTGCAGAGAGCAGAAACTCAGACTGATGAGATGGTTAAAACAAATGAAAAACCAAACTTTTCCTGTGTGAGACAGGCAACCACTGCCTAAAGAAATTCTTGACAGAGCTGCCCAAGAAACCCAGTGGTGGAGGTTTCTACAGGGCATAAGTCTGCTAAGAAGTGCTTTCGTTTGGTTTACAAACACTGTCCACTGATGATGTTTCAAGCAAGAAGATTCTCAGCTTGCCTGATCTGTGCCACTTAAACCCCCAAACTGATAGAGAAACTAAAGATCTAATGGCAAACCTCAGTTTAATGATATTAATCTTCACTGCTATCTTCAGTATGAAATGAGCAGCAGTTTACAGCAGTCACTGAAATCAACACTTATCTGAATTTTAAGTGCAAAATCCAGGTGACATACTTTTTGAACTAAGTTAGTGACACATAATACATGATAGGGATTAACTGATGTTTCAAAAAGTCTTTGGAGATAAAAAAGATAAATAGAAATGCAGGGAATAGATTAATCAGCCAATCAAGCAGAAGCAGCACAGACTTCCTTACACCATCTACAGATAAGCCTGTAAAAGAAAGTGATCCTGCTTTTAAAAAGTTTTTTTCTCAAACATCTGCATCTTTGAAGAATCATTTTAAAAAGCCAGCACTTTGTTCATATCCTAAAGGCCCTAGACAAATGTAAAGCTACTGTACTATTGTGATGTGAAAACAATTCCCTCCAGTTATTTGGATGAGGTGCTGCTTCTTTGTAAAGATGACATTTTGCTTCAATTGTTTACATACTCTGCATTCAAAAATTACTGGTCAATACATTATTTATTGGAATGCAACTGCCCAAATGTCACGAAGAAGCTATACATAATTAATTAAACATCTCTTTAGTAACTTGCTATGAAATTGGTACTCTGCTTGTAGATGGGACATTGGCAATCTGATTGTAGACAGGTCACTATTTACCACTAAAAATTACAACCAAAAATGTTGAGCTACTCCAAAGTAGAGATACTTTGCAAGGAGCATATGAAAAGAATAGCTTTGGAATAAGTTCTTCTACAGCAAAAAAAAGTGGAGGAATAAAAAGTTTATTTCTCTGGGTCAGAGCTTACTAGAATTTTCAGTGAAATATTCTCAGGTGAAAAGGATCCTTAAGATCATTACAGAGCAGTATAACTAAACCACCTTGTACCTCTGAGCCACAGCTAGCAGTCAGTGCGAGACATAGCTATGTATGGAAAGAGTAGAAAGGTATTGGGGAGAAAAGGAAACTTTCACAGATATGAAATTTCCTTAAGTCTTGGAAATATTAAACTGCTGCCTCAAGCTCACAGTTACTGGTAGAGTATCATCCTTGCAGCTGTTCTCCTGAACAATATTAACAATAGCAAAAAAAAACCAAAAATAGGCAGGCATTTCACCGAAGACCAAGACCTCATGTGTTTGAAGAGAGTTGTGGAGACCAAATGATCAAGGCACTGCTTGAAAGAAGTGGTGTCAGGGAGCTCGGGAAGAGTTCTAGAGTGCAGATTTACAGATATGCAAACTTTAGGAGAAACCTTAGGGATCCCAGTCCTTTTGGAGTAGCAACAACAGCTCAGTTTTCTAATATTCAGACACATCTAGTGCCAAGTGATCCTTTGAGTACAAAAGCTTAGTTTACTCTTTGAAGACTATAGATATGTTTTCCCTCCAGCTGGAAAACATTATCACAGAGAAAACTGTTAGTTATGTCTAGCAAAACCTGACAGCTACTAATCCTGATTCAGAGATGAAGCCTTAGAAAAGATCTTTGTCCTACACATAACCAGCTTTGTCTTTAGGATAACCACAGCTTTCAGATACTCTCATGCTATAAATTCTATTGCAAATCCCAAAGGCAACTTTATATAAAAAAATAACTGAAGAAAAGGGAGCCCTGATAAAACTGTATCAATATAAAATTCCAGGAAAACATTGCCAAGAAACTCCCAGCCAGAAGAAGAAAGCAATACTTAATCTTCTGGAGGTACAAAGGAAAGCAAGATTTCCTTCCCAGACACTGTCCCAGCCTTGAGAGAAACCCACTAGTAGTAAATTACATCTGTTTGAGGGAAGGTTCTAACCACTTTGGAAACAAACAGCTCTGAAAATAGTAAACTGATGTTCAGCATGGGAATGCACACATCAGAAGCTGGTTTTATTTCTGGGAAGCTCCTGCTAATACACCACTACAGTTGGACTTCCTCCTCTATCTTTACCTCCAATGCTGGTGATGCCAAAATTATTTATACTTGAAGTATTAAGCAGGACTGAGAAAGGAGGACTAAAACAAGCCTGTACCCTACATTTAGTAACAAGTCAGTCAGCAGTACAAGAACATGGCTTTCACCAGTGTCCCTCCAGGCTGTGGCTGCTGTACCTGGAACCAGAGGAACTGCACTCATCTAAATCACAGATGCACCAATTGTGTGCAGAGAGCCACTAATTCAGCTGTTCAGCACAACCACTTACACTGATCACATTACAAACAGAAAGCAGAATAACAAACATCCTTTACCACACCATGTTCCAGTGCTACGAATCAGTCTTCACAGGCCATTTTCTGCTACCAGTTGCCAGAAACAGCTCCCTACCCTACTGGATCTGTGTTACAGATTCAGCAGCCCTTCAGGGCTAAGAGCAGCAGAACACCAAGCAAAGTTTACAAAGTTATAGGGTCAGCATGGTTGTCTTCACACTTAAATTCTCCTGAAGTTGACTTCACCTCTTAAGTTCAAATTTTCCTTAAAATTTTTTCAATTCTTTGTTGGCTAGATAATCTTTCCTATGAGTGTAGAACAAACCATCTCATATTTCTTATTACTTTATTTCAGGGTGAATGTATAAAACCTGCTCTAACCTGGTCAGCCACAAAAACCAGAAAAGCCAACATAATCCTCCTCCCCCAAGTTTTGGCCTAAGCATACTTTTTTGTTCCTTTCTATGTCCCCAAAAAAGGCAAGAAACCCGTGTTGAAACTCATGAAGAAGAGCCTTATTTTATCTTGAAAGAATAGAAAAAAAGAAGGAATTCTTACTGTAGGAAGTAGGTTATTCTCACTAAAGAAAAAACCCAAAAACAATTGTCTTATCTTCAGTGATGACTGTATTTCAAACTTCTGTACTACTGGTTTCCTAAAGAAGTTTTAAACTCAGAACAGACTTTGTTGATAAATTACACAAAAAAAAAATTAAAAATACTGCAATGATTAGAGAAAACTTAAAATTTACAGAATACTGTATGGAAACCCATCCCAGAAGGATTTGCACAGTATAAATTATTAAATAACAGGCAAGAAACTTCATCAACTATATTTCATGTACCTGGGAAAACAAGAACTACTGGAATAAAAAAAAAAAAATCCAGTAAAAGAGTGTAAGATCTTAGGGAAGGCTCTGAACAAAACTTTATTTCCTAGTGATAAAATTCCTTGCAAAAAAGCTTGACCTTAGTGAAGAGCTCAAAACAGTTACCCCAGCAGTACACCTTGAAATCACTTTTTCATAAACTGCAAGAGATGTACAGGTATGTCAGCTCCTGTGCAGCAAGCACAGAAATTCTCAAGTACCCTTACATCCTGATGATGCTCCTCTTACCTTACATTCTGAGGTACCTTGTTGCAGGGACTCTCAGCAAGTCACAAGATAAAACTTGAACCTGCCAGAATCAGAAGAGAGACTCTCAAGCCTCTCCATGAAAGAAAAGCACAGCGCACTTAGAACTTTGAGAAATAAATCAGTGGGAAAGGTGGGCACTGCCACCATGTGGTGCAAAAAGAGCAAAATGACAAGTCTATATCAAAGAAAGATCAATGTCCCAAGAAAATTGTTTCTAGCACAACTTTAATTATTGTTATCGACTATCTTGTTAATTGCTTCAGCAGAAGTAATAGATGTCAGTCAAATCTCAAAGGCTGCAATCCTCCTGTACAATTTTATTAAATCAAAGCACATTAAATGTACAGTGAAGGAAAATGCTTATGCAAGACAAAAATTAACAGGATTACTTTAATCTCAATTATGACCAGAGATGGTGACACAGAATAATGCTGAAGCACATAAATGCATAAATTTTATTGACTACTTTCTCTAATTCAATCAGAATGAGAAATGAAAGTACATGAATTTCACAAGATAAACTCATATAAAGAATTTCCCCATACACCTGATTATTCCATAAGCAAATTTCACAGGGAAAAAAGGCAGTAACTAAAACATATTCTGAGAAGTAGTAAAATGACAGTGTCATTTAAGTCTCTGTTAGCCATGACCTGAATAAATATACTTTGAGTACCTGAAACTGTTGTCACAACTCCAGACTCATGCAGAACTAAATTAAAATACAAATCACCCCAGCTATATACATACCAAGAATAATATAAATATTGATAAATACATTAGAAAAACCACACTTCTTATACTATTTCATTTTCTTAGCTCTTTAAAAATAAAAATTTAAAATATTTATATAATTTATTTCTCTACTTCTGGTGTTTATATCTCACATGAAATCAAATTATCTTTTTCTTTAGTGTAGAAACAAATACAAAAATTAAAATACAAAGAATTGAAAAGCATAACAGAGAAGACGCAACTCCAAAGAACTTTAAAAAATACAAACTACTACCAAGACATCCCCATCTCAAAGACCACACACTGAACCATCACAGTGTCTTCAGCTGCTGCTGGGCAAATCCCCTGTCCAGCATCCCCACCCTGAAATCTTGCCCTCAGAAAGCACAACACAGCTGGTAAGAGACTACCCTGAACAGTCTCATGAGCAAATCCTGCAGGGTAGCCATAGCATCAGGTTACCTGTCATACAAGGATGCATACAGGTTATTGCCTTTTTCCCTTGCAGTAATTTTTATACAGCATAAAAGCTTTTTATCTTATACACAAATAACGATTTGGAGAATGAGATTTTAGCAATGTTAACTTAACTTGCTTATTTCCCTCAAGACAATATAAATTTTTATGGGGTTTGTTTTGTTTTCTGCCAGCTCAGTGTGCTGAGTTTGCACCAAGAAAAATGCAAGAGCAAGCACATGGAGCAGGAACAGCACAGAACCAGGAGGAACCAGGACACCCCCTCCACACACACCTCCAGCAGTAACTTGCTGGTATAGGGGTTCAACTGCATCAGGAAACTGAGGCTCTGAAAGACTTGGCTCTGCTAAATTAACACCAAAAACATCCAAACTTCTAATAGGATTAAAAAAATTTTAAATTTACTCCTCTCTCCTCCCCCACACTAGTCATAGGCATTGTCTCAGGCAAGTTAGTCTCACATCCATAAAATTTTAAAATTCACAGTTTCTGAACTGGGATAACATAACTAAGGAGCACAGACCTCTGTCAGACACTTCAGCTGGGATCTGTACCCACTTAGTTCTTCTGTCAGACTCTCCTTTTTCATCTGTAGATCACTCAGCTCTCTTCTTAAGGAATGGACTACTTCATAGAACCGGACCTAGAAGAACAAGACAGATATTCAAAGTTGAAACTAGCAAATTGCAACTGCGAAACTACCAACCTAAAAACACATCAGCTCAACATCTTATGACAATAATGACTAAATAATATTTCTAGGGCATGCCATAAAGTAAAGATTATATTGCTGTACAACTAAGGCAGCTTACACTCAGCCAGATCAATCAAAACAATATAGCTGCTAATGGACACATGGCCTCATGCACCCCCTTGTGCCAAACCTAGAGCCTATTTGATTAACAGTCCAAAAAAAACCCCCAAAAACCACAAAACCAACCAAAACCCCAAACAAACCCAAAACCTATTCAGTAGTAACCAACTTAACTTGCTTATTTCCCTCAAGACAATATAAATTTTTATGGGGTTTGTTTTGTTTTCTGCCAGCTCAGTGTGCTGAGTTTGCACCAAGAAAAATGCAAGAGCAAGCACATGGAGCAGGAACAGCACAGAACCAGGAGGAACCAGGACACCCCCTCCACACACACCTCCAGCAGTAACTTGCTGGTATAGGGGTTCAACTGCATCAGGAAACTGAGGCTCTGAAAGACTTGGCTCTGCTAAATTAACACCAAAAACATCCAAACTTCTAATAGGATTAAAAAAATTTTAAATTTACTCCTCTCTCCTCCCCCACACTAGTCATAGGCATTGTCTCAGGCAAGTTAGTCTCACATCCATAAAACCTTTTCAGAACTTCTCTTCTGATCAAGAAAAAGGACTAGAAAATACAGTAGTAAAACCACAAAGCCAGTATTAAAAAACAAAAAGAGACAAAACAAAGAAGAAAGAGCTTTTTTGATATACACCCACGCACACGTACACGGAGGTTATTATTCCCAGATTAACTTGATACCTTAAAATGTTGCATTTGGGGGTGTGTGTGAAAAGAATTAAAAAGTAGGCACCGTTTTCATGCAAAAGCAATTGCATGCCCTCCATCCCTAATGCTTTCTTTGATATATGATTAAAGAAGAAATACAGACAAGAAAGCACAGATTAAGTAAGCATTCAAGAGCAAGCTGTACTGCACTTCCATGCAGAAGGAAGACAGATCTCTGTTTTGCTACCTGTAAACAGCAGAAGACAAAGAAAAGTTCCAGGTATATTTCATATAATTGACAGCATACAATTCTAAAAACACAGAAGCCATAGAAATTTGCAATGTAAACACAGGTGTAGTATGCTTTATACAATAAGGCAAGTGTGCAACATGACTGAAAGATCAGCATTTTAACTGTAACATCTGATGATTCAATTGGTCACTTCTTAAGAAAAAAGTAACCTTGATTATCACTAATTTGTAATCATTTAAAGCATAGTGTTTTTTTTTTTTATCACACCTGCTTTTCCAGTAAGTTCTTTTATTTTTACTGCAATATCCCTAGAAACCTAGAGACTTGTGCTATCACACCACAACTATTTCCCAAAACACAACAACCCTAAAACAGATTTCCCAGTAGAAACCAAGATTACATGGGATACAGGTATCAAGGATAAATGTATTTACACAGCCTTCCCAAGAAAAGATCATTGCATGGTAATAAGTGAAAATGAATGCAGCAGATGAGGATGAGGTTTTAGCAGTTCAACTGTTGTTGCTATTTAGCTGGTTTGATAGCCAATAAACATTCATGTAGCCCACAGCAGTCAAAGCACACACTGCCTGTTGCCAATACAATAGAGCAGAAACTAAACTTACTCTAAAAGGAATTTTAGAAACAACTGTGCATCTTACAAATCACAAATTTATATTGGTGTGCTGTAAACAACTACCACTTTCTAGGCAATTTTTAAAAAACTCTCAGCCAGTGCCCACCACTTTTTATGGATAACTAGAATAAAGTAAAAATGGCTGGGTATGGAGGTTGAAAAAGTTGGCTCCTGTTAATTGAAGTTTTGTGAAAACAGTTGCATCAGTTAACTGCGTTCTTAAACAGCAACTGAGCTGCAGTTAGCAAAATGATATACCTGAAAGACATGGCAATTAAAATCAGTTAAACAGAACTTGCAAAAACCTTTTTTAAAAAATTTGCTGAATTTTTTTTTTTTACAGTGGAGTACACAAGAGGTTCACTTTACTGAACAAACTGAACTGGTCCTCGGCAGCTGAACTGTTTAACAGCCTGAAGTACTTTCAAATTTCACATATACCATTTCTAAAAACATCCCAGCAATGACAAAACAAAAATCTGAATTTTTACACTAAGTTCAAAACAAAAAACTATGATTTTAAGAGAAAGATGTGCAAAATACAGTTTTTCAGTTGTCATCATTAGCTTTAAACATTACTTAGGTTTTGTTCTAACATGTCACTATTGCACCCCTTTGTGGAAGAACAGTGAAAAACATTCTCACATTTGCTTTAATTCCAGTGTTTCAAATTTACAGTATCTCTATATGCGAAATCTGCATTTAAGTTCTTCTTGTTGTTTGTCCAGTAGACTTGGTGTCAAATAAAGTCTAAGCATTATATATATGTTTACTTCCATTCTGGAGAATTGCAAGGCTATTTTAGAACCAATAAATAGAAAAAAAGTCTGAAAATTTCCTATTCAAGTTGTCTAAGCAGGACCCTTTCTCAACAAGGCAAATTTTACCCTTATATCACTGGGCTATATTATTAGTCTGCACACAGATCTGGAGTCAGAAACTGCCTAGAAATGCCCAACTTCTCCTTAGGCAAGTAAAGCAGGAAACAGCATTCCCTTCCAACCCCTTTCCCCAGCCTTTGGGAGCCAAATGGATGCACAGACAGGATGTGCAAAACAGTTCTGCAGCCTCCCAGCATCTGCATAACTTAAGTAAAGATAAACAACCACCAAGCTCAACTGATACTTTTAGGTTCACACCAATCCTCTGCTAAAAGAAGTTGAAAAAAGCAGAAAATAGCATTTTACTACAATACATCTTTAGAATACCTTATCCAGAAAAAGAAAAGGTTCAAAAATGGCTTCTTCAAAAGAAAAAGTAATGTGTTAAGAAGAGAGGAGCTTCACCTAGCTTTTAAGTAGAGGAGTTTTTGTAACAGATAAAAATAACATTAACTGGTTGAACACAAGAGTTAAAGAACAGAAGATTAAAGGTAGAAGGTGGCTGCTATTCATCTCTCTTACTTCACATCTTTTTGACAGCCATTTTCTACTCACAAATGAAATCTAAATTGTGCTGTGACAGCTTCACTTAAAGCAGTTGACAAGGTTACTAACTCCTGGTATCTATCCTGCCTGGCTACAGAGTCTTTTGTACTGACTGTCAATCAATTCCTGAAGTCCTGAACTTCCTGCACACCAATTTCAATAGATCCACTGACACGGATTTCAGTTTCTGTTAAAAGTCTGGTTTATTCAACCATGGTGATACAGGAATCAGCAACACCCTGTCAAATACTTTTGCAGAGGGCAGTGGGTACAGCAGACAGCTAGGTGCTGATAATCTAACAGAAACCAAGCTATATGTTCTTGTTTATCCCACAGAGCCTTATGATTTTCCTAGCACTTTCAAAAGCTCAGCTTTTTAAAAAGCTGGTGAAAATTTTTACTTCTCTGTACATATCTAGAGCAAAGTATGACTTTGATCTGGAGAATTCATTCATGTAGCATTTATACCTCAACAAATGTACTAAGGTTTTTAACATTTACAGCTTCCTTAATAACAAGCTCTACAGATAAGTATAATGCTAATATTTTGAGGAATTAAGGTTTATATGTCCAAATCTTCTTCATTCTCCTAAGTCAGCTGGGATGCTCTGGATATATCCCACAGGCTTTGTATTGCAAACCAGAGTACACTGTGGCCTCTTCACATACCCACAAGCCATAATTAACAAACATATTAAATCAAGAAAATGAATCCTAAGCATACTTTAAGGTACACTTTGTCTCCTGCATTTAGTCAAACAGGAAAGGGACATATGGAAAGCATAAGAGAAAAGTAAGGGATATTTGCAAGTGCAATCCCAGCTTGTGGTTCTGGCAAACCAAGTTTCAAATTCCTTTTTTCAGCCTGCTGTATTTCATATCATTAATGTGTGCTCACATTGTAAGTGTAACATCCCATCTGCTTAACCTCCTTAAAATATGTCAGCAGTTCTACTCTCTTTCAAGATATCAGACTCAGGGATAAAAAGGTCCTTCTCTTTACTGGAACCCAGTCATGACAGACTGATCCAGAAACACATCTCCCTCTGAAGGTCCTTTATTTCTAGTTGGAGATTAAAAAAACCACAACCCACCATAATTTACAGCTTGGGATGGGTTGAGCCTGCCCAGCAGCCTATATACAGAGAGAAGAAAGTGAGAAGAATGAAAGAAAAGCAAGAAAACTCAGGTGTCAAGTTTTCTAAACAATTACTGATGAAAAGAGAGATGAGCTCAAAAAGTAAATAAGAAAGAAAAAAAGAAAAGAACTTATCACCTCCCAGAAACTGAGGAAAGTGATCAAAACTGATACTCAGCCAGTCCCTGAGTAATAACCACTCCACCACCTCCCCACCTTCTCTTTGTTCCTACAGCTCCTATTTATGGTGCTGAGTACGACATTTTATGGTATGGAATATTACCTTGGCCAATTTGGGTCAGCTGTCCAGCTGTGTCCCCTATCAATCTCCTGACCATTTATCATTTGGGGAGGACAGAATGGGGAAAAAGGAAAGCCTTGATGCTGTGCAAGCACTGTCCAGCAATAGCCAAAACCCTGTTTCAGCCCCCAGTGCAAAGCACAGCAAGACTCAGACTGCTAAGAAGAAGTCAACTCTGTCCCAGCCAATCCAAGATACAGGTTATATTTTAAAGCAGTACAAAACCCAATACTTACTGAAACGTATTCAGGGATAGAAAGCTGATCTTCAGGAAGAGACTTTAGCTTCTCATAGCATTCATCTGTTAATTCCAAGTCTCGCAAGCTGCGACGGATGTCTCCTGCCCTCTCTCTCAACTGATAATTTGTCTCCTCCAGTTGCTTCTGTCTCAATAAAATAGTTTCCATTTCTTGCTTCATTAGAGCCTGATGTTTCCTTCAAGGTGGATTTGAAAACAGAAGATATCAGGTAAGGAATAACACAAGTGACCAAGTTTCACAATACCCTGGCAAAGAAGGGAGTTCTGCTCATTTTGTAGAGGGAAACATTTACAAATATTAGGTAATTAGTGCCAGAATGTATACCACCCTGGTTAAACAGTCATATCAGATACAGTATATATAAAAAGACAGGAACTTTTTAGTCATTGACAACACAAAGCTGAGTCTGAGAATAGACAATCTCCACATATGCTGACTTGAATTTACAAACTAAACTTAATTTACTAATTAAAAGGTTAAAACCATGAAAAAGTAGAATCTACTTCCACACAAACCCCAAGGAGTTGGTAAATCACTTGAACTTGGGTCTTACCAAGTTTCAGCACAGGCACAGTCATATCAACCCTTAATTTTCTAACCACTGTAATATACCAAGTTGGAGTCCTTCATTAGAAAAATCAAACAGTAACAAAACAACCACTACTACAACAGAACAAGCAGCCTTACCTCCAGCCTTAAAACACCATACAACAATTATCATCAGTGATAAGGTTTTTATACAGCAGCAGAAACTGCACATCAGTTCATGACATTTAGAAGTGTTTATTTTCTTTAAATCAAAAGACAACGAACCTACTTTTTTTATTTTTGGCTGCAACTCTTGAAATAAAAATCACTATTTAAAACATAGTCATTTCTGCATTACTTAAAAAGGAATAAAAAATACGAGCTAGTACTACAAGGCAACACCTATCCCACTGGCAGGGTACAGGTAACAGGATCATTAAGGTCATCAAAGCAATCACAGATAGACACACTCCATGGTGTGTACAATTCTATCATGTGAGGATGAGAAGTTCAGTAAAAGACTGAAAAGAAAGCTAATGAAAAGATTGGGAAAACTAGTTTAACTTTTTCATGCCTATTAATAACAGTTTGCACATCAGTACCTTTTTACTGAGCACTCCTTAGCTAACTCAAGTATGGCCAGCACAAAAATATTCCACTCTGGTGCATCTCAGCATACAGTGTGACAAATGTTTTTCTGACTGCAAGCTGCTCTCAGTTGAGAGACTTTGCTGGAACTAATCTCAGGTCTGGCTCCACATCCCTAAATCTGTTCTAGCCTCACTACAGAAGAGGACTTGGAAGTAGTCACAACCTTTAAGCTCTGCTTTAACATGAGACTATAGAAGTAACGCTCTTCCTTCACAGGTGTGGAAACTCACACTTCACATTTAACTGCCAAAGTGGTTTAGAGAAGCCTGCTAGCCAGTCTATTTTTCTGGTTAACTCCAAATATTTCAGAAAAACAACATGGAAAGTGAGTTTCTACATCATCACCTGAAAGCATTTCTGACAAATAGGAAGCACTAATGGGAAAAGCTAAACATTACACACTTACCTTTCCCAAGTTTGCATTTATGCTGCATTTATTAAAAATTCTGTTTGAACTGTTGGAAAGTCTATCACCTCTGCCTAGTCCTTTTGCTCTTTATTGGTTTTAAGAACACTTTTACTACCTCTTCCTAATAAATTTTGGATAAAACCAAGCCCACAAACTTTAGCTAGTAAGAATTGAATTCTAATTTACTTATATGCAAATTAAATATGTAAATTCAATTTTTAGAATCAAAACACTAATATAATCTGCAAAAGAAATCCTATTCCTGCAACTAATATTTATCTGTTTCTAACTTATTTACACAAACTCAAATTAATGTACAAATTTATTAAAGATGAAGTTCTTAATTTTACTTCCACCATACCTGGCATCTTCTTGCTGTAATGCCACCTGACTATCCAGTCGTAAAGACAACAGCTGCTTTTGATGGATTGCATCATTAAGCTTCTCCTCCAGCTCCTCAATCTAAATATAGAGAATGTGAGTGAGTATAAAACAAAATAAGTTACCACAATAATTTTTAAAAAATTATTTTGCAAAAAGAACAAGTTGAAATAAAAATATGAAGATCCCAATGCCATGGGCAGTGCAATAGTTGCTGTCTAACAAGACCTCTAAATGCACTAGGGCTTCAGAATATGATACGGACTTTGTCCCAGTGATCTAAAAGTAAAAAAAGGGCTTAGTTCCTAAATGGCTATTTGTTCAACTGATTTCAAGTTAGGCTTAAACTATGAAAGCCAATAAAAAGCAGTTGGCATATAGTATGATGTAAAAATGAACTGCACACAAACATGGCAATGTTTTTACACCTTTCTTAATTTCATGCATCTTTGTGCATGCTGTACACAACAGACTCTACTGTTAGCATGTTGGCATAGTCCATCCCTATCTTCATTAACAAAGCACTCAAGCCTATTCAGATCACCTTTTCTAGTACTCCACAAGTTCAGGTTCAAAGCCCTGCTATGCTACTAACATGAGTGACAAAATTTGTCATTTCTGAAAGAAAACAGGTGTTTTCCCTCTGTGTTTAAGAAAGGTAAAACAAATTAAATCCTCCCTTACTTATTTATAAGTAAAATGACTTGAAATCACTGAAGCTTTCTATATCTTTGTTTCCCCTTCTTCTCATGAAAGAACACAAAACACACCAAGAAAATCCCCAAACCAACTACGTACATCTCCACCATTTAACTCAAATTCTTTTCAGAACAGAACTTTCTATCGTACTCTAAAAGCACCAAAATAAAAAAAAATATTACATAATGAAAGGAGAAAGACTACTTACCTTGGTCAAATATTCAACTTTCAAGTTGTCAATCATCAAGTTTTTCTGCGATAATTCTATTTTAAGCAGCTGAAGATTATGGAGCAGCTCCTTCCGTTCAATCAGCTGCTTAGTGATTTTTACAGCACCTTCTCTCTCTTCAGAGGAAGAAACATCATCGGTTGGTACTGTGGTTTCCAAGCTGATATCCTCAGATTCCAAGGAGCTGGAAATGTTTACTTTCTTGGTTACCTTAGAGCTTTTATGTGACATTTTCTCTCACTATTTACGAAGCTTTTTTAAGCTATACTTTGAGACAAGCCTCCTGAAGAACCAACTGCAGGAAACAAAACAATTAAATGAAGTGTCATTACGAAAAACTAACCACCACATTAGACCACTAAGCAAGCAATGCTTCTCAGTATCACGTGGACTTTTTTTTTCACCCAAGAAAAACACTTTGTGAAGCTCTGGAGGGCTGCTGCCCAAGGACCCTCTTCATGAACAATCACTATCAAGCGTTTTGACTGCAATAACCCAAATACCAGTGTGAATGTAGCTTATTAGCATGTTGCTATAGTTAAAGATAGATATGCACGTTGTCAAAACCACATGCACTGAAAACTCCCGGAGCCCATTAGGCACATACAGCGCCCTACAAGAGGCATAACAGGACTTACTGGAGAAAACGATAAAGGAACACCTTGATCACAGAATCACGTAGGTTGGAAACGACCTCCGAGATCATCGTGTCCAACCTGTGACTGAATATCACCTTATCAACTCCACCATGGTACTCAGTGCCACATTCAGTCTTTCCTTAAGCACTTCCAGCGATGGTGGTGACTCCACCACCTCCCTTGGCAGCTCATTCCAATGCCTAATCACCCTCTTAGAAAATCCACCTAATGTCCAACCTTACACTCCCCTGAAGCAGCCTGAGGCTTTGTCCTCTTATCCTACGGCTGGGTGCCTGGGAGGAGAGCCCGGGCCCGATGCAGCTACGAGCTCCTTTCAAACCTCGCTGCCCTTCGCCTTCTCAGCAGCAGCAGCAGCACTGTGCTTCCCAGGCTGCTTGACCCAGCAGCCACCCGGGCTTTTACAACCACCTGGCACAGACCACGGCGCTACTTACAGACGGCGCTGCCCAGAGCCCAGCAGGGAGAGGAGCCCGGGCCAGCGACAACCGGGCTGCCCTCCTGGGGCCGCCACCACCGCCTTCCTTGCCCACGGCAGCCGGGGACAGCTCGGGAAGCGGGAATACCGTTGGTCCCGCAGGATGCCCGGAGCTGCGGAAGGCAGCGGGCAGCTGCCCCGGCGGTAACTCGGCAGCGGCAGAACTGGGGAGCAGCACCCGGGGCCGGGCCGCTCCTGGCCTCTGTCCCGCACACCCCGGGCAGCGGCGGCACTACACGCGCGCGCGCGCGCTCCCGCCTCCCCTCAGCGCGGCGGGGGCGGGGCCGCGCGCCACGCCATCACCGCGGCGACCGGGGCGCCGCTTCCGCCGCCGTTCCCGCGCCGTTCCCGCTTCCCGCGCCGTTCCCGCTTCCCGCACCGCTTCCCGCCGGCCGCGCGCTCCCCGCGGCCCCCGCGCGCTCGCCATGCTGACCTCGCGGACGTTCGTGAAGCGCACGCGGGCGGGCGCGGTGGTGAAGGTGGTGCGCGAGCACTACCTGCGCGACGACATCGCGTGCGGCGCCGCCGCGTGCCGCCTCTGCCCCCCCGCCCCGCCCGGCACCGGCGCCGGGAGCGCGCCCGGGCTGGAGGCGCGGCCCAGCGGCCCCGCCAGCAGCCTCTGCCCCGGGCCGCACTTCCTCCTGCCCGACACCAACCTGCTCCTGCACCAGGTGAGCGCCTCCGGGACGGACGGAGGGATGGTGTGGCCGCCTCAGCGCTGGGGAGGGCCCGCCGCTGCCTTCCTCTGGGCCCGACCGGGCTCCATGTGGAGGCTCCAGCCTTCCTGCACCGGCCTTGTTAAATCTCCGTGGGTGTAAGCGCCCGTGTGGGTTCCGTGTGGGTGCAGGCCTGGCTCCTCCCGTGTTTCCTGTGGCTGCTTGATCCCTGCCTGGCCAGTATTGTCTTTCCCTGCCAGCTCCTGAGGAGAAGGCTGCAGCATCAGCGAACCTGGTCTGTCTTAGGCTGTGTTCCAGTTTTATCGGGGGGGAGTATGCGTGTGATTTTTTCGTTTGTTTTGTGGTTTTCTTTTTTTGTTGTTCTTTTGTTTGGTTTGATTTTGTGGGGTTTTTTTTCTGCCTGAATCGTAGGGATAAAGAACACTATTTATTTATTTATTTATTTATTTATTTGGTTAGTTCGTTGTGGTCTGGTATGGGTATAAAAAATTCAAGCAGAGAAAGTTGGTGGACTCTCAAGTAGCGATTGGCACCTTCATGTCGTCACTGAATTTTTGGATCTTCTGTGGTCGCTGATTTTTTTCTGAGTGCCTCTTCTGCTTTTCAGGGTGTAGGTTTAGGTTCTTTTTACTGTGATGTTGATTACATGTAATGAATAGAGCGTGCGAAATCATCCCATGTAGGACTGTGGAAGCACGGGAGCAACTTCACTCTACAGCTCATCCATAGCTGTGCAGAGAATTGGGTCTGAGCTGGTCAGACAATACACTTTGAGGCTGGGAGAAATTCCCAAGCTTGATGTTTTAACTTTTTCCTTTCATTGTTTTTGAATACCTGTGCAGAAGATAGAACAGCCCTGTACACGTTGGAGATGTAAGTAATTCATAAATTCTAACATGGAGTACTCTGGAGAGGGGAACAACACTTGTATGTTTTAGCAGAGATCCCAAAAGTTGTAAGGATTTTCGTCCCAGAAGAGCAGGTCAAGGGATGTTTTCAGCCTTTCACAAGTGGACTTCTTGGTGTCCTGTTGGTGTAATTTGTATGTGAGTCCTATAGAATGCTCTGAGAATGTACCAGGGTGTGCTGAGGTGGGGATTAGGAAGGCTTGGTAAGGGTAGGGAAAGGTTTTGCCTAGAAACTGAAACACTTTTGCCACAGTAAGACTTGGCCTGGTGCTTCAGCTTATGCATATAATAATGCTGGATTTCTTTCCCTGGGAATATGGCTCTAAATCTTTCAGGTTGTGTAAACATCAAGTTCACCGGAGCTTGGTCTGGTATTGCTTTTTATTCTTTTAGCTGTGCCCTCTAGAGCCTTATGGCTGTCTCATTTTGCAGGTGGGTTTGCACAGTTTTTTGCTATGAGGTTAGGAATTTAGCTCCCTTCTTTTTCCCCCAACGAATTACATGGATTTTTGGTTTATATTTATTTCTCTGTCTTGATGTCAGGAGTTGGCAAAGAAGAGTACTGAAAATTTTAACAAAATTCTTAAAAAAGAAAAAGGTCTTTCAAAAGTAGAGAGCAGCTTGCAGAATGCCCATTGATTCACTCTATGGAAGTTAAAATTTCAGTTTAACAGTGGGATTGTTCCTGGAGAACTCAAACCTACACATGCATAGGCACCTCAGCTGTGTAAGAGTGGTTGGGTACCATTTTATGGCTTGCATTCCTCACAGAGGCAGGCAGCCTGTCAATTACATCACATTTCCCTCAGATTGTTCATAGTTGCATTTTGTTTACTAAGGATAAATTTTATAGGATCCCATTTTAGGTAAGCAAAATTTGTAGTGTATACTCGGCCTTACATTTGTCTGGAATCCTGCACACACTGGGAGTGAATTTGTTGGAAATCAGAATCCTTATCTTCACTTCAGGCCACAAAGAGGCTGGAAAATCCTATTTGACTTTTTTTTTCCCCACAAGGAGGAGAAAGCAACATCATACGCTGTCCTATTTCCCAGTGGTGAGGGAAAAAGGCAGAAGGAGAGTCACTCATTACTCATGTTAGCTTTTCATGTACTAGCCAAGGAAATATTTCCAGTCCTGTTATTGGATAGAATTAAACAATAATTTTGGTTCATTTCCATTTTGTTCCTCAGATTGATATCCTTGAAGATCCTGTTATTAAGAATGTCATTGTGCTGCAGACAGTCCTGCAAGAAGTCAGGAATCGGAGTGCGCCGGTGTACAAGCGAATTAGGGACGTGATTCAAAACAAAGAAAAACATTTCTATTCTTTCACCAATGAGCATCACAGGTAAGGACTGCAATGGGGTGTAACAAAGTTGTGCTGATATCCAGTAAAAGAAAATGGGAAACAAAACTGGAACACGTGGACTGGAAGAAAAATTACACTGGTGTCATAGAACTATATATTTCTAAGGAATCCTTTTGGGAAATAGTTGGTATTCCAGGAGGTTTTCTGTCTATAGTTGGTATAAATCCATATATATTATGTAAAGGGGGTAGAATATTGAATAATAAACACTGTTATTTTAAGTAATAAGGCACTGATTTTCCATTTTAGTGCCCTTTTAAACATATTCCAATGTTTTACCAATATTGTTAGCTTAGTCTGTAGCAGAATTCAAAAATCCATTAAGTTAGTTACAGAAAGCTCTAAGAAATGGAAATGCAATTAATTTGCCTTTATTTGTGCTCGCAATTAGTTTCCAATACTGCAGAATCACAGTTCAAGGAATCTTGAATCCACAGCCAACAGCTTGCATGCACACCTCTTCAGTTGTCTGTGAGAAGGTTGTGTTAGAAATTAACGCTTCATTCCTGTTTTCCTTTACCCATGTCTCCTGGCCCCTCAGTGGCCTCATGAGTGTTACACATAACGATGGCTACAATAATGATACTTCTGGTGTAACAGCCTTGATCTTGTTTGTCTGAAAATTTCAAGTATAGATGGATGCTGGGATTTGTTTTGGTTTGTCAAACACCCCCCTTTGTTTTTGAAATTTATTTAGAGAGACATACATCGAGCAGAATCGGGGAGAAACTGCCAATGACCGCAATGACAGAGCCATTCGGGTAGCAGTGAAATGGTACAATGAGCACTTGAAGAAAATAGAGGATGAGGAAAAGATTCAAGTTATCTTTTTAACAAATGACAGAATTAATAAAGAGAAAGCTCTGGAGGAAGGAATAACTGCTTATACATGTAAGTGAACTAGTATGTATGTTCAATTTATTGCTCAAATAAACTGAGCAGTCACTTGATACCTAAATCCCATGCATCTCTTGCATAAATATTTACATGTGTGCTTTTGTAGGTGAGGAGTATATAAAAAGCTTGACAGCTAATCCTGAGCTTGTAGATCGTCTTGCCTGTGTATCTGATGAAGGGGTATGCTTTTTGTTTTTTTTATAAAATAAATTGATCACAAATGGCTTGTAGTATAATATTGCTTACTGTATGTCAGGGTACTGACATCAATTTAGAATACAACGAGTTTGGACTTTATTATCATTTTGGCAATTTAACTTTTTGACAACTGAAAAGTAAAAAGGAAATATTGTAGCCATTTTCAGTTCTGCTTATATGCCTGTTAGTATGTATCTCATTATCTGTGAAAAGCCAGTTGCTTTAGATAACTATTGTGAGGATGAGAATAATAACAGAAACAACAAAATGAAAACAAAATATATTGCAAACCATTTAGATCTTTGTTTTGTGTCTGCTGGAAAATTTATGTTAAGTAAGTCGCTGATCAAAAGCATTTTTAATTTGGTTATTAGTTAAGTTGACATAAAAGCATGCTGCAGCTCAAATACAAGCTACATCCTCTTCTTCCTTGTGCTTTGTGTTTATCAGAATCAAGACTCATCAAAATTCTGCAGCATGTTCTTAAGTAACTGCAGGAAAACAAGAAAAGTTCCTAGAATTGCCACATTTTTATGCTTTTGATGCTTCATTAGAAAAAGTACTGCTTAATAATATTTTTATTGTTGTACATATTAATACCTACACACAGTTACAATTAGGGAGTTTGTTAGCTTGAGTGTGTTGTGTTCCAGAGCTCAGTATTAAAATTAACATGAATATAAAATACTGAAAAGATCCTCTCCTCTTTTTCTTTTCCTAAAGAAAGAAATAGAAGGTGGAAAAATAATATTCCCAGAACATATTCCTCTTAGCAAATTGCAGCAAGGAATAAAATCTGGTATTTACCTCCAAGGAACTTACAGGGCAAACAGAGAGAATTATCTTGAAGCTACTGTTTGGGTTCATGGAGATGCTGAAGAAAACAAAGAGGTGAGTTTTAATTTTACCTCCATGCAGTAAACTAACTAGCCTTAGTAATGACTTAAAATTTAATTATTTCATGGTGGCATATGTTAAAATGGAGCATATTAGTAATTTTTTACCTTTCTGTTTTTTTTCTGATGTCTGTGCCGATGTTTATAAATATTTTTATTTGTATGGGTATAGACTGCTGACATTCTGACTGTACTCTTTTTGGAAAAAAGAACAATGTATTTAAAATTACAGTTTGATAAAGTAATTGGTATTTTCCTGCCTGGTGAGGGAAGATGGGCTGTTTCCAACCCAGCAGTTAATCCATCTGTCTGCCCGCTGGATTCTCAGTTGGTGCAGTGGTACAGACACTGATTCCAAGCAGTGGCTGTTGTCTCCTCCCTCCCTATTAGTGGCAGCTGAAGGTATTTGTATCTCTTGTATTCCTCTTCCTCAGTAGTATGTGAAATCCCCTATCCTGCAAAAATATGATTGTCTGATTTAATAAAAATTAAAAAAAAAAAAAAGCAGCAAAACCATGGGGAAAACAAATTACTTATAGAAGCAATTGGAATCTTGAAATAAGATCATCTGTACTGTAAGAAATCTTGGCAGAGGAAAAAAATGCAAGACAACCATACTTTTAAAATGTTCTTTGGAATGTAAAGCCTGTCATACATGTTTACTCTTCTGTTACACTGCTCTAGATTTGGATCTTCTGTTTTCATCATCATGAATTTTTGCATTTCCATTTTGTTTTCTAAAAAAATCCAGATAATTGTACAGGGCCTGAAACATTTAAACCGAGCAATTCATGAAGATGTTGTAGCCGTGGAGCTGTTGGCAAAAGAGGAATGGGTGGCACCATCCTCAGTGGTTCTGCAGGACGACGGCCAGAATGAAGAGAACATTGAAAATGAAGAGGAGAAAGAAAACATTGTATGAAAGAAATAATTTTTCTTAACTGTGGTGTTATGGAAGAGTTGAAATCTGTGGTACCCTGACAGTGTTAGCCTTTAGCTTTATATATCCTCTTTATAAAATATGAATACAGAAATCATAAAACTTAATTGGACTTCTACAGTTGTGTTAAATACATGATGGTGGATAAAATGGATCATTTTCAATTAGTCTCTGCTAGAAATTCCCACATTACTTTATTAACTGTAATGAATCCAAAAGTTACTGCGTGGTAGTCATGTAATAATGTTGATCATTATGTACTGATATGCAGATTAGGATTTGTTAGAGTAGGTGTTGTGTCATGCTGAGAGTCACCTTTTATAGGCAATACATACATTTGGAACCTGTTGTAAAATATTTTTGGGTCTTGCAGTAATTCCACATAATCTGCATGCCTGCTCGTGCATGTGTGCCCTGTACAAGAAGATAATTTCTTTAAAAATCCGCTTATTATATTTCCACTGAATTTCATAGGAATATTTTTTAATAATTATGTAGAGAATTTTCAGGCAGTGTAAAAGGACTCCAAGAAATTAAAATAATATATTGTAAAATAACATGGAAAATATTGGTTTTTTTGGATTTTCCTAATGGACATCCTTTCAGAAAAATTAAGAACAGCAGAAAAAGGCTGCAGAACACTGTCTTCTCCCACTGTCTCTGCTAAGTCGCATTGATTCACAGTGATGTGATTTCAGTCGTGTCATTGAAAATACTGAAAATATTAAAAGTCATGCAAAGCACAGAGAGGCACAGGAGGTTCTATTTACAAAGTCATAATAGAATTTATGTCCTTATAATGGATTACAAAATGTTGCTATTAAGTTTTAAGTTACCTACTGCAGTGCAACATGAGTTCAGACAGTTTTGTATTTTTAACCTGTGTTCCACCAGCTGAAGACTTCCGTTAGCAAGGACATGCTGAGGCCCACGGGAAGAGTCGTGGGCATTATAAAACGCAACTGGCGACCGTATTGTGGGATGCTTTCCAAGTCACAGATCAAAGAGGTGAGGAAATGATCCACTTACTCCAAGTGCAGGGTTGGTTTTTCTTCTTTATTTGGAAATCAATTGTTCCTTTTTCTGGTTGTTTGTAGGCGAGGCGCCATTTGTTTACACCAGCTGATCGCAGAATTCCTCGCATTCGAATAGAAACGAGACAGGCAGATACATTGGAAGGGCAAAGAATAATTGTTGCTATTGATGGTTGGCCCAGGAATTCCAGATATCCTAATGTAAGTTTAGGCATTTTCTTTTGAACTTTTAACTACTTGTTTTTTTTAATTTCTTACATAAAATATTTTTCTGCAACTCTGAGTAACTGCAGACAGTGTTGAGATGAGATTTAAATTCTTTGAGTGCCATTTGATGGTGCAAATTAAGGAAGTCCCTAAATAATTTAATTTGCACTTGAAACCAGCTATGGGGTTATCATACTTTAAAAGTTTACTCATCTAGTTCTGCAGTGAACATATATGTGCTACTTAAGGTCCTTTATGTAGATTAACCAGAGACTTTAGTCTGGGTTCTTATAAGTGCAAATATTTTTCTCTAACTTTGCTCATTCTCGCATACCAATCACTGCTCTAGCAGATATTTGACAAATGCACCCAATGCAATCAAATTGCCAGTAGGGTAAAAGTAGTTAGTTAAAAGTTCAGCATAAAACATGGAGCCTGAATGAGAAACTGAGGACATTGCCTTCCATTTGTATTGAACAGTAGCCAGGTTTTGAAGAGTCTTCCAGTGGCTCCTGTGGGAATGCAGAGCTTGTATTGAAGCAGAGCACAGGTGTCTCCCACTAGTTTAGAGAAATGATGGGAGCATGGGGTATATGGAAGAAGCATTAAGACAAAGACAACATTACTGCAGAGAAGTGAGGGAGAAGGCAGAGTTGATGTGGTATTAGGGTGTGGGATGTGTGGCACAAGGCAAACCCACAGATAAATGAGAGTGTATTAGTTCTGCTGCTTTTGCAGCAGTGGTTTTCCTTCCTGCAAAAATGATTTCATGTTTATAAGTTTTGGAGTCTTAATTGTGGAGAATTTAGGCCCATTCTAAAAAAGAGTCTGCATGGACTCGGTTCAGATTTACTACATTAAAGATGAGAAAGTTAAACAAATTAAAAATATTGCTTCTACTGTGTAGTTTAGTACAGGAATAAGCTAAGCATTAATGTTCTTAAATACTTTTGGACAAATGGCATTGCTTGATATGTGTGTGTGTGTATGTACCTGTATTATTCCTCAGGGTCATTTTGTAAAGAATTTGGGAAGCGCTGGAGATAAAGAGACAGAGACAGAAGTTCTCCTGCTTGAACATGATGTCCCTCACCAGGCTTTTTCCCAGGCTGTCCTTAGTTTCCTACCAAAAATGCCATGGAGCATTACAGAAGAGGTAATAATTTGTAAATTATTGTAGTAATTAATGTGCCTTCCCCTTCAATGCAAACTGTGATGGTTCCTGAATATCCCAGAAATAGACAAGAAATGTTGTCCAGGACTGTTCTGTCTTAGTGGGAACTTTCAGCTGGATTGCCTATGGAAGAAAGACCTCTTCAAGTTTTTGCATTTTGGCTAAAACTGCATTTGTTGGGGATAAATATTTTAAGATAAAGATGATATTACAGGTTTTGTTAAAGAATATAAAGATAAAAGAAGTTTTTTGCAAAGGAGAGAGATAGCTGTTTTGCAAGGATAGACACTTCCAAGGTGTGCAGTTCCTTTCAATTATCTAGACAAGTAGCCTTAGAAAGCTAGACTTAGGAGCAGTCATATCCAAGACAAGTCATTCAGCTGGACATCATCTCAATTCCTCATCCTGCTAATTCTGAGATTGTGATGAAACTATGGTTGTGTTCTGATTCTCTTCCTCATTTCTGTAAAACAAAAAAAAATATTAGTACTTAATCTTCTGTGTTGTTTTTTCTATCATTGTAGTTTCTGCATATCTGTTTTGATCTTGTCATAAAACAAACAAACTGCCCAAAATGAAGTAAACATTCTGAAAATACTTAGTTGCTAGGGAAAATCTGACATAATGTGCCTTTCTCAAATGATCTTTTTTACTTGGAAAAGGAAGGTGTTCTTGAAAACAACTTTTTGTTTATTTTAAATTTCAGGATATGAAACACAGGGAGGACTTAAGGCATCTGACTGTTTGTAGTGTTGATCCACCTGGTTGTACAGATATTGACGATGCATTACATTGTAGAGAAATAGGAAATGGAAATCTAGAGGTATTGTATCAATCTAGTAATTTATTTACTTACTTCTTCCTTTATTTTACAAACAGTGCAGTAGTGGTAAATGACACATGCAAAGCTCCAGATCTGTTATAAATAAATTAATGATGTTTGCACAGCTGCAGGATGGTAATAAAAAAGGGGAGTTGTTTTGCATCAGATCAGTGTCAAAAGTGGGAATTTAGTGTCTTCTAAATTCACCCTGCTTTATCCTCATTTGGCATGAGAATTAACATAAAATTTATTTACTGCATTAGCTAAGTATTACAAACAAGGATATTTACAGCTAGGATAAGGAACTATGAATGAAGAAAAAGCTCAGCTACTGCTGTGATGCCTGTGGAGTTACTATTTCAGTTTTAAAAAGGCAGTTAAAAGCTACAGGCTTAACACCAGCTCTCCACTCCCTTATATGTGGTTCACTCAGATTGTCTTCTTTAGAAATTAATTTGGAATTTAATAGTAGGCTGTGCCAGACTAGAAAGTCCAGCAAACAGAAAAGCAAACACAAATTTGCAGTGAGTCTTGAAGAACATGGAAGAGGTTATTTGGGCCTTTAAAGTAAAGCTGCATTGGTCATGAATATAACTTTCCCCTAAATGTACAAATGCCCTTTTGTTGAATAATTGCTGCAACAGTTCACTTTTTTAATATCAGTATGATAGGTATAAACTGTCTTATTACAAAATATGGGAGCTGCTGAAAGGAACTGGGAATGGATATATTGGTTTGTAAAAATGTGGGAAAGTTTCTTTCACTCTGAAAACTGTTTCTCTTTCATGAGGTGCATAATGTGATGCTTGTTCTCTAGGTCGGTGTACATATTGCGGATGTCAGTCATTTTATTCGCCCAGGAAATGCTTTGGATGAGGAGTCAGTGAAAAGAGGAACAACAGTGTATCTGTGTGAAAAAGTAATTCTTTTCTGCAGCTTCTTGCGTGATTAAGTGGTTGGATTTTCATTGCTTTCCTCGTTTAATTCTTGGGAGTGGAGACATTCTCTCCGAACTAAGGAGAAAAAAAAAAACAGTAGACAATTTGTCTAAGACAATTTTATTTTCTGTTTTATCTTTTAAAAACCACTATCTGGACAATATCCCATTCAGCTCTGGTTTGAAGCATATTAGCATGTGGTTCTGAAATTGGAATAATGTTTTAAGTCTAGTCTGAAGTTGAAGAAGTGGCCTGGTTTTGCTTTTTCCATTGGTTTTTGTTTTTTGCTAAATCTCTGAAGATTCCTGTGATTTATATTCACTAACACTGATTTTGTAGATTTAGTCCTGGTTATTTCTTCCAGACCATGATTTCTTTTCCAAAATCACTGGTACTAAAAAGATGATAACTAAAATACATCTTGGAATGAATTTTCTTAAAGTAGCTTACTTTTCTTTCAGTATTGTGAGCTTTTTTGGCCAAAGAAAAAATATCTCTAAGCTTTTTTTACATCAAAAATCAGGAAGTTAAAATACTAACTTATTTTATTCTTTACTTTGCAGAGAATTGATATGGTTCCAGAGCTACTTAGTTCCAACTTGTGCTCTTTGAGATCTAATGTGGACAGGTATGTGTGTATGATCCATACTTTGATGCTGGCAAGAACCTACTGTTGTTTCTGTAGGGATTTTAACAGATCCCGTCCTCTCTGTCTCTCTCTCTTTTTCATAGGCTTGCATTTTCATGCATATGGGAAATGAATCATAAGGCTGAAATTCTGAAAACCAGGTTTACAAAGAGTGTTATAAATTCCAAGGTAAGTCACGTAAATATTAGTATAAATCTGAAATAAAAAGCTGTGCACTCTATTATAAAAACAATTATCAGCAGACTTCATAATAACATTTTCTTTCTGATTAATGATTTATATTTTTTTAGAATTAGAAAATGGTATTGAAATACTCAAAATAAAGAAAATGTTTGATTCTTCAGTGTTCTTCTCAGCCTATAAGGCTGAAGTGTTTATGTTTGCAGTTACTGTGTGTATGATGCATATAGGACATGGCTATGATAAGTACCAACTAATCAGTTAAATTCAGTGGATTCTATGAATGTTCAAGATGTTCCATACATTTCTAAAAATTAGACTTCCAATGTATAAAACACATATGATCAGCAAAAATAACCCCAAAAACAAACCCATGGCAAATGCCTGGTGTATCTTAATATCTTGCATAGATCTGTCCTCATTTGTATATTATACTTTGTAAATAACCAGCGTTTGGGTATTGACTGTAAAGCTTTGTATTATTGTGAACCAGGTTATGACAGCAAGCTGCATGTTCTGCAAGACAGAAAGAACTATGGGTTGTTTTTTTTTTAGTGTGTTCAGTTATGTATCATGACGTCTTGTTTCTTAAACTTCAAGGCTTCTCTTACATATGCTGAAGCACAGATGAGAATCGATTCGGCAACTATGAATGATGATATTACTACCAGCTTACGTGGACTCAACAAATTAGCAAAAATCCTGAAGAAGAAAAGAATTGATAAAGGGTAAGCTAGTCAGTGTACCTGTTACCTTTTCCCCCACCTCTTTTTCTGACTGTTCTTCCTGTCAACATATATTATGGTTCTGTGTCTATTTTTCTGGTGAAAATCTTGTGAGAAATAAGTATTTTTCCATTTTGATTTGCATAAGAATGCTTATCAATATTTCCCAAAATATATAAATTTGGGATATTAACTTTTTCTTCACAACATCAATCAATATGGATCTCATGGAGTCATAAAAGCACAACTAGAGGGTACCATTTGAAATGTTAGAAGATTCTATGGTGTGTATTCGATGACATTTCTTGTAAATTTTATTTAAAATATTAATTTTATTTTTCATTTCTCTCAATTTTAAATTAGTGTCATGGTAACCCCAGATGATGTTACAGGTTTGCAGCTCAGCTGCTGTGTCTGTCTTACTGTAATTTTTTAATACCACTTACTGTGTTGCAGAGCCTTGACACTTGCGTCACCAGAAGTTCGTTTCCACATGGACAGTGAAACTCATGATCCTATTGATCTGCAGACTAAGGAGCTGAAGTATGCATTTTATTTGTTAGTTAATTCAGGGTAGGGATGGAATTAAAGACGTGTTTAAGTAGCAATATTTAGTTCATGGTATTACAGGTACAAAGTTCCTGTAATAGTGAAGGACAGTCAGAATTAGAGGGTGGTTTGAAGTGGAGGGGACCTTGGAAACGTTCTAGTTCTAACCCCCCTGCCATGGGCCCAGATACTGCCCACTAGATGAGGTTGCTTAAAGCCCCACCCAACCTGTGCTTGAATACTTCCAATGATGGAGCATCCACAACCTCTTTAGTCAAGCTGATCCTCAGTAAGAGAATTTCTCTATTTTACTGCAGTATTTATTTAGCGACTCTTGAACTGTATGATTCATATGTGAAATTGGTAGGAAGAAGTCAAGAGGTTTATCTGTTGTTTTTTCCAGGCATTTTAATGAGCATTTTTCTTGATTGTAATGTTTTAGAATATTTCAGGATTTTTTTTTCTTCTGGCTTAGTATTTGGAACTTATAAGCATTGTTTTTAATCTTAAAATTGCTTGCCTACTTGTATAAATGTTCAAAACTACTAGTTAATATTATATAACATCATTAGGATGGTGGAATGTTTCTTCATTAGGCACTCAAAGTAAATGTCTAATGCTTTTCTAACAATATCATGTATTTATCTTGACAGAGAGACAAATTCCATGGTTGAAGAGTTCATGTTGCTTGCCAATATTTCTGTAGCACAAAAAATTTATGATGAGTTCCCAGAGTTTGCCTTGCTCCGGAAACATCCTGCTCCTCCCCCATCAAATTACGACATCCTTGTAAAGGCTGCAAAGTCCAAGGCAAGTTGTTACCCTGCTAATTAAGTGAATTAATTATGAAAAGCTGTATTTTATCTCTGGTTGGCCACCTACCTAGGAATAAGGGCTGGAAAGCAGTATTTTAAAAGTGTATCAGCTACACCTTGAAATACCTGGTATTTGTAGCAGGATAACTGTACCTCTAGGTGAAAGGTTTTAAGAAGCACAAGATTCTTTCTTTCTTAGCTAAAGGAAACATACCACTCTCTTAAGTCTTACATTGTAGTACTTGTGAGCAATGAATGTTTCTCCTTGCCAAGTCACATGTGATATTTGAGAAAGTTTTTGGCTTTGGATCACATACATTATTAATGTACTTAAAAATTGATCAGTCACATCAAATAACATGTTTCTCTTAAAGTCAGGAAGTAAGAAAATGTGCTTTAGAGTTTCCATCTTCTCCATAGATCAGCTAGAGGTTTATTTAGCCTGAAACAAGTCTAGTTTAATTAAGGAGTCTGAACAGAGAAAATTAGTTTTTCAGTTTCAGGATCTTTTATTTGAGTTAACTTGTAATTTTGTAGTTACTGTGATATACGTTCAGATTTTCTTTACCTTCAGCTCTTTCCCATCCCCTTTTTTTTTTTTTTTCTTAAGGTCTAGAGAGAAACTTCCAGATTCTCTCAATGTGACAATAGCCAAGCCTAAACCTAGCCCATTTAATTTTCCACTGCTGCAAAATTGGAATAATGATAATGATTTAATTTGAAATTATTTAATTCTGAAAATTATTTTTTTAAGTACTGTTTCATTTGGAATGCTAAATTTCTCTGCATAGGTAAACATTCTTTTAAATAAACCAAAGTGGCTTTTTTACTGCTTTTGATGCAGCCATCACAATTAGGTGTTAATATGCTTTATTTATACTTTTTTAATGAAAATGCAATTATCTTACCATAATACAGGCATCATTTGATCTCTGGATCATACTTTATTGTCAGTGCTGTATGTGACAGAAAGAGCATTCAGCTGATCATGTGATGAAATTTACCTTGTGTTTCTGGAAGTTTAAAATGCATTATGTTCACACTACCTGAATTTTTATCAGAGAGCACTTGCAAACAGGAAAAAAATGTCATACACAGTACTGGTTTTACATTTCACTTGTCCAAGTATACATTATAATAATTTTGCACAGGAAATACCATACTGTCAATTATTTACCTTGTGCTCGGATGAGAACCTTGTGTGGCATAAACTCGTGGGGTTTGTTTTACATTCTTTCTGATTTAATAAAGGGATAGAGAAATCATACCAAAGGTATATTGGTACTATTGGCATAAAGTATTTCTTAGTTTAGAATTTCTGAATTCTAGGCTACTGACTCAGCATTTCATTTTTTGCATAATACACTAATAATAAGTGTGGGACCTGTGCATGGATGGATTTTGTTTGTTTGCTTTTGTAGTAGTAGCATTCCATCCTGTTATGAGGTGCTACACCTGTGCCAGTTGCTAAGATTATCCTAGATGTGGCTGTTACATTTCTGCTTATATTCATATTTGCTAGTAATGCTTGACCTTTTTTTTTTTTTTCTTTTTTTCTCTTTCAGAATTTGGAAATTAAGACAGATTCAGCAAAAGCTTTAGCTGAATCATTAGACAAAGCTGAATCTCCTACATTCCCCTACCTAAACACACTGCTGCGAATTTTGACCACTCGCTGCATGATGCAAGCTGTTTATTTCTGCTCTGGAATGGATAATGATTTTCATCACTATGGTTTAGCCTCACCTATTTATACTCACTTTACCTCACCTATTAGAAGGTACTTGTATTTTACAAAAGCTTCAGAGAAAAGAAATAAGTGTTTTATTTGTGAAGAAATGGCGGTGTTGTGTATTTAAAAAAAAAAAGTTTCTATTCAGCATTAGATTTGAGTTGAAACAGCAGTGGCTTACGTGTCAGTCCATCTTCCTTTACACTCCCAGGTTTACTGCCCACAGCTTGTAGGGTTTAGTAACATTAAAAAATATATAATAGGAATATATCTCTAATGCACGTCTGGTGTCAGTCAGCAGTAGTCTTAGCCAGAGACTGAGGTGGAGTTTGCTCAGTCATTTTTGAGGTAGAAACTGTGTTTAAATTTTTGGGAGATTGAATTTTCCATATGAAAACACTGGTAACTGGGAACTTGCTATTGGCAACTGTTGCATGCAATGAAATAATACTTCTTGGAAAAGTATGTTAGTTTTTTCATCTGACCAAGAAGTCATTGAGTTTTGAAGAAAATAACTGTTATTGTGCTCCTTAGAACATTTAAAGTGAAATCTCTTGGACGTGGATTAAAATTCCTATGCATTTTTATGGATAATTTGTAGAATTTCTAGAAGTCCAAATGGTAAATATTAGTTCTTACCTGATATGTTAAGAAGTTCCTCACTGAAGTACCAGATGTGTTAAAATGTTCCCCGCTGAAATTCTAATTAATAAGTTACATAACAAGAAGTTCAAATGTGATTATGCTTTTCAGATCTATGGCACTGAAATACTATTCTACACTAAATTTGTCTAATTTCATGGGAAAGGGAAGGATTGGCTTAAAAAGCCACGGTGAAAGATCATTCTTTGGTCTAAAAATGCAACTTCATTTCTTTTTCTGGCACAATGAAAATTTATCTTAGCAAACATTATAACAGTATTCTGGCTCTACAGTGCATCTGTAGAGCATCTCAGCAGAGAGATGGATGCTAAATTAATAAAGGGAGTTGCCAGCAGATAGTCATTATTAGAAAAACTTAAATCTGTAATATTCACAACCAGAAACATATGTTCAGAAACTTTTTTTATTCATTTTGAAAAACTATGTCTTACTATGTCACTGATGATTTTAACCTCATCTTTGCAGGTATGCTGATATCATAGTGCACCGGCTTCTGGCAGTGGCCATAGGAGCAGACAGTACTTACCCAGAGCTCACAGATAAACACAAACTGGCAGAGATGTGTAAAAATCTCAATTACCGACATAAAATGGCACAATATGCACAAAGAGCCTCTGTGGCATTCCATACACAGGTAAGTAGTTCTGAGATGTTATGTTGAACTATGGACACTGCAAGAGCAAAATCAAGCAAGAGTACAGAAATGATAAAGGCTGAGGGATGCTTCTGACAAAAAGCTTAAAACATTATTGTGGTCATTCTGAAAAACTCAGAATGGCATCTTGAAGATTCTTTTAGTTTTGTGCTTTTATAAATCTGACTGTTTAATTCTTCGGTAATTATGAGTTATGAGGTTTATGAGATTTTTTTAAAATCTGCTTTCAGGATATGCTGTGTAAGTATCACTAAGTATAGATGTGTATTTGAATGTTTTATTTTTCTGTAATTAAGAAGGAATGTTCTAGTGCTTTTTTTCCTTATTGTGTGTTCTGCTTTTGTTACAGCTCTTCTTCAAAACCAAGGGAGTAGTCAATGAAGATGCATATATATTATTTGTAAGAAAAAATGCAGTTGTGGTTCTGATTCCCAAGTATGGGTTAGAAGGAACAGTCTTCTTTGAAGAAAAAGATAAACCAACACCAAAACTGGAGTACAACAGTGAGGTAGGTTCTTACTATTATTCTTAAGGTTTGTTCTTAAACACCTTATTTTTTGATTAGGTAAGCAAGCAGAATGACTAATCTATTCTAGTTAGATATAGAAGGGTAAGAGGAGCTTTTCAAAATGCAAGTTCATTAATCTCTTGTAGTATTGAATGCCACTTAGTCTTTGTAAGTCTAAATAAGTAGGTTCTGACACGAATTTGTTTCTGTAATAGATCGTACTGACATCTCATCTGATTAGTTACTGCAGAAAATGCATGTATCACATATTACAAGACTGAATATTCAGTATAGTAATTTTTGGTTTTTTATTTACATGTAACAGTGCTATTTTCATACAAAGGTATTTATTTGTATAAAAACATAAGCTGTTGCAAATGGTGAGTATTTATACAAAATTTGAACTTTCAGGTGCCATCACTTACTGTGGAAGACACAACATTACATATGTTTGATAAAGTTAAAGTGAACATCATGCTAGATGATTCCAACATCCAACATCAGAAAATGAGGATGGTCTTGGTAGAACCCAAGGTAAGATACAACATTCTTACCATATTATCCTTCAGTACTGTTAAAAAATCATCTTGGTAAAATTGAAATTTAACCCAGAAGAAAAAACATAATTTAGCAGCAGCTTGTAATGATTGCTTCATATCCACTCTCAATAAAACACAAGTCTGCCTTCACTGGCTGTTGAAAAGAATAGAGCCCTCTAAATTAAGACTTCTGTTCTGGGCCCATCAGGATATTTCCACTGTTGGGAATTATGATGATTTGCTGCAGTAATGTATTGCATTTTACAGTTCTGTAATCAAATGTCCCTCTGAAAATCTGCCAAAATTCAATGGGATGCTCTCGACTCCAGTGAACTACAATGTAACTGGAGTAAATGTGATGGGTGGCTCAGCTCTGTATAATTCCTGGGTGTCAATGGCAGTGCTGTCTTTCAACTCCCACAATATAAAAGTTCTCTCTTGATAATGTTTTAAGAACTCTAGTGTCCTAATAACTGTATCTAGTCTCAAAACATTTCAGTTCTAGCTTCTTTGTGCATTTGGGACACAGGGAGTTTCAACTGCTCTCGCACTTTAGGCCTAATAAGTATTTTGCATGACATGACAAAATCATGCTCTTAGAGTAAGGAACGTGTAACTTTCTTGGTAAACAGATGGTTGCATCAATTGAGTATCCCTTATCACAGAGGAAAAAGAGAACCCAAAATAAGCAAGAGCTTCTTTCTATTTATACAGTCAAACATGATTGCCTTTTTCCTTGAGAAATCACGTAAATATATCATGTTCCAAACACACGTAAATATACTCTGATCTCCAAGCTGTTGTGTGAGCCTGAACCATAGAATGGTTTGGGTTGCAAGGACCTTTAAGAGTCATGTAGTTCCAATTCCCCTGCCAGAGGCAGGGACACCTTTCATGACAACAGTTACTCAAAACCCCATCCAACCTGGCCTTGAACACTTCCAGGGATGGAGCTTCCACATCTTCTCTGTGAAACTGTTCCAGTGTCTCATCATTCAGAATAAACCATTTTTTCCTAAAACCTAGAACTAACCCACTCTTTCAAGTAGGGGCAGGGGGAAGCCATTCCCCCCTTTCCTGTCACTGGATGATGCCCATGTGAAAAGTGCCTTTTCAGCCTTCTTGTAAGCTCCCCTTGCAGGTCCTGGAAGGCTGCTCAAAGGTCTCCCTAGAATC
Source organism: Zonotrichia albicollis (assembly GCF_047830755.1). Taxonomy (NCBI): domain Eukaryota; kingdom Metazoa; phylum Chordata; class Aves; order Passeriformes; family Passerellidae; genus Zonotrichia; species Zonotrichia albicollis. Next base: position 78,970,655 of record NC_133820.1, on the reverse strand, counting down.
TCTTCTCCAGGCTGAACAACCCCAACTCTATCTATTGAAGTGGAGGGAGAAGACCCACCTTTGTTGGTTCAGCATCTGACTCCGTTTATTGACTCGATCAGTCACTTTTATAACTGTGTTAATTAAGTTCATGCATATTGCAAAACCCGAGCTCACAATAGGTCAGAGATAACACACCAACCCCTCCTTTTGTTTCCAATACCAAGATTTGTGTTCTCAAAACTTAATTTTACTTTCCCAAAACAGCCAAAGATAGAATATCTACTTGTTATGAGAAAGCTGCCTGAGAACTCTGGTATGCAAGGTTCTCAAGGCCTTCATGTTTGTCACTTTTACTTGTAATTAAAAACAACCTGAGAACTTCTGCTGTTTACAGAAACAGGCTGTGAGAATTTGCTCCTCACAGCTGCCTTCTAAGCCATTTCTGAAAAAATCTCCAAAATCTATCAGCCTTTCCTCACAGGAGAGCTGCTTCATTCAGCACTCTGATAATTTTTGTGGCCCTCCTGTGGACTTGCTCCAACAGGTCCATGTCCTTGCTGTGCTGGGCCCCCAGGGCTGCATGCAGCACTGCAGGTTGGGTCAGAATCCCCTCCCTGTCCCTGCTGCCCACGCTGCTTTGGATGCAGCCCAGGACAGGACACGTTTGGCTCTCTGGGCTGTGAGCGAACATTGCTGGGTCACATTCAGCCTTTCATCCACCAGCACCCCCACATCCTTGCCAGCAGGGCTGCTCTGATCTCTCCATCCTTCACCTTCACAGGGTTGAGGTGAATCCCTGTGATTTCAAAAGTGGGGATTAGACAGTGAAAATTGTGGTAGAGAGGCCCATGTGTTCTGTTGTGCATTCACATGCTGAGCTGCCCTGTGCTCACCAACTCTAGCTGTCAAGGGCTTCTTTTGAGGCCATGACTCCAGTCTGAGGGACACTGAAAACAGACACAAAGTAAGGCCAACACAGGCTGATGGCTGGGGTGCTAACAACCTGCTGGCTTTGTCAGGAGGGGGCTGTTGGTTCTCTTTGCCTTTTTCAGCTTTTATCTCAGGTGAGTGTTCCTCTATGATTGTTCTAAAAAGGCAGACCCTCTTTTAGACAATTATCTAAATCAGAAATTTCTGATTTTGACACAGTGTTTGTAAAAGGTCTGTACAAGTAAAGTCAAGTTTTACTACAATAGCAAAAATTGAATAAAAATGTTCTGACTTCTCTTTTTTCTTACTGTAGATATTAGGAAATGATACACATGCAAGTCTCTCTGCAGAGGCAAGCAGCAAGGAGGAGCCAGAGAAAAAGAAAAAGAAGCTATGAAAATAGCTGGATGTAAAAGTTGAGAAGAAAGCACAAGTACTTGCATTTACATATTTTTCCCTATGGGCAAAAAATGCTAGAAGCAGGTTTTGTTTACTTTTTAAATTCACATTTTAATAATCTGTAAAGAATTTTTAAAGCTACTTTTTTATGACTATGAATGCAGAACAAATTTTAAAATCATGTATATCTACACCTCTGTCCTGTGGGTGAAAATAAATATTTCTGCAAAGTGAAGAAATGATTGCAGACTTTCTTTTTAATAGCCTTAAGGAAGGTTTGACAGTTTGATAGAAGTCAGCACTCCTGTGAATTCTCTTTAGCACCTCAGAACTCAAAGAAGTAATTGAACAAGGTAGGTATTAAAAAAATCTCTTTATTTTGTTTCACTACTCAATTTACAATTAGACATGTTAAAGGACTCTCATTAAAACTACTTCTATTAATTTAATGTAAACAATGACCGTTTTGTGCAATGTGTGCCAACCGATGCATTAAGAACAATTACAGAAACAGAATGGTCAAGTGATTTCCATGGTAATTTGCACAGCAGGTTTCTTCTACAAATCAGTTGTACAAACATAACAAAAAAATAGGCATGTTAGCATAAAATAAATATTTCCTATCTAACTGAAGACTACAAAACAGGACAAAAAATACAGGCAATCCAGGTGGGAGCATCCTTAATCACTTCTCACATTCACCCATTTCTACTCTTACTCTTTTCTTAGCTTTAAGAAAATACTAATACAGGTTGAAATTAAATATTTTAGGGATTGCTTTTTTACTTGTGAATACTTCAGAAGCCTCCAATCATTTAACATATTGTGAAAATAATTAATTTGGGCTACCCTGCTTAACGTTCATTAAATTTACATTACTGTTTTAGTAATCACAATTGAAAAAATAAATCCTTTCTCTAGACCTTTCAATTGATTGTTGTTAAAATTATCATGAGAAACAGAAATGACACAAGGTCATACGAAACTTTTAAATCTCAGACAAAGTTGTATCTGCTTTTGAGTGCCAAAGCTCAGAAGCTAAAGCTAAGAACATTTTGAAGGCCCTATTCTATAAAATTTGTTTTCCAGAAGTCTGAGTTCATCTCCTGCTTTTAACAAAATTCATTCCTTAACAGTTACCAATTCAGTGTTTTTCCAGCATCTAGTAGAGCACTGTGTGAGGACAATGAAACAGCTAATACAGGACGCCAGATTCCATTACTGTCAATCCCATATGCATTACAGAAATGGTGATTAAATACTTCTGTATTTTTACAAAGTAAAAATAATACACATCATATTTGCTCATTAGATTTCTGAAGTAAACTTTTTTATATTTATTTTTGCAATTTGAGATCTACAATCAAGTGATGTGGACAGACGTTTCCCTTTTTCTTAAATGCACTTTTCAGAAAGCCTTCACTAGGAAATTATTAATGCAAGTATTTCAAGAACTGTTCTAGTCAAACACCACATAACTCTCAGGTCTAACACACTGATTTTAATGCCAAGAGATTTGATTTTAATGCCAAGAGATTCTGTTCCTTTTGAAGATTTTTTTTTTTTTTAAATGCTGTCTTTCCTTCCAATTTAGATCTAACCAAATGGCCAATAGGTTTCAGGCCTCGTGTGCCAATAGTTGCTCATCAGCCACTGTCTGTCGCTTTGGTACAAGCTTTTCTGTGGGTTGTGGAATAGGACAGAAAGCACAACTTCCATCCAATATCCTGGGACATCTTTGCCATGAAAAAAGATGATGACTGCTTCACCTGGAACACTTGTTAGAATGGACTTCATTTACATTAATCTAATGAAGTTTACCAGAGCTCTACATAAACAGAGCCCAGAAATATCAGTGTGTCCCTTATCTCTTCTTTCCCTCTTGGTCACGAGGGCTGCAAGATTATCATATGGATTTTTTTCCCCCTATTCACATTTATAAATTCCAGAATGTTCTTTTAAATAAATACAAGCAAATTCAACTAAATCTGATTTGATAATACAAAGGGAGTTCTGAGCTTCTGACCCCCCCTTCAATCCATCATTTTAATTAACTGATGGTTTTCTTGAAAGGATCAAATGTTTGCTTGTATTAATACTTCTGATAATAAATGGCATGCAAAAGTTAATTGTTTTTTAAGGATTTATCTAATAATTTTGGTAATTTCTGTAAGCAACATAATAATACTAGGAATTAAGAAAGGCTGCACCATTTTCTTAGTGATAATTCTGAGGCCAATGAATCTTATTGCACCTTCTTAGGTTCCTTCCAAAGAGTACCAGAGCATCAATTTGGACACAGTTGTTCTTCAGAGACACTGGTAGTGTCAGCTGATCAAGTTTAGTACTAAAACAATTACGAAAGTCACAACACTAGCTTTGAATTTTAAGGTAACCAATAATACATTTTATTTAAACCCAACTAACATCACAGATTTCTGTCAAACTAAGGAAAAAGCTGTTTAGAGAATTACTAAATAGCTTCTTTTGACATAAAGCTCATTTTATATTTCTAAGAGAACTAAACTTGACATTTGCTCTCATCACACCCCAGCAGTTCACTTCTGTCCAGTGACTTACTCTTGGTACTACTGGTAGTATTTATGAAGCCACACAATATATGTGGTTGGAGAAAAGCAATCCAAAACCAGAATAATACCCTTTCCACTTTTCTTTCCCGCAAAGAAGAATGTCCCTCATGCCTTTAGGAGGGACAAATCTTAAAATGTAAGTGATTTTCAAGTTACACTGGTTCCTATGCAAGTTATCTTAGGCTGCTCATGGAATCCACCCTAGTCACAGAAGGAATACAATTCTGAAAAAATACTTGTTATTTCTCTGTACCAAATCTAGACACTTTAATTTTCAAAAAGGATCACTTAATGACACTAATAAATTCTCAATAAGACCTGAAAAATCCCACATTATTTAAAAACTTCCTTAATATATATAAAACAGTTTATTACATTTGCATTAGAAAAGCAAAATAGCATATATAATCCAGGTAATTGAGGTCATATTTATAAAATTTATTAGAAACCACAGATTAAGTTCTCCATTAGAAAACTACATACCACTTTTGTGAAATCCCCGAACTTGATTTTCATTGTTATGATTCCAAGCAGAAATGTTGCAAGTTGCATTTTGACCAAATACTGTGCTATGTGTTTTGGCTTTTTGAAAACAGGATTGCTTCTCTGGAGATTTTGTTCTCAGTAACTGATTGTCCTTATGGCTTAAAACAGAACACTCCTAGGTGAATAAGAAAAGGTTAGTTTTAAAACAATTGTAACAGAAATTCTCCAAAAGAAACAAGATCCAAGATAACAAACTGCAAATTTCAAGTATCCTAAGTACTTGAAACTCTACCCTTCTGAAATGAGAAAAAAATGAAGTAAGACATTTTCTCTACACAGATATTTGAAACATGCTGTCTGCAAGAACTACCTCATTTCAAGGGCTCACATGAATGTCTGAATGAGCCTGACTTGAATCTTTCAGCCAGCAATGTCTGTGCCTTTTTCCTTTCATTCCCTGGGGTTCTCAGTTGTAAGATCTGAATGAAGCCCTTAATGCCTTCACACTTTACTCCTAATCTAAACAGCAACATTTGGCTTAGTTGGGACCCAGAAGTTGAAGGACTAAGAGTGGGAAAGGGCAGCTGTGTGACACTGGCAATTCCCTCTAGGATGGGTTTGATACCACACAAGTGACTGTGGCAGGTACACACACACATAAAATCCATGTCCAACAGAGTGACTGGGGCAGGAATTTAAATGAGTGTTTTTAAAAGTTAAAGACAAAATATCTATTGTTCTTGTAAGGGCGCATTTGTCCTGGTCTTAAATGAACAGTTTAAAATTTGATATCAGTGGTCTGTAAGATACCATCAGTCAGCACTTCCCCTTGGCAGAGAAGTGGCTTTTAGCATGTCACATCCAGAAGGGAAGTCAGGGCTGAATGGGTTCACTTGAGATTTTTCTATGATCTGGTACTCATGGTCAGTACTGTCTCCCCCTGAAGGGCTTTCAAGACATAGCAGACCATAAACTACTAAGTTTGCAGCATCATGTGACCATAATTACTGAGAAGAGATGATCTTTGCTATCTTCTCCAAAGAAACTAGCCTTGCTTCAAGTCTCTGGAAGAAGTAGAACTCTTTCCTATCAGTCACAGGATTAAGAGGTTGGGAGTTTTGCTAGACATGTATTATCATTTATAATGTGTTTTTCAGATAGGTCCTCAAAGGGCTTGTAAAAAGACTGTATACCCATGCAGAAAGTTTCCCACCAAGTCAGCATGCCAGGTATGGTCTAGGAGTCAATACTAAGTTTATAAAAATTAGCAGCAGACAGTTTTTCTCCAGAAATGTCCTTCTCCACAGGCACATGCTTAAAACTTAGCAATAAATGAAGCAGCAAGAACAAAAGAAAAAAACATTATAGACTGACTACAATAGTCACGAACAGCATCACTACTACTATTCATGCATATACCTCAGTTTCCTCCAAAGCCTTTGCTTTTATCATGAAACATTTTGTATGCCAGTTTAAGATATTTGTCCTGCATTTATTCAATATTGTCTCTGAACCAACACTACATTAACATCTTTATTATCATCTGACAGTTTCTCCCCTCAGGCTCCCTGAAACCAAATAAAATGGGATGCTTTAGATGGGAAGCCTATCACTTTTTAACCACAAATCCTACCTTTGTTCTAAGCAGCTGAGATTTATTCTGAAACACAATAGTGTTCACATCATTTTCTTTGCAACTGTTTTCAGCCCCTGCAGTATCCATAATGCTGTTTCCACAAGTCTGTGTATTGTAACCACTGTCCACCTGAAACCAAAAAGCTGGGCTTGAAAAATGTAGTCATTTAACACAAATAAATCCCTCATACACCTGGTATGATTTGCATTTGTTTAACCAAACTTAATCCAACAAACCAACTATGACCAGTTAATAAAAAAAGCAAATTGTTAAAAGCATGAGTTTGGATCAAGTTAAATATACTAATGTACATAGCAGAGCAATTATTTTTGTGTTGCTAACTCCACCCAAAGAGAGGATGAAGGGAAGGGATAAAAGTCACAATACTGCCTGGATGCCATATCCAATAAGAGAAAATAAAAATTACTTCCAGATTAGTATACGTATTCCAAGTTATGTTGAGCTCAGTTTTACAGAAACCAAAAATTGTATTTTTACCTGAATACTACTGTTGTCACAAGGAATTGCGCTGCTTTCTGCAAGAGGTGACATGCACATGCGAGAGCTTTCAATACTGAAAGTAATGCCTGTCATAAAGCTGGTCATTGGTGTATTGCCACTGCCAGTTGTTTCTTTCATCCAAGTGTTTTCCTCTGACACTTCAGCTGCATCAGCCATGTCCACAGTATTATTTTCCTTTAAGCCTTCTATGTCCTGGAATGATGACAACCTTTGACGACAACCTTCTGAGTGATCTGGTGCAATGGACACAGTTGCCACCATGAGATGTGCACCGTGTCCAAAAGTATCACTGTCTTCCTGATGTACCTTTATTCCATTATCCATTTCTGGGAAGCGAGCTTCTGCTGGAGAAGCGTTTTCCTTGTCCTCCTCATCCTCATGATTCTCAACTGCAATTGGTATTCTAATGACAGAAGTCTGATATTGGGCAGTTCCTCTACAGGCTCCAAGTCTCATAGGAGAGCAATTTTTAATTGGAGAACAACCATCTATGTAAGGACTTCTTGTACTTGGGGGTGTCATCCTACTTGAGGAAGAAGGAATATCTGGAGAACGAAATGTAAATTTTCTTTGGTCTGAAAGAAAATGAGCAAGGTTTGACTTCACCTGATATCTGATAGAAAAAACTCATCATTCTCAAGGCCCTGCAGTCCACTGAATAATTTATAGCCAACTACAGAGTATTTCACTGACTGTTGCCTCCCAACCCAACCAAACAAGCAAACCCAAAACCAAACCCATCACCCATACATACATTTTACCATGGTATATGGTAAAGGCAAGTTTTCATCCCATTAAATTTCTTTTCTATGACATCATTTACTGTATTGGAGACCTTGTATTTTTAAATGTTATTACTATACAGTATTCAAAGGGAAATGGGTGAAGGCAGGTTTAGTATAGTCCATTATAGTCCCCTATTCATTTTTTCCTAAACAAATGTCAATACACAATCTATAGGCATTTAAAGTTTTTGGCAGCAAAGAAGTCTAAGATCAAGCAAGTGAAAAAACACCTGTGCAACATCCATATATAATGATGTAAAATACCATTAATCAAAATGTGTAAAAGTCATGTATAATCATGCCAAACCTGTACAAATCATGTATAAACAAAGCATTAAGCCTTACCAGGTAGAGACACAGCAAGAAACAGTGACATTTCCTACAGCAATGAGGACATAAAGTGCTTGTGATTTCTTCATTAGTCATTTCATTTCAAATCATCTTCATGATGGCATGATTTGAAAGCTCTAGCTAAACATTCTTTGCCCACTGATATTAAAATGCTTCAGGCTGGGCCAAATCAGAATTGTAACCTGACTAAATTCAGGCATGTGGTTTTAAACCCCCTCCTACAATAGATTAAATTAACCCTTTTATCTTTTCTTCATTCTTATTGGGTCTCAGTGCCTTCTTCTGAAATATTTGCCCTAGTTGATGAGTTGCAAGCATATATAGATTTCATTGTTTCACATATTTCACTGCTGAACAGCAGATGTGTTATACAGGAGACTGCTGGTCTGCCAAGCACAGAAACACCTCTCCAAAGGAAAAACGTTCCTGTAAGAATTTAGAAGTTTTATAGTAAAAATCTATTACTCAAGATAGAGTAATACATATACAATTAAACCATACCTGAGAGTGGTGTTTTTCTTATGTGAAAAGCAATTGGTGAAAAAGCAGGAGAACCATTAGGTGCAGGAGATCCCTCTGAAAATGGGGGACTGGTTATACTTCCTAGACTGTAAGCTCTTGCTCCTCCCTGAATAGGACTTGATGAAAACTGACCCTTCACAAAGGACAAAGAGGAAAAAATAGATTTAAAAAAAATCATCAAATCCACAGAGTATTATTTTCATAATGTAAACTATGGCTAACATGTATATATAAAATGGTTCTAACTTAAATGTGCTTAATATGGCAGCACTGGAAAGGACTAATCCTTTACAATTACAATCTCTAGTTTAGCTTCAATATTCCAACTGCAGCTCTTCACCTGGACCTTATGCCCTCACACAGGGGAAAAGAGCAATGGACACAAACTCTCACCCAACACCAGCTAGGACTATTTTAACCACTATTCTTAAGAACTATGAGAAATGTAAATAGAGAATTAATGGTATCTATGTATCTAGTCAAGTGTTTAATCTAAATTTCTTACTGATATCACTGCAGATAAAAGTCAGTCATTATTTATATTTTAATGTAATCCAATGTACTTAATTCAGCAGTAGATACAAAACTGTTTCTCTTGAAGAAAAGAGAATGACCTTACTTAAGACTATCATGCAACTAAACAAAAAAACAAAAACCAAAAAACCCTCCAACCAAACAACAACAACAACAAAAAAACCCAGACCAAAACCCACTCCCTCATCCACCCATCACTTTTGGCCCTATAATTATATTGTAGGAATTCTTTACTAGGTTACCTGTTTTTTTTTTAAGCTACACTATCCTAGTGTAGGTAGGCTTTTTTCACACACTTCAAACCACCTCACAGATGAAAATCACCTAAACCATTTTAGCTATGTCCACATGGGGATAAGGTTCATCTTGTTTAATTTAAAAAATGGACATTTTGTTCTGTGTTCTAATAAATGTCTAATTATCAGAAAACTCTGGCCAATGGGAAAGAAAAAGGCATATTTAGCACTGCACTTCAAAGATCCACAAGTCATTTCTTTCACTATAAATGAGCTTATGAGATTTAAAGGAAATATAATTATATCACATGTTCATATCAACTGTTATTGTAGGCAGCAATTCATGGATTTAAACACGACTTTTTGTAGACACATTTTATGGGCAAAAAAAAGGTTTTAACATGCTTTCAGCAAGTCTTTTATATGTTTTAATTCCTACTCCCTTTTCATAACAAAATTAAAACATAATTCCCAATACAAAAGAAGAGCAGCATAACGAAATAATTTGAAATAATAAAAAGTCAGTAATATATTCTTTCAGGACTTTTGTTCACATATATTTTTTTTTCAGAATTTGGAAAAAAAAACCAAACAAGTTTTAGTCTAACTCCTACTCTCTCATAAAGTACATCTGACCCAGCCTACAAAACAGGCTACTTACTGAACTAGATGTGTCCAGGGGGCTTCTGCACCGAGCTGGAGATAATTCTATGGAACAAAGCACTCCAAGTGGCTGACTACCACATGGACTGTGCAAAGAAGGGGACAAACATGCAGATACATTCCCATTCTCTTCTAAAAACAGCTTTCTTCTGAGTGATGAAGAGCTCAGATTTTCCTGAGACTGATCTGCAAATTCATCAGTTCTAAAATATTCACCTGGAAATGTGGGGGAAAAATTGTTTCCAATACAAATGTAGGAAAAAAATACATTCCATTACAGGAATTAAAACAATTAATCTAATTAAATTAAAACATTTAATCTAATTTACCAATACAGCAACTAATTAATCTGTTTAGGCACCTATCCCAAAGGACTGCTTGTCATCCCTACAAAAAGTCACCTCTGTCTACTAAGGGTAGTTCCACTTCTGCCTATCATCCCTCAATACTAAAGTCTGAACTTAAAAAAATAAAAACATTGGCTTCTATATAGTTATTGATCTTTCTCCACAACTGTATTATTCCTCACATCTGAGCTGTCAGGGATTATTTTACTACCCAAGCAAACCTAGACTCTTTTTCACGTCTCCCATATGCTTTGATGGTCTTCATGATACATGCAGAGGCAAACCAGATAAGACTTAAAAAAGTACAAGTAGTTAGCTGTTTACAGTAGGAAGGCATAAACTAAGACCCAATTGTTGGGGAGGATGAAACAACAAAGCCTTTTAAATATGACTGCCTGGCAAAAGATTTTGAGAATATAGAAACTATAAGCGAGATTGAAATGAAAGCAACCTTTGAGATACCTTAGCTGTGACCAGTTGAATGTAATCCCCCCTGGAGGAAACAATTCCCTCTGCAGGCCTAAGAGTAGAGCAGGCCTTGCAGCTTGGCAGATGGGGCCCAAAGAATAAGATTTAGGGTTTAACACGTAAACATAGTATGGTAATGTAGTGATTCTTATAGGTTGTGTGGAAATGTTATAAGATATGCATGCTGTAGTAGACTGGTTAATGAGAATCTGCATATTCAACACTGAAGATGATTTATTGTGTTGTAACGGGAGCTTCGCTCTCTTTTTGCCCGCTCTTCACGCTCTCTTATCTCTCGTCTCCCTTATCTCTTTGCCCTCTTCGTGCCCTTTTCTTTCTTTGTCTCTTTGTCTTCCCTCTGCACTCCTTCACCCCCTGCTTTCTACATGCTCTCCGCTCTTAAACCTTCGCCGTTGTCTCTCTTACACTTTAAGCCTCTCTTCTCTGGGTCCTGCTCCCGAGCTGCGGCTGGCAGCTCGAAACAGGGCCCTGCACCCACGCCCTTTGTAATAAACCGATAGTTTCACGACTTGGCTTCAAAGAGATCTCGTCTCTGTCTGTCCCTACCATGCGTGACCCCCGTCACTCCTACACCCAATAAAATATGCTCAGGTTTACCAGATTACTTTAGGGTTTTTTTATCTTGTTCTATTCTAGTTGGATATTCCCTGTAGGAGAAATTTTTCATCAACTCCCAAACTATGTATTGATGGAAGCATTTGTTAGGACAAAAAAACAAAGGCAATAAATATGTTTTGCTGGCCCACAGTCATGGTTCTGAATTTCAGCACTGGGATAGGAACATGCAGCCAAAATGCTCTGAGCTGGCTGTACCCACTGTTTCTACCCATGAGCTGTAAGACCAGCCCCTTCCAGCCCCCTTGCCTGAGAAGGTGGCAGCAATTGCTTGATGCAGCACCTATAATCAGACAGTTGATTTGGACTCCTGCCTCCTCACTCTGCAGTCATGGCTTTTTTGCCACCACACAACTTCTAGTACCCACCATGGTTTCAGGTACAGTAAAGCAGAGTTACAGCTCAGCTTTACTCAAGGCAAGGTTGAGCTTTGAGACTCCTGGCTGGCATCTGTACAAACAGCTCTGGTAAGACAAATTACTGCTCTGTTTGTGTGTTTGGGAGAGAACAGGCTCTCTAGAATCATAGAGCATCCTGAGTTGGAAGGGACACACAGGGATCATTGAAGTCCAACTCCTGACCCTGCACAGGACCTCCCAAGAGTCACACCATGTGCCTGAAGCATTGGCAAATGCTTTTTTAACTCTGTCAGGCTGGTGCTCTGACCACTTCCCCGGGGAGCTGTTCCTGTGCCCAACCACCCCTGATATTCAACCTAAACTGCCCCTGACACAACTTCAGGCCATTCCCACAGCTCCTGTCAGTGGTCACCAGAGAAAAGCGACCAATGCCTGCCCCTCCTCTTCCCCTCATGAGGAAACTGTAGAAGGCAATGAGGTCTCCCCTCAAACACCTGCAGGCAGAACAATTTCCAGTCATGCAGTAACTGCCGATTTAGAATACATAAAACTTTCATTCATACATGTAGTTGTCAGTATTTCACAAGACAAACCCAGCCAACATTACAAAACCAAGTTTTCTATTTAGACATTCATAATTAAATTTAGGTATTACATGACGTACCTAGTATTTTCTCTAAATTAAAATCCACTGGCAAGGACAGTACTGTCTGACAAGCAGCTGCAACAAATAAAACCAACAAAATTAGCTTAGAATGATCTTTTGCTAAAGCTGTAGAAACAAAAATTCACTTTCAAATTGCACTGCAATTAAGGTATTTAAATTACAGTTGCAATAGGAAAAGTGTTAATTAAAGTACGATTCTGATTTGACAACACTGCATGCAGCACACTAGGCTTAGAGATAAAAACCCAAGAGTTTTAGGAATGCCTCTCTAGAGGTTTTTAACTGAGAAGAGAGATCTCTGAAGAAAGGAAGGGTTCAAAATGAAGTTGCAGAAAAATCAAAATACCTTGGGGAAAAGCAATAACTATTTATCTAAAATGATACAGTTTAAAAGATGTATTAGGATTTCTGATATTTATTTGGCATAGAAAATAATCATGATTCCCTAACCCAAAACAATCCAGCATATTAAAGATTTTTCAAAACTGTAATTTACTTATAAATCTGAAGCTCACATTCACTTTTTAATCCAGAAAAAGTAGACACTGAGTTGAAAAAAATGCACTCCACAGTCTACAGGGGACTTATTTTTCTACTTGAAAAAATACAAGGGAGTAAAATAGAATTAAATTCCTATGAGAATGGATATTAAAAGTAACAGAGCCATACAGTTCACAAAAAACTATTTCTACAGTAACCCTAACAAACAAATAACTTCCTTTTGAAATTAAATATCCATCAAAAATGCATTCTTTTTGTTCAGAGAAAGCCTGTAATTTTAGGCATTGCCTTTTACTCACCATTGCTTTTCCCAGGCTGCAAGCTCAGCTGTCTTCCAATCGGGAAAATGTTATCTATATCTATGGCTGGAAAACATAGAACTTAAATTTAAACAAGAACTGCACATAGTTCTGAAATGTAGCAATATTAAGTCAAAATACATAATGCAACCAAACAAAATTTTTGCATCAATGTTTGGAAGAGATCAGAAAGGAGTACTGAGAAAAAAATTACCATTATAGCTATCAAGAGAATTTCAGCATGTTTCCATTCAAAAAAAGCTTAGTGAGGTAGCATCAACATTGCCCAAAACTTTGTCTCCTTCTGTCTCTACATGACACAGATTTAAAACAAATTAGTTCATGCTTAGCTAAACAGGCTGTGTCCAAGTAAAGCACATTTCCAGAAAATCATTCAGTCTGGACTGGAGAAAAGTGAAGATACACTTCAACTTTTTTTTTTTATGCAGCTGAAGAACACATTAGACTATTTTCTTTCTCCATTCACTTTACCAGATTTCAGATTAAGCCTTATGTTCTCTGCCCTTAAAGTGATCATATTACAACTGACAATTAAAGAACTATCCACAAGCTGCATTTCCTTGATAAAAATTTAACAGCTTAGCCTTTTCCAAATCTACCAAGAGACTCCACTCACTTAAGACTTTCAAATCAAACAACAGGGCATGCAAACAGTACTTTATAGCTCACATTTTTCCATCTTGTAATCAATTTGTTTTGTATTCTGCTGGTTATATATCAACTTCAATAAAAGCGTTAAGAAGAAAATCTAACAGTGGCATAAATGAAACAATTTTAGAAAACCCACCACCACTAGTGGCAGTGAGCTAGCAGGATGACAACAGGAATTTATGCTGCTAATAAAAGAATACAGAATTCTATTTCCAATATGCTTTATGGTGAGGAAAGCAGCTGGAATAAGAGGACATGCAAGTATCTGAAGAAAAAAGTGAAGCAGAAGACTTGGCTATTACTGGTATCAACATAGTTGATAGTTACAGATACAAAGTTATGTGTGTAAATTAAAATGCTTGCAGACTGATTGTTAATGGAGAAGAATTTAAGAACAAGGATGAAGAACAACAAAAAGGAAAATTATACAATACTTTCAATTAATAAATGATTTTTAAACACAGAAAGCACTTGGCAACAACAGCTGAAAATCAATCAGTTGCACCATATTTTATCCCTGGTTCTTAACATTTAAATTGAGGTTGAAAAAAAAAAAAATGTTTGATAAATTCTCCAAAAGCTATATTATTTTGGGTGGACACAAAAACGCAACTTACATTTAGTTGAATTAAACTGAGAAACTTGTTTGCCTTCATGTTCAGTCCAAGGAGAAGGAACGATGAGTTTTTTTGTGAAAAACTGGAGTAGAATAAAAACAAACGATCTCAGCACTTTTTAAAATTTTCAACTTTAAATTTAGACTAGTACCCTGAACAAGAAAAGAAAATGTATAACATTCCATTATTGTAGTCCCAAAGAGGCTAAAGAAAACACAATTTGATTTGAAGACCCCTCTGCTCTTTATGACCCATAGCACCTCAGATCTTTCAAGTATGCAGACTGAAAACTACACACAAGTTTCACTTAACAGTAATTACTCATTTTAAAAATTGAATTGTCACTACCATGCTTCTAGCATAGTAGTTTAAAAATAATTAGTTTTAAATTTTCAGTTTATGTTTTATTTTGACAATTGAGCATTTCACAGAAGTGACAGACACCGCAGTAACAGTCAAAGTGAGAAGCCTTTTTGGCAACATTATTAGTGTCAGTGTATTTGGCTAAACTGGTTAGGGGTAAAACACTTTTGAATACTGGCAGTTCAGTCCTTTTCTGTGAACCAGAAACTGTCTACCATCACAGCTGCACTGAGAAACACCCTGATGCTGAGGAGATAAACACTATTACAAACCCTCAAGAAACACGTGGCAAATCTTGTTCTCAAAAATATGCAAGACTCAAAGTAAATGAAAAAAACTTAGCTTGAAACATGCAGCTATGAAAGGTATATTTTCAGAGACAGGGTTTCAAGCTGTTTAGCTGTATAATCCATTAGGTTATACCTCACAAAGAGGAAACACCCCTTTTAATGCAAATTTAGAACAGAGCATCTTAGCTGCAGGTCAACTACACAACTCTTTTATGGAACCATTTTTTGTTTGTAGAGCCAGAAACTGATAGACCTGCCTATCAGAGACTTATTTTTTAATTGAAAACAACACTGGAGATTTCTGTAGCAAATATTTTTAACATTTCATTTTTCCTTCTCTGCTAGCCAAATGAATAGTGAAAAATAAAATGAAAACTGGATGGGAAAATACAAGTTACCAGAATAAAGTCTTCCATCCAACAAAGCAGACTTTGGAAGAATAAAAAAAAAACAAACCCACAAATTCTCCAATATTTCAAAAAATGCAGTATCACTCCAACTGTTACTGTAAACCCCCAAATTCTCAATTGCTGTTTCTAACCTGAAGTTAGTAAGAGTTATACTACAGCCACATTACTGTAGCCAAAAAAAAAAACAAAATAAAAAATCTCTTGTTTTGACCTACATGTGTTCTGAAAGGAGAGGGGAAGAAAAGGAGTGTGTGGATTCCCAGCTACAACTGCAAGGGATGAGGGTGCAAAATTACTTTCTTACTGAAATGTAGTAGGCTTCTGGGTTTTGAAATCCTGTAAAAGACATTAATCCTTTCTGTAGACAAATCAATGTTTGATAGCATGAAGTTTTATTACCTCCTCAATAGCTTTTTGCCTTCTGTCTTCTGTCTCCTTATCAATTCTAAGTAACAAATGAAAAACAACTCAATTATCAAAACCATCACATAAGGAAAACATGCAAAGTCCAGACATATAATAAATTTATAAATTTAAGAGGAACTTAATAAATTAAATTGCGCTAAACCCTAAATCTTATGATGCTTTTATTCTTACATGCAATGATCTCATACATAAATTTAGAAATACAAATGGACTTCTCAATTCAGTTGATTTGAAAAATATTTCTACTATTTAAAAGTACATAATAGCAAATAGTCTGTTTACTCAGCCAGTCTGGACCACCAAAACTCAATCATAACTGATCTTCCAAAATAATTTCATATGAATGTACTTTACTATTAAAATTCACATGAGATTAGACTTGCACTATAAAACTAAGCAGACTAAAAAACAGAGCTGTAAGGAATTAAAGGGCAACTGGAAACACTCCTGGAATTCGCACACTCAAATTCCTGACACAGCCCACTTTCCTAGCACAGAGTTCTCTCTAGTCAAATACCCAGTCTGCCACAGCTTCTTCAGTTTCAGTTTCTAACAATGACTGTATTTCCTTGTGCAGCTTTTAACTTAGTTTTTAAAAAAATATTGTAGTTACTTCATGATGTGTGAGATTCTATATTTCTATTTCCTCTAACGGTCACCTTCAAGCCTGGCTTTCAGTTACTACAGTGTCATTTACTGTAAAATTTTTTGAAGCTTATAAACGTTCATCATTTTCTTAGCTGAACCACCTAATACTTTCATTCACAGTTCATATACCTGAATTACCCTTGAATAATTTTAGAAATCAATCAGATAACAAGACATTATTAGATATACAAGCACATATAGATGTGACAAATACATAAACTCTCCCAGCTCTTTTTTATGCCTATCAGACTTCAAATATATCTGCAATGTTTGGACATGCCGCCTTCAGTAACATCTGCCTAGATGATGCTAAAGTGACAGATCTATGAAGGCTCTTGCAGATTATTATACCAAAAAACAAGCATACAATCCCTGTGGATTCATGTATGTGCGTGCACTGGACACAGCAAATCTCCACATACACAAACTAGCCTCTTTCTAATCACAGCAGATGGTTAAAAAAATGAACCACAGTGATTATGAAACATTGGGACAGGCTGAAAGGACCCACTGAGACAATGCAGGTTTATATCTACAGGCCATGTCACTCATCATCACTGGAACTGTCACCCAAGTCATCTCCATTAAAGCTAGCTTGTCTGAGTAAGGTTTCAGAAACAATGTAATTAACTCCCTAAAAACAGTAGGCTTAAGGCTTTAAAACATATAAAAAGCATTAGTCTGAAACCTACTGGCTGCTAGAGGAAGGACAGGAAACATTAAGACCTGGTGATTCAGATGCAGGTGAGGACAGCAATAGTCCTACAGGTCTTATTATTCAAAAAGAGAACTGTAGGTTCAGTCAGACACTAAAACCAGTAAGTTTTTATGATGAAGGTGTTGAAACACTGGAACAGGTTGCTTGGAGAGGGGGTAGATGACCCATCCCTGGAAACAATCAAGATCAAGGTGGATGTGACTGAGCAACCTGATCTAGACAGGACAGGTTCATTACTCTATTCCTGCAGTGCTTCATGCCTTCAGGAGCAGTTCCTTCTGTAAGTTTGTATCTGAGAAACGTTCAGGAGAGTCTACAGGGTTCACCATTAAGGTTCTCCCTGGCTACTTTCACTTGGCACTCTCTACCACTTGCATGTAAAATTATTCCTCAAGATAAGTTCCAAATACCAAGACTGTTCTACCCATTTGTTTTCCTCATGCAAGTGATTTTCAGAGAAGGAAAAAAAGTTGAGGTAAGGTTCCCAAAGTACTTCAAGTAACTGGCACTGGAGCCACCTCCTTCACATTAATCTGGACCTTTGAAAGAGACTGCTGGGGCTTCCCCAGCTAGTTTCCCAGCATGTCTGCCCTTCTGCAGGAGCCCCAGGGGCCAAAGAAGCCTCACTGTGGAGCACTCTGAGAAGATAAACTGTGTTGTAACAAGGAGCACAAGAGGTAGCCTGGTAATGATCACTAGCAAAACATTTTCTTGCTTCCACTAGCTGCCTTTATCTGGCTGTCTTCCAAACTGCAATCAGAGTGAATCAGCAGCCCTTAACACTAAAAGGAAGCAACACAGAGCCTCATCTAAATATTATATCCACATCATGTAAAAAATTGTGTAAGAAGATTTTAATAAAAAGTCTTTAATGCTATGCTGAAATGTTAATAAAGCATAAGAACAAGTGTACTAGTATTAAAGCTAAGTTAGCTGCATAAAAATAAATTGTAAGTTACCTAGCACGGCTCAAATACATTCCTTGGCGTCGAATGTCTTCTGAGTCTATTTCCACAGGATTTATTAGAGCAAGCTGATCAATAGACCATCTGAATTTTCCTGGTGTCTACAGAAAGAAACAGGCACCTTAGTGCTTGCTATTCTAAAAAGATAAAAATATAACCACAGGACAAATCTCAATGGAACAATACAATCACAGCTTCCATATAGTTTCTGTCAAAAGCAATCAAAAGTGTTCCTATTTAAATGATCTGCTCTAAAATAAAGTAAGTCAGTCAGGCTTCTTATCCTGCTGGTAGCAATATTGAAGTGGAAGATTACAGCTGGTACTCACAAACTGAGGTGTTAATTTCTTCTCAATTCCTACGGACAGGTCTGCTAAAGATACATAACTTGGGATGAACTTAAATTGCATCTTCAGTCCAAACTGTGGTTCCACAGAAACTCAGTATCCTGACCCAAGTTATCCAAATAATAGAGCAGTCTTCCTTTCACTTCCCATTTCTAAGACCAGAGCTGCAAATGCCTGCACATTCTTCAACACTTTCCTCATAAATGCCATACACAGGGCACAACAAAATCCAATTCAGAAATAAGAAGCTTCATGCCTTTATTTAACAAAGTACTGTTCAAATATATTTGGAGAATTATCTACCAAGTGGGTCTTTTTAGTTTCATTAGTAGATTCACCTCTACTGCTTCTCAGAAAATAATTTCAACTGCAAACCAGTATGTAATTTGCAATGAAAAAAACAGTCACAAAATCATTGACTTGAGTACACAAACAGCTCACAACCTCAGTGCAATTTGCATAAGGTTTTTTTTGCAACCAGCCTACTCAGCGTCTAAGTAGAAACTGTTTTCTGCACTGTAAGGAGGACCAGAGTACCACACCCAACAACTAGTCTTTATCTACTTTCTACTGGTTTTAGCACTCAATCACTCATCTCTAAGGACAAAATAAATTTAGGCAGGGAGGAAGACTAAGTGGCAATATTAGTATTTAAAAGCAGCACAGTTCTGTGAATAGAAGGAACACCAAATGCCACTGAAGTTCTTTAGCTTGGTACGTACGTTGAAGTCCACTAAACAAAATACCCCTTTTAATGCATTTGAAAATATTAGCACTATATCTGTATAGTTACACAACTAAGGACTGGATCTTACAGATGAGGATTTCGTTGCCTTAAAGATTGAAGGACTGGAAACAATCTGCTCCTGAAGAGTGCTGTAATCGCTAGGACTTTCAAAAGGGTTCAGGATTGTGACTCGTCCTGGAGTTTCTGGCGTTATCTGCATTTTAGCTTCTTCTGTATCACCCATAACACTAAGCTATACCTGAAAAACAGGGAGAGCAGAATTAGGGATAACAACGAAATCACACTTTTGACATTTCAGGGCCACCCTGAAGGCTTTGGGCAGAGAGAATTAATCATTTTATGGAACCAGCAACATTTCAAAAACGAAGTTAGCTATGGGTTGGACTTAATGGCATAAAGTTGATAAATAAGGCTGGTACGAACAACTGCAAGCAAACAGAAACTACGAAAACGAGTCAAGAAAGAACATGAAAGGAGGAGTTAAGAAAAGCCAAGTAAACACCCCAACAAGGGCAAAACAACAAGCACACAAGACAAAAACCCAAAACCAAACAAACAAACCCCAGCTAACACCAGAAGTGGCCGAGCAGCCCCAGCGGCCGGGACAGCAATAACGGCCCGGGCGGGTCCCGGGCGCTAAAACCGCCCGCCCTCCGCCTCAACGGGCCGGGGCAGCCCCGGGCCTCGCGAGGCTCCGGCAGGCGGCACCTCCCGGGCCCGGCCGTGACGGGAACGGGAACCCCGGGGCAGGCAGCCCCGCTGAGCCTCTCCTCACGCTTCTCCCCGGGACGGTGCCACCGCGCCGAGCCTCTCACCGCTCTGCCAAGCCCCGCCGCCGAGGAGGCGATGCCGGGTGAGCCGGGAGTGCCGAGAATGCGGGCACAGCCACCTGCCTCCGTTATCCGGCCGCCGCCGCGCCGCTCCCACTCCGCCGCGCCGGGCGGCCCTTTAACCAGCTCCGCCTTCTTTTTCGTCGTTTGGCCAATCACGGAGCTCGGTGTGCACTGTCGGGCCAATGGCAGGGCTGCCCCTCTCTCGAACGGGCCAATCGGCAGCGCCGCCGCAGCACGAATTCAAAGAAAGCCCGCCCCCCCCCCGCGCTGCGCCGGGCCATCACGTGGGGCTGGCGGGCCCGGGCGTGCGCGCGGCGTTCCGGTTCCGGGCGCGGCGGGGTCGCCATGGCGAGCAACGCCGCCAGCCTGAACGCCGTGAGGGAGACCATGGACGGTGCGGGACAGGACAGGACGGGCGGGACGCGAGGGAGGGGCAGCGCCTGGCCCCGCCATGGGCCGCGCGCACGGGCGCCTCTCTTGGGGGAAGGGGCGCTGGCTGCGGCTGCCCAGAGATGCAGCGTGTGGCAGGTTTTGTTTTACTTCGTGAAACAGCTCAACCCCCGCCGAGCGAATGCTTTTGGACCTAACGTGGCTTTTCCTTTTCATGGTTTTGTTTCTTTTTTAAATTTAGCTAGGTATCTAGCATAGAATACTAGGGGTTTTTTAGCGTCTGTATATATTTGTATATGTGTGTGTGTATATACATATATATTTGCTGTTGTTTCTCGTTATGTGTAACGGTTGATGTAAATGGCCTGACCTGAGAGAGAGAGAGGAGGGAGCGGCCCTGGGCCGGTGTCGGCGGCAGCAAAAAAAAGCCCTCAAAACAGCCCAAACTGCAATATTGTGTGAAAGCTTTGAGGAAAAGTAGTCAGTGGTGTAGAACTAAAATAGATTCTGATATGGAAAAAACCCAACCCTGAACTCAGGTACTGTTGTGGGATGGGGAATGTGAGAGAAGGGATACTGGGAACTACTTTGGAGATTGATGAGCCGTGAGAAGTGTGAGCAGGGGGGTGAAGCTGGGGTGCTCACTTTCAGCCTGACTGTGAGGAATCAAAGCTGGCGTGTTTTGGAGTTGTTTCTCAGTGTAGTGTGAGACTCTGGAATTCCACAAAATGCCTATACCGAAAGCTTATATGCAGGTTGGAAAGCAGCCCGGCAGTCTGTTGAGGGTTGTTAAATGTGTGGTGCCTTTCTCTAAAAATGCGCTAATGAGGGAGTAGAGGCTAGGGAGAATGTTCAAGGGATAGTGCTATGCATTTGCTATTTTCTCAGCATCTTCCCTTCTCTTGAAGTTACAGCTGCTGTTACAAAAGGATGTTTTAGTACAGACCTTCATGAGTTGAGCTGGTGTAAAAATTAGCATTTCAGCCACTGATCTTCATGCTCTGACCTGCTGCTGGAGGCAAGGCAGGACTAGCAGGATCACTATGATGCTGTAATTGGGTAAAACCATTTTGTGCAGATAGAGAGTGACTTCTTTGGGAAGGACAAAGAATCTCAGTTCTGGTAACTGTACTTGACAACTTCACTCTTTCCTCTTCTGCAGGAATGATTTAGACAGGAGGGACAACAGGCAGGTTTAAAGACAAAGTAAGGCTTTTGAGAACAGATATGGAAAGTTCACTAATCTTCAGATTTAGGAGCCCACATTTCCTGTGTAACTATGTATATATTTTATTTAGGATGGATACAGATATTTAACAGTTGCTGCTTGCAAAGTTTTAAGAGCTCAGAATTGTTGTGGAGAAACTGCTCCATCTCTCTGCCAAAGACACTGCCTCAACACCTAAAGATTAGAAAGGACTTCTTCAGTGTCTGGAGTCCAGAATGTGTTCTTATAGCCTACCTTTTACGTAATTGACAGGCATGTTAATTGTTGAATTTTTCAGGGTTTTTTTCAATTTTTCAAAACCCGTTATCCAATATTAAATTTCCTGAACCAGGGAAGCATGGTGTTTATCTTGGAAGTTGTATCTTGTAGCTTAAGAGGGCTGGCATAAATATTGTTGCAAACAGCAATGGACATCTGCCATGTTCACACTGTAGAAGTGCTGTAGAATCGAAATGTTGATGAAGAACAATCTTGATCATTGAAATTTCATCGTCTGTAGGAACTAAAGTGCTTTCATTTTTTTTCTGTTGCAGTTCTGTTTGAGATTTCAAGAATATTAAACACTGGCTTGGACATGGAGACGTTGTCTATTTGTGTGCGGCTTTGTGAACAAGGGATAAATCCAGAAGCCCTGTCTTCTGTGATTAAAGAGCTGCGCAAGGCTACAGAAGCTCTGAAGGTAATGCTCTACTTTAAAAAGCTTTTACATTTGTTTATTAGAGTCAGATGCACATGTAACTTGCTGCACTTCAGTTTGTAGATTGTACTTTGTTATGGCTAATTTTTAAGTCAAGAAAATTAGCTGTTCAATAGAGGAGGCAATGAATACAACTGAACTTGAACCAAGAAATGTTACAAATAACCTGTTTTGTAGAAATAAAATAATTAAAGTTACACTTCTGAAGAAAAAGACCACAACCAAAACTCAGAAATTTTTATTATATTCACCATTTGTCCCCTTACCTGCACAATATCACAAATAGATTTCTCCTTTAACAAGTATCACCTCATTACTAAAACCTCAGATTTAGGAGTTTGCAGCAGTACTTGTAAACAGGTACATGCAGCTTGTTAACATCATCTTAACATATTGTTTTTACCTCCTTAGTCTCTGCTTTGAGCCTTTGCAAAGACCAGAAAGAGGGGTTTTCGTGATGTGTGTACATATAGGGCTTTTCGTATTTGCGTATTTGCCTGTTTAACTAGTAGATGGCTAAAAAAACCTCACTTGCATTTTAAAGGATTTTTATTCTTTACTGTCTACATAAACATCACAGACAGGATTTTTTACTACTGCATCTTATATTTGACTATTTTTGACAGGGGAAAGGGGAAATCTATATCTTGCTTCTATTCTGGAAGATTGCAGACTTTATTTTTAACTTAACATTTTTCTATGCTCATGCATATTTTGTATTTGTGTCTATGCTTAAATGTGTCTTACATATGTATTTAACTGTGTATGCAAATAATTGAGGGCTATTTTACTTCTTCCATTGCTTTCACTGGTTTCCCATTCCTGTTGCTCTCCTTTACCTGTTTGCCCCGTAACTGCCATAAAATCTACCCCTGTCATTCTTCAATAACTGTGCTTTGTTGACTGTAGTTATTCAGTGATAAAAATACTAATATTGTTAATCAAATAATTGGTAGTGTGATTTATGCAGTTATGATTAGTGTCATTCTTCTGAGTTTTGTGTCAATAACTAATCTATATGGATGAGGTAATAATTACCATAAATTATATGAAGTAAATTCCAGAGGTAACTATATTTGTGCATTTGAGCCTTTCTTGGAAGTATTAGGGTGAAATGTACAAGATAAAAGCTTCTCAGATACAGGATGTAAAACAAACAAACAGCAGTGGCTCTTCTAGTAAGGAGTGATGGCAGCTGAGAGCATTATTTTTTAGGAAAAAGTAGTGTTCATTAGAAAAAAATTTCCTAAATAGCTTTTTTTTTTTTAGACCCCTAAGTTCTCTAGGTAATTTTAAAAAGTTACAAGAAAAGATTAAATTTAAATCTATGTGATGTCTCTTTTGGTGACTTGGGATAATTTTTTTTCTGCTTCTAGGCTGCTGAAAATATGACAGGCTGACATGGGAGAAAATCTCTGCATGAGAAGAAGGCCGAGTTAAGCTTACCAGGAGCTCTGAAGATTGCCAGTATTAAGAAAAAAAAATTGAATAAGTGTATGTGAAGGTTTCAGAGTATTTCTGTAATACTTTTCAAAAGAATGGTGTATATAATAGCTTTGAAAAGTTTTTTAAAAGTTCACCGGTAATATTACTGGTATTTTTGTGAACTGTTTGTGAATGTAGTGCAATTGTTTTCTTTGACATCCTGTACATTTCAAATCATGCCCGATATTGTACATTTGTTGAATTTACTAGTGTGTACCAACAAGCCTTGTTAGAATGAGTGCAGTTTTGTTAATGCATCCTTTGGAAGTGGTAGTATATCATGGGTTTTATCTTTTGCTTTGATGAAAAGCTACATGTGCAATTTTAGTCTTGCTTTATGGTCCAGATAGGAATGAAGCCCATAGTGACTTTATTTTAGAGCAAGGGCAGTAACTTAAGTCTCAAGCTGAAAGTAATAAATAAAGAATTTTTTTAATAATGTAGGTCATGAGTTGTGCTTTTGATTTCAATTCAAATTGCTGGGAAAAGTGTTTAACTTAGATAACAGAAGTTTTTCAGCTATCCATGTAGATATGTATGTAAATTTAAATTCTAGATGACATGGAATGTTTCACAGCGGGCAGATGCTACATTTGTTACACCTGTTCTGACTGTAGGATCTAAAAATATTAAGGCTGTATTGTTACTGCAATACAATAGTCCATACATGAGAAGCATCTGGTTTGGTTGATGAATATCAGTAAGTCTTAAATAGCTGCTTGGTACAGGAATGTCTTCTCATTTAGCACTGACAACCTTCACTGATGCCAAAACAACTTTTAATGTCCAGTAAGTATCTCTGCACCCAGGAATTCTACTTTGTAAGAAGATGGTTTCTTGTGTGTTCTTCATCTGCTGCTGTGTAAGTTTTTGGGGGTTTTTTAAAGGTATTTGATTTTTTTTATGCTGTTTTCAAAGTGTAGCACTAATGGGACCTAAAGCAACCTGCAGGGTTAACAGGGCAAAGCACATTTGGAAATGAACCTGGACTCTTAGTTGAGCCAAAAGTTCTATTTGTGCAGAGATTAAAAGTTCTTTTTACTTGAAGAGTTTACATCATACACACTCTGGATCATAGTGCTACAAAAAGCAATCAAGAAAGCTAAATACTTCATATTGCTGACAAAGAGAATAGAAAAATATTTATATTGCACTGAATCACTTGCCTTTATTTCCAGTTAGCCTGGCCAAAACATCATTCCAGGAAGATGCTGTAAATAACCAAAGTGGGGAATTTTTAAATGGTTTCATTTTGCACATTCATAGCAGCAATTTACAAAGGGCTTTAAATGTTCATAACGTGAATATTGACTGTATGAAAAGGTATCAACAATGAAATTTATCTTTGGAAATCTTAAAATTCAGTAAAATATCCTGAAAAGTCCAGGTCAGATCAGCACAAATGAGCAATTAGCTCTCTTACTTAATTTTCTCTAGACTCAGTACTACATGTCAAAAATGAGACAAGACTTGGGGAGCATTCTCGCTGGTCTCAGGTGTCACATCTCAGTCTGTGAGATTTCTCTTGTGTAACTTAAACTTTGAAAATTTTCTGTAAACTATTGCAAATGTACTCAAAATAATAACGAAACTTTATTAGAATATATGCTTCTGCTGCTGCATTTCCTTTTCTCTACAGCCAAATCTTTGGGTGATACAGGAAGTCTGATGACTTCCCTTGAATGTCACTCTATTGATTAGTTTTATGTATTTCCAGGGTTTTTTCTAACTTGATTTTAGTTTGGGTTCAGTGTCCTTGAAATACTTAAAACAGCTTACAACTGCAATGACAATTTATACATAATTTATAAAATTATACATAATTCTTGAACTGCCCAATAAATTGCATCTACCATTTACCTTTGGTAAGCTTACGACTTTTATACATTTGGACATTTTCTGGTAGACCATTTGTATTGCAGAATTCCAGAAGAAGGGCATGTCTTGGACATTCAAAACCCCAATTTGATGTCTGTAAAACTAAAAGTGCATTATTTTCATTATTACATGGAACTAAATGGTAACATTGGTTACTTAATGCACTAAAGGGTACTAATTTAGTACTTTAGGTACTTAATGTACTTAAAGTACTAAATGTACTAAACATGTTGTTTCTTAAAGTGGTGTAAGAGAACTCCTGACTGCTTTTTTTTTGGGATACCATCCACAACAAATACAAAAAGTATTTTTTTTTCTTCTTCCTGGTGAGAAATGAAAAGAAAATCTCTCTAGTTGGAAGTTTCATACTGGAAATACTGGGAGTGCAAGGTAAGTCTGTCACTTTAACAGCATCCCCACTATGTGAACATGAGTGCTGAGGCTTGGCAGTGATGGCTGAGAAGTCTTGGCTGCATTTGTAACACACATCAACTTCCACTACATTTAACCAAGAAGCTGAGCAAACAGCACGTGCTTTTCCTCTGTGCTCCTTCCTTACGTGCCCTTGGAACTCTGAAGAAGATAAACATAGGAATATCTATACAGGTCCTGACAAAAGTTGTTTTTTCTAACATAATAGCTTCTTTTGTAGTCAAAGGCAGCTGCCTCAGGAAGGATAAGAACAATGCAACCGTGTTTGGTTGCTTTTCTTCTGTGTTCTCCTGGCTTCTAAATGTCTTCTATTCCAGGCTTTCCTGAACATCATATGGTTTGTCTATTTAGTAGTTTTCAGTGCTATTTTTTCCAGTAGTTGTCTGGTTTCCTTTGGACTATATATGCTTCCTGAATAACAGCAGCCTTTATCAATTAATGTCTGTTGCATAAAGAATTGCCACTTTGAACCTGATACTCACTAGTTTAATGTCCTTTGCACTGCAAACTTTTACCTACCATGCCATGTTTCTGCAGATACGTAAGACACCTTTAAATTTCGTCTTCTAAGCTGAAATGCTTTAGCATTTGAGTGACCAAAAGCATGGAATAACTTCTGTATTTATTGTTCTTTGAAACTTTTCTGGGTGTCATGTATTATTTTCTGAGAAGGGAACCAAAACTGCACACAGCTTTAGCCATGCACCTAAGTACTAGTCTGTTTGATTACTTTCTTGTTCTTTATTCCTTTTCTAGTACTTCCTTATATTTGACTTGCTTTTTTAAGTTGATCTGAATGTTGAGCTGTTTTCATTGCATCATCTATGGTAACTGCAGGATCTCACTCTTTAGTAGACTGATAAGCTTAGAGATTATTTTTTCATATGTGGAAACTATGATTATTTATATCCATGTGTATAATTTATTTGTTTGTGCTGAATTGCATTTGCCACTTTTTTTGTAATCAATCTTCCATGTGTTGCTCCAGTTCATCACAGTTTGCTACCATCACTAATTTTATCATTGGGAAATTTTGTTGTTTTATTCCTTTTCTGAGCGTAATTATAAGCAAGTCAAGCAGCACACAATGTATCAAAGACTGCAAAGGACAACTCGTGACCTGGGGCAGGAGCTGACCATTTATTTTCATTCCTTTTCAGTGGTTGTGGATGAAATGCATCATTCTTAATGCCACATGTCTTCAGTGTCACATTCAGCAGCTCTCACTGTGAGAGTTTAAGCACAGTTGTGAATCTAGCCCTGCAGAGAGCATGGCATGCTTGATAACTATCAGGATCCCCAGTGTTCTTTCCCACCTGCTGCTCTCTAGGTGAGCAAATAACTGGTTCAATCCTAGATTTGCTTTTTGATTCAGTCAACTAGTTCCTTCTGAGTTTAACTTGTGCTGTGCTGCAGGCACACTTTATTCCAGGGACTGCTCCCAGCAGGCTGCTTACCAGAGCCTTCTCTTCTTCCCAGCACTTGCCACTTCAAACATCCCATCTGCTTTTGCATGCTCATATTTCCACACCACACAAACACTGCATTCCTCATTATTTTAATATACTGTAAATTAAAAGGCACAAAAAATGACAATGACCTAAGAGTCAGCAGTGATCCATGATACAGTATGGCTGTAGACAACGTACTTTAGGGAAATCTAATGCTGAACAGAGGGGCTTTACATTACTGTGTGTGATGGCACTTTGGCAGCTTACTTTACTTAAAAGATTCAACTCTGAGGAACAAATATTACTGTTTACTTAAAGTTTGAAAACAAGAGTTTCAAAGAATGAAGGGTATGTCAAAGTAATTTCAACTTTTAAAAGGAGTGAGGGCAAGGACAGAGAGTTGCAGACCAGTCATCTCACATAGCAGCAAACATCCAAACTGGTAAAGTTGAGATTTACCAAACGGTAAATTTGGGATTGTATCAGAAAAGAATGAAAGATAAAGTCAAGTAACAAGAGACAGAATGAGAGGCAATGACCATTACAGAATGGCTTTTACAGAAAATAGCTTCATCAAGTAAAAATAGTGAAGTAAAACCATAGTGCTGTCTATTTACTGCTTCCAGACCCATTGTTTATACTTCAAGAAAGCATGAGGATAATTTAAATGAAGCTAAACAACTCTTTAGAGATGGGAAAGCAAGGCTGAAGAGTTCTCAAAGCACTCAGGGGGTGTGCAAGTTCTCAAAGAGAAGTTAAGAAGAGACATAATAACCCTAGTTATGCCCTTGAACATGAAGTCTTGTGGGTGCATCTTTTTAACCTTACAGGGAAAACCAGATTCAGTAGGTGTTATTGGAGAAATCAAACCTTAAAAGTAAGGCACAGCTTCCTAGGAGTGAAAGTAAGTAAGCTTTGACATGGCATATTAGTGAAATGACAACTGGCTACTGCTTGATGTTGTTAAAATGAAATTAAAAATAATTCCAAAGGACGTGCTTTAATCCAGTTTCTGGGGTGAAGTCTACAGTACCTCTCTGCAGGGTGTCAAGAGAGGCTGGCTGTAGCAGTTCCTTTTGACTGCAGAGTCTGTGAAGGGCAGTGTAAAACAGCTCTAAGTAATGTGAAGAAAATTAGGAATATTTAGGATGACTATCAGTGATGTCTCTGTCAGTAAGATAAATGGAAGCCTAGTTTTCAAGATATTTAAATGTTCCCTGATCAAAAAAACCCAAACACCACAAGTATTAATTATCTGCACTGGCAATCTGGAATATATTGAGTCTAGGCACTTTTATTATCACTTTATAAATATTCTTATTTTTTCACCTCCAATTTTCACATGTACAAAGAGACTGGCTCATGAAAATGGATCTCTGAAAGAGCTCAGTGGTGTCATTATGTAGGTGAGTGGGAGTTAAATGCTCAAATTTAACTTTCAGTGAAGGAGATGGAAAATGAAGGAGTGAAGAAGATGATGCCAGGCTGTACTGTGGTTATCCAAGGAAGAGTCAGGAGGAACCCTTAGGAGGGGAGGAGGCCTCAGGAGGGTGAAGAAGTTGATGGACATCCCAGCCTGAATTTAATTTTGATTATTTAATTTGTACATCAGATCCAAAATTAGTGCATTTGAAGATACCAACAGTTATTTTCCTACTTAATGGACAGGAGATAGAGGAAAGAGAGACTCGGGTGGCCACACTGCCTTGGCATTTGGCCTTGAAGCTGGTCAGACAGTAAGGCTGCCAACCCCTCCTGCATTGCTGCCTGCTGCAGCTGGTGAGGATGTGACTAGAAGGAGCTGAGTTATCAGTTCTCACTCCATCCCACTTTCCTGGGCTACTGGAAAAGCTCCTTTGTTGTATTCATATTTCTAGAGTCCAAGACCTTCTCTCAGTGTTTTCTTATGGTTGCAGTCTTCACAACAAAATTGCTCCTGCTTCTTCATCAAGGCTCTCCCTGACTGGCCAGCCTACCTCCTTTTATCCCAGTTATCTTCATTAGCCACAGCTGCCACCCAATTAAGGACATCACAGCTGCAGCCCATTTAGAACAACTAGGATTGGGGCAAGGCCACTTATACAATACATATATTTCACTAGGACTCCTAGTATACTCTTATGACATTTCATCTTGCATTCCTGGGAAAGCTCCTCTGTACATGCCCTGGTTTTTCTCCCGAGCCAGTTTATAGGGGCATATGGTTGTGAACAGGATTAATTATAGTTTTTTGAGGGGGCAGCTAATCGAGGACAGAGAAATAGTCTCATTCCTGTGACCAGCAAACTTGTCTCAAATTCAAGGCCTATAGTAAGCAGCAGGTAGTTATTTACTCTTTGTAATTCACATCTGTGAAAACCCCAGGATGTTAAAATAATATGCATATAAATACTGGGGCTTTATGGTACATAAGTGCTGCAAAATCAGTGTTAAGGAAAAATATTAAAAATTTGCAAATACAGTGCTCTGGCACATATGAGATTCAATGAGGGATTTGAAGAAGAATCGTACACTGGTCTTGCACATTGGAAAGTAAACATACAAAAACATCTGGACAATAATTTCCTAGGACATGTAAAGAGGAGCCTTGCTATTCTCTTAGGCAGAATTCAGGATACACTGAATTGTGTAAGATACTGGATATGCAGAGATACAGACTGAAGAAAGACTCTTTTCAGAGCAAGTGCTTTTTTAATTCAAAAGGAATGTTTTGTTTATCTTCAGGTAAAACCTGTTACAGGCACGGGAACAACACAAGGTACATGCACAGCTATTTATCCTCATGTGCCATGATGATTGCACTCATTGAAAACATAAAAATAACTCTGCAAACTGATAATCTGGCCGGCATTTTTAGCATGGTATTTCAGGCTATGCATTTCACTGGTAAGCACGATATCAGTGATAAAGCCACCAGTCTTTGTCCATCAGTGGCTGTCTGCTCTCATTAGATGACTTCACAGCAGCTGTTCCTTTTTTAGACACATTGGGCCAGATTTGGCATTAACCCTATGAAGTTTTACAAAAGTTAGTAAAAATAGCAATAGAGCACATGAATTGAAGGGGAATGTGGACTTTGTTCATCTTAACTATGCCTGGATGGGGGAGTTAAAGGCATGATTTTGTTTGGGAAAATACTTTCATTTTCACTTGGGAGGACACTAGTTAGAATAGTTTTTTTCCTTCATCTAAATATTTAAAAATAACAATAATTAAATTAAAAAGGAAAATTATTTTACTAAAACTCCAAAGATCTCCTTCAGTGTAGTTTTATAATTTAGTGAAATTTTATAATTTGTTGTTCTATGTCTTGTTTTTCCATTTATCTTCTGTGAGCTGGGTTTTCTGACAACTACATCTGCCACAATTCATTATTTTCCTCTCTCCTCTCTCCTCAGTTTTAATTCTCTCATTAGAGAGGGTCAGGCTTCAATGTTTTCCAATTTCTCAGCAGTCATTTCTACAATATTTCCTCAAGATAATCAGGCACTATTCAGTAATAGTTTTCTTGGAGACTGACTTTTCTGCTGGAAATGGTTTTAATAGAACTGTTTTGATTGGTCATCAAATGTGCACAACTATCAGAGAAAGTGGACTTGTGTAATACCCTGCATGCTCAAATCTGCTCAGTGTCCTGGTGCACCAACATCTTTATTTAGGTATCCCTAAGATACATCTAGAATGTTATATTGTGCAGTGTAGGTACCCAATGCGTTGGTATATGTATGCCAGCGTTGTTTGTAGAGAGATCACATAAATATCAGAGACATCCTTCATTCTTCTAAAATACACCTTTTATTTGTGTTTTGCTATTACTGTCCTATGATGTGCCCAAGTCACATTTGGCATCTGTTTTTAGTTTAAGCAAAAAATCTCTAGGAAAAAAACACAGGCAGTGCTTTGTCCTAATTTCAACTTATTTGGTTTTATCTTTGTCTGTCCCAACATCTGAGATGATCAGCAGACAGAACCTGATTTGTGTTGCATATCTCGATATCCACAAAATGACTATTTTGCCTGTGCAACAATTAAAGATTTCTGCTTAATAATTTTATTGAAAGGGTACCGTTATCATGCATGTTCTTTGTGTTTATGTCAGTAATTTTTAAGCCCTTCCAATATTTGTAAAATCAAAAGTAGGAGAATAAATAGAAGTATTACTGGAAACTGTTGCATATTCCACTAGATGGCAGGCAAACATTTGCAACTACTGCTGCAGCATTGTAAAATATCCCTCTATTAGTTTTGTATGGATTCTAATAAATAGTATTTTAGAATCAATTTCCAGTTTAATGAAGGACTGGTGCAATTTAACCTTTTGATTTATTTTAAAAACATTTTAAATAGTAGAAAGAAGAATAAAAAAGTGTGCTATTGATTGCATGACTTTGACTCACAAAAGAGAAAATTGAGGTTTAAGAATGTAACATTTTTCTCTTTTTTGTATTTAAGTTTTACTAAGGGATATAGCAGTAGTAAAATGGCCACAGAAGAGAGTTTTCAGCATGGCAAATGGATAGTGGCATCTTTTCCCTTTCATTCAGAGTAATAGAATTTACACAAACTGTCTTAGAAGCTGCACTGAAGGAACTTCTGTCACCCACTGTAGTTCGTAGCCACTTTGGCTTTTCTCTTTTTTGTGTGTTTAAATACTTTCTGGTGGTTACTCAGCAATCTGCAGTGTTTAAGACAAGAAGGCACACTCAAGCTAAGGGTGCCACACATCCTGGCAAGTGTAGGAAGATATACCTCTCCTGCTGAAAATATACCAATGGAAATAGTCAAGTTTATTGGATGTGGAAGGTTACATAAGAATTAAGACAATTCCTACTATTTCCAGCAGTGAAAATAGAAAGTAGAAGCAGGATGAATACTCCTAGCTGCCCTCTGGTGAGGAGGTCATTTCTCTCCACCAAATATGTTTCTGAATCTCTTTCTTCTCTTTGTTCTCCAAAAGGAGAGAGGAATGGTGGTAGGGTGGAGATTTCCTAAAGTAGGATAATTAAGAGGGTAGGAAAGAAGTACCATATTAATCTTCAGCCTCTCTCCATAGATGATAATCTTTCAGGAACAAGGTATAATCAGATTAGTTTATCAAGGGTTAATGAGTGAAAAGAGAGCTGTCCCCATCTCAGTCCTTGTACTCCCCACACCCACTAAGCCCTTTCCCAAATATTTAATGAAATTGCAATTTTATACTTTATGGTGGTGGTATTTTTGTAGAAAAGAAAACAAACCCCAGATTATTTAAAGTATATTTTAACTTCTGTTTTTCTCTGCAGTCAGTGGAGAGAGGGAAGCTCCCAGTGGAGAGGGGCAGAGAGAGCACTGAAGTTATTCTGAATTGCTCTCTAAAGGAAACTCTCCATTGACTGAAAAGGTAACCCAAGGAGACTAGTATCCTGAGGCTAAGATTAGTCTTTGCAAATATTCCCATTAGATCACCTACTCTGACTTCCTGTATTTCACAAGCCTTTGAATTTCACCCAAAAACCTCTCTATTGAGTTCAATAAGTTGTGTTTAGATAAAGCATATCCAACAAGACATTTATTCTTTAGTTGAAGACATTAATAGAGATAGTGTATCCACTGATTCCTTTGTTGGTTTGTTCCACAGTTAATCATCTCCTCTGTTAAACTTTGTGTGCCTTATTTCTTGTTTTAATTTATCTGGCTCGAGCTCAGTACACAGCTGCTTGTTATGCTTTTTCCTTCTTAACTAAAGAACCCTCTAGTGTGTGGGATTTTCTCCTGAGGGAGCTATTATAATCAAGTCACCACTCTATCTTCCTTTTGATAAATTGAAAGGATTTTTCCTTTCTGTAAAACATTTTTCTTTTTCTTTCCAGTACTCATTCTTGTCGTCTTTGCAACCTGTGGGGTTTTCCCCTTCCCTTCAGTCTGATAGCAATCTCACCTGTGGTGTGTGGAGATAAGATCTGCTCTAATTTGCTCCAAGATCACACTCACAATTCTTTTTGCTTAATACTTCCTCAGCAACCCCCTAAGTCCTTTCTGGAGTTCATTGCTTCACAGAAGTTGGTGGCCAACTTTTCAAGAATGGCCCAACTTGTTGCCAGTTCCTTAGCTTTTCATATATCTGCATTAAAATGCCTTCTGTTCAAATTGGTCCACCTTGCTGAACAGTTCAAAACCCTCTTTCTGTCTGCCTTCTCTTTACATTTACCACACTGCCAGCCTTTTTGTAATCTGCAAATCATATAAGCCAAAGTTTTGTCATTTAGTTCCAGGTTATCCATGACAAAGCATTAGCTCAGCTACAGAACCTTGTAGCACCCTGCAAAAATCATTTTGGTTGCCCCTGCTTGTGTGTGATCTTGAATTGTATAATATAGCCACAACGTGTGCTTGTTTATGTGACCTTTATTAAAATCAAGTCTCAGCAATGTCTTTGCTTTTAAATACTGATTTTTAGAAGATTTACCAATTCCTGAAGCCCATGAAAGGGGTTTTTATTGAGACTGAGAAAGCCATTAAAAAATTAAAAGCCTGTCATGTTTTTTAAAGTCAGAACTCCCATGAAAGTCCAAAAGCATGCAATTACAGATAGAGTAGTGACTTGATTATAAACCAAATTAATAATCCCATCAAAGAATGAAGTAAGTTTTATTTAACAAGACCTATTTTCTACAAAACCATGTTGACCATCATTAATTACATTCATTCCTTCAATTTTGTATTAATTGAATCCCACATCAGCTTATTAGCTTTTCCATTAATTTTCCCTGGCTTTTTTATGATGCTTACTGGTTTTAAGTTACCTGGGTCATCACAGTTTCCCTTTCAAAAGAATGGTACAATGTAAGTGCTAATTCAACAATTATCTAATTTCTCCAGAGTTTTAAATACGGAGCACTAGAATCAAGACCTCTTGCTTTTTTTCTTAATCCCACTATTTTCCTTAACTATGCATAACTAGCTCCTTTGTAGCTCCAAACATGAATACATTAATATATGATGCATTATTTCAATATTTCTGTGTTCTACAGTTTGTACGTCTTGCTCTTTTAGCTGCTGTTTATAAATCTAGAAAACATATAGCACACTTCTCTGGCCACAGACAGTGTCCAGTTATGGAAATTAATTTGGTTTTTACTGGTTAAAATGAAAATTAAGGCATTACTGTGGGTATCTTTTTTTCTGCAAACTTGTAGCTGTTGCAAATGAATCCTGTTTTAGCGCTAACTGTATGGGAGTCAGCAGATGGCACTGTTGCAAGTGTCTTGCTGATTCTTTTGTCTTAGAGAGACTTTGTACAAATAGGCCTTGAAAGATATACTTGCTTGTTTTTTGTTTATTTTTCCCTTACAGTAGCCCAGACAAAATCTAGAACAAGCTAAAGATTTTTTCACAGGCTTTGTGATAGTCCAAAGGCTTTGCCTATGAACAAACTAAACATAATACAGGCTACAAACCTCACAAGTTGCTTAAGTGGTGGCCAAGACTATGACGTTCTTCAGTTGTCCAAAATGTTTTTTGTTCTTTGGAGGGTGAGAAGCTTAAGCAGCTCCTGCACAGCCTAGCAAGATTTAAAGTGTCCCAAGCCACAAAAATGTGAGGGAAAACATTCTGGTTTTTTGCTTCCCTGAGTCAGGCAGAATGGTAGGGACAGTTATAATGTTTCATTATCAAAATCAAGAAGAAACGGGGGAGTGGTAAACTCATTTAAGTCATTTAAATGTAATGCAGCTTCTGATGAAGTTCTGAAAAACTTCATAAGCCAATTTCAAATCTGAAACCCAGAGAAGAGTAGCAAGACAGGAGACTGACAATGACAGTGACAAAAAATTATGAGGCTGTGTAATGGAGTTCATACATCTCTTATACTCATGCTTATCAAAGTATTAATTGTAGTAAATTCATAAAAAACAAAACTTGTAGGAATATACTGAATAGCATTGCAGATACACATGCTACTTTGATGGGTTTGGATTACATATTTCCTATAAAATAATTTTCATCTGTTAGTAAAGCCCTGAATCCAGCTCACTCTTTAGGTCCTACTTAAGCCTTATATGTTTATTTGCTTCTCAGTACAAGGATTATGCCTCGTTATGTACATGTGAATGTACAT
This sequence comes from Zonotrichia albicollis, assembly GCF_047830755.1. Taxonomy (NCBI): domain Eukaryota; kingdom Metazoa; phylum Chordata; class Aves; order Passeriformes; family Passerellidae; genus Zonotrichia; species Zonotrichia albicollis. Next base: position 78,935,048 of record NC_133820.1, on the reverse strand, counting down.
GTACTTATACATGCTTAATCTTCAGTTTGCAGTGTACATATTCAAAGTGTGAAGCCTCATTTTTGACTCTTATTTAGCATCTGGTTAAACACCACTGAACTACTTGACACTGAATATGCAATAATTTTCTCAATTAAAATACCTGATTGCATTCAGTAGAATAAGGATAACCAGTTTCATGGGGAATGTCCCCATAAAACACTTGTCCATGTGCAACCTATCCCAACTAAGCAAAAAGAAATTATATCCATATTTATCAAAATGCAAAATATTTGTTTTATATAGATATGCGTGTGTGTGTCTATATGTTTAAAAGATACTCACACCATGTCCAGCATGGACAGTAATTCCCTGAGGAATTATAATTTTATTAATTGACACTGAGCAAATTCTTCTTCATACAAAGTGAAGCAGAGGAATATCAGTATATACATTTAACATGAGCTTTGTGTTTTAAAGCCATGCCCAAAATAAATGCCCTATAAGCAGCATAGAGTACCATTTTTGTCACTGGAAGGTGGGAGGCGTAACCAGAGCCACCGGTCTTGTACAACTGCTTCCTTAAGGACAAACATTTAAGGTGGAATGTTAAACAAATATTTTAATCACTTCTATAAGGTTATTCTTAGCCACTTCAATCTGAATTCACTGGCTTATCACACTCTCACTGTGACTTTCCATTTCTAAGTAGGCAGCCATCTTGCACACCAGTGATTTTGCTGATCTTCTTTAGTTGTTGATAATCTTTCTGAAAAGAAGTAAGAACTGTTATTAGAACACTGTATTAAACCATAAATGAAAAAGATAATTCCTCTCAGGAGTATTTCAGGAGCTAACACCTTTTGTAGCCCTGTGCTGCATGTAGTAGGGGTTGCCCTCTCTCTTGCCAGGCACTGGCTGGAGTTTTCCAGCTCTCCTGGATGTATCTCAAATTAGCAGTTTAAGTACATTGATGATTCATTTATCTGAGCCTTCAGATGAAGATACAAAGGTGTTTCAATACTATGGGGATAAAAGACACATGTAAATTCTTCAATGGATTCCTTGAATTGTCTGTAGATACATTTTTTATATTTTTTCCCTGTACCCCTTGCCAAAGGCAATCATAGTCACTTTACTCTTTGTGTTCTTCCGTGGCCATTTACATGCCATCCTCACGACACCTTTTACTCACTTATGTGCCTGCTGCTGCTGTGCTGGAGATAATATTTTCTCAGGACACAACTGAAATGTTAATCCATGCAGGACTTCTGTCGCCTCCACGTGGATTATTGTAATTCCTCTCTGGTGTCTACCTGATTACAAAACTTCACAAGTTCTGTTTTACATAAAATGCTGTGGCTGACATGCTTATTCGTCTTAGAGCAAATTAGCATATCACTCTGGTCTTTTGATCCATGCTATGGCTGCCACTCAGAGCAGTGCTCCCTTCCCACATGACCTGGAATGCATTGATGTGTGATGATGGATTCTGACCACAAGTATTAATGCAAGCATACAGTTTAGGCAGTAACATACTGCCTTGCTCCTTTTGCACACTGTAAACCACCTTTTTCTTTGCTTAATGTTGATGTACTAACGCTTCTAATAGCCATGCTTAAGAATAATTAATATATTCCTAGGTATTAGGAATGGGAATGTACTCTTCAGGCATTCTAGTTGAAATAATGTGTCCTTCAGCTGCCGAAAGTCATGTTGTAAAGTTCTTTTTTAAATGAGGCTTTTACCGGACAAACAGGACTCCACTCTTTGCTGGTTTTACTTCCAATATGGAATATGGAACCGTTCAAGCCTGTGTCTGTATGACTTTGTAGGGAATAGCATAGTAAGGAAAGGAATTCACAAGCAGCTTTCCCCAGACTCTATCCAGGGTTTGGAAGTCTTTAGCAATACAGGAAATGAAGATTAGATGCCATTTTTCTTGACACATTCCCATGGGGAGTAATACCACCAAAGCACAACACTGTTCTATTTGAGATCTAGGAATACAGTATGAATTTTGCTGTTAAGAACATAATTTTAAAAACTACAATTATTTGAAGTGAACCTATTTAAGAAAGGATGATGACAAAGAACAAATGTCTCACAGTGTTACTGTACTCTTTCATACCTATATAGCCCATAAAAGCATTCATCTTGTTTCTGCTTTGGGTTGAAATTCAGTATGGAATATATTTATTTTTCCTTTACAAACTACAATAGAATTTCCATGCGCTTGAACAGTTTGTGATGGATACCTGCTTCCCACATGCTGTAACCCCACTTTGCAGATATTTAGCATGAAGATTCACCTTGTCTAACTTCACATTTGCCATAATGAGGTCTACTGCTGAGCTGCTTGCCTTAGGCATGTTGTTTGTTGATGGAAAGATGCAATTTTGGGGCACAGTCTGACTTGTTTTGTGGATAAATCAAATTATATTAATTTGCTAATTATCTAGATTAAATTAGACACAGCCTTTTATTATTGATCAGATGAATTTCATTCTTGGAGACACAACTACCATTAGTCATACAGTATTTTAGCTGAGTGCAGTGCAACTGGTTGTATGAATAAATGTCTACATGCTGAGGGCCTTATGCTACAAATATCTGGAAGTTGTCTTATTTGAAGTCTCAGTAAATCACATAATAGCTAAAAGACATCAAAGAAAATAGTTATTCCAGAAACTATTGTTATAATCTGATGGCTATTCAGTACCTTCACCCTCCTTACTAGTGAGTTACACCTGTATTGGGCAAGCAAAAGAACAAAACCTCAAAGCACTATACATATAAGTACAGATGCTTAGACACAGTGAAAGATATATTGTTACGTGCGTACATACTACAATGCATTTTTTTTCCAGTCTATAAATTGAAAAAATCTGCAGCATACAGGGATGCAGTAACTTGGTGTACAACCTGGGTCACACTCTCTTTGTCTTACTTGAATATGCATATGAATAATGAGACCCATTTTTTTGGCCTTCTCTGGTAGCAGTACTGAAATTAAACAAAAGAGCTTCCTTGATTCCTTCTACTATAATGCTGCTCATCTCAGCAGTTAGGAACTTGCATGATACTAAAGCCAGCATTTTTATAGGCATTTTAAATATACAGACATTTTAAGTATAATTATTTGTAAAAAAAACCCCAAAATATTGGGAAAATAGTAAAATAAACTTGCTATTTAGTAAAATAGTTTCAAATATTTTAGTTAGATTGTCCATACCTCAAAAGTTGCTAATATGTAATATTTACTTTTAGGTGTCTTTGTACTATTGCAGTAACACTGTAGTGCGCTGAAACATCTCATATTTAGCCAGTTTACCATAAATATTAAATCTTGATTTATTCATAGAGCTGCAATGAAATACAAACATGTACACACACATATGTACCACCAATTATAAAAACTGATATACACAGTGGAATATTCTAATGGGTTGGTCCTCTGTTTATTCTCAAAATTGTTTCCCTTAGGCTCCATTTCTGTGACTGTGCCATCTCAAGTGTATTTGAATTTGAAATTGTTCTCTAGTTTTGAATGTTAATGGATGTCATTGCACTATGGCTCTATAAGAAGGAAGAATATTACCATCAAATAAAAACACTGGAAGTTTTGAAGAAGATGTTTTTTTAATCCACAGCTCTGACAAAAATAAAGATGCTTTCATTTTTGCCCATGAAAACAAATTAATCTTGCTGTATAAATAAAGGAAATTTATTTATTTATGCAGAAATCACACTAAAGCTTGTTTAAGTGTGCAAAGTAAAGTAATCAGATGAAATTAATATTGATAAGAAGTGATAATTCCTATTATGTTAGCACTGTGCACAAGGTCAAGACCTATTCTGGGTTCTCAGATAATTGAAAGAAAATCGTTTTGATGTTTCTTAAAATTTGACTTATGGTAGCAATGAATATTTAAAAAAATGAATACCTGACCAATAATCCATCCTCGGTGAAGATTCAGCTAAACCTTGCAACAGAAATTGCCTTTTGGTTCAGCCTATTTATTTTATATCTAGGACTCTCTTATTTGGGATTTCAGAAGAAAGCCATTTTTTATGGAGATTGCAGTGTAATAAATGAAATGGTAGCAGGATTTTTTTTTACATAAAATTTGGCAGAAGGAAGATATCTGAGCTTATACCAAAAATATCAGCAATCTGTATGCTAAACTGTAAATCATGCTGCACACATTAAAAGCTCTCACATATAGAAAAGAAATTTGTTTGAAGTCATTACTTTCAGAAATTAGTCTGGGACAATAATAGGTCCTTAATTTGTTTTTACTTCTCTTTCAACCAGTCTTCCCATATTAGCACTTTTTTTTTGTTTGTTTGTTTGTCTGTTTTCTTTTTCTTCTAAATGATATGAAAAGAGAACAAAAGTTATTTACCACATTGTATTTATTGCATTTCAAGATCCTGGTGTCTGGGTATTTTAGCCCTTAATTTAATGAACACTTTTTATTCCCACAAACAGTCCTACTTGTGTCCATGAAATGATGCATATTGGTATTGCACATTTAGAGAAGATGTAAGAATTTTGCCTTGGGACCTCACAAATATGAAAAATAAACTGTAATGCAAACTAGTGTAAATTATATTTTCTGGAATTTTTTTGGAAGTATGGAAGGGAAAAACTGGTTAGATTCAGTGTGGTGCTCACAGAGGTGAGAGAACAACAACACAAAAACTTTGTATGCACCTTGGCATTCACATGTAGTGTATTGATGCTTGGATGCATAAAATATTTTGTTCTGGTTATTGTTTAGTAAAAGCTCAGGCAGCCAATGGTTCAGTTAATCAGTATATTAAATAAGAAGTTACGTAAGTATGATTTTTCAGCTCTCTCTCTCCTTGATCTTTGAAGTGTGTCACTCTTTCATTTTGCCATTCAACAGTCTGACATGCAAAAGCTTTGTTCAGACAGTTTAATTTAATCACTGCCACTGGTTCAACAAGATGATAAAATCCCCTGTGCTGTACAACATCCAACATCCAGCTCACTGTTATCTGATACTGTTTGAAGCTCCTCTCATGAATGTGTGCTGATAACACAAGAACTCCAAACATGTCATAAACAATATATTAATACCCTTGATTGAATTCCATTAGAATAAGAACGAGATGAAGTTTAGGCTGTCCAAGAAGGCCAATGTAATAAAATGTAATTTGGACTAATCTTTCCAAAGAATGCCTCGTGTTTGAAGATGACGGTCTCCCATCAAAAGCAGAAGTAATTGCTTGTTGAATACACTGGGAACTCCTTTGAATCCTGGCCTTTGTACTTTGTGCACTTTCCAGGTGTCTCCTGCAGCAGACAATCTACCCTTTTGTTTCAGCAGGGAGATGGCAGGACTGCAAATAATAAAATAGGCAGTGTTTGTTTTAAGGAACAGTGGGGGACTGGATAGAATTTCTAGGAGCTTAGGACTAGAAGTGGGGCTGTTTAAGGCAAAAACAAAGCAAAGGACTTAATAAGCAACGTAATTCAATTAATCTGTTTCCTTAAATTGAATCAGGAAGAGGTATAAAGGTATTTCAGCCAGTGCATACCTACAGATAGCAGAAAGCATAAAGGTTAACCTGTCTCTGGGGCAGATCTTTACACAACAGAGTAGCAACACTGAAAAACTTGTTTAGCCAGAGAATTCAATTGGTTTAAACTGGAATTTTCAGGATATTTAATTTTTTTAATAGATATGGTTTACATATAAAAACTTTTTCTTTGGTTTTGTTGACAAGGAATAATTTCTTAGATTACTTCATAAGCAATAAACTAAAACAAATGACAGTATTCTGATTTTGTAATAAATGTATTGTTTATTCGCAGCAATTCCTGCCTTTTATTAAAAAGTTGCCAGGCATTGACAATATCCTTTCTGGTCCAGAAAACCTATGAGGCAGAGATTTTTCTTAGAATTAAAGAAAAAAAAAAAGAAAAAGAAAAAGAAAAGAAGAAAAAAGCTCCAATAGGCTCTGTTTAAAAGAGGAAACAGTTTTGCTTTGTTTAGCTCATTCTCATTTCAGTGCTGTCGAGTCACACCTGAATCTCTGTAACTGGGCAGTAAGGACAGCCCAAATACACAGTCATAGGAAAGTAAAGATCTGGAGTTGTCAGGGAAAAGGGCAGCAAGTTAATCCATAGATTGGATCTGTGAACGTTTCTACTGGACCCAACAGCACTTTGCATTCTGGTCCAGTGAACACACTCTTCCAAATCCACCTCCACTCTGAAAAGATAAGTTGGTGGCATTTCCCCATTCAGACTTTATTTTTCTGCCATTTAGTGAGCTCTTAGCTCTGTTATGTGAATATCAAAATATCAGCTGATACTATTGAGATTACTCCTGTGACGATATTTGCTCATACCAACAAAATTTAAAAGCATCACAGCACCTTGAAGCCCTGCTTCCTTTCAGCAGTTTGCACAGGTGGAGTAAATGAGCTAATTTTTGTCTCTCTCCTGTAACCGAGGAGATGGAATATTGTTTTTGGCAGAAGAAGAGTTTCATGTTTGCTCATTTTGTCTCAGTGAATGCATGTAGTTCTTAGCAGTACTGTGACAGGACTTTCACCATTTCCCATTCTCTTTCCGAGAAGCTGCAAAGTACAGCTTCTTGAGGAATGGTAATAGCTGCAATTTTAATTTGGGTAATTTGAAATAAATACAGCTGGCATTGCAGACAGATAAACTCTGATTATGACAGAATTGTTTTCTGTGACATCTCAGCTTCTTTTAGGCTAGAATCTGCAAACACATATGCTTAACTTGAAATCTGTGAAATCAGCTGTGCCTCACTGGAGCTGCTTGTATGTTTGGAGAAATCAAATGCTTGGAGGAGGCAAGTGTGAAGTGTTTGCTGGATTAAGACCTTCAGCGCAGCATTTTTTGTGTTTGTGATATGCACAACATACATCAACAGCCATTAAAATATGTTTCAGGAAAGAATTCTTGAGATTGATTGTTTCTTCAAAAATGACTCAAAAAATCAATCAGAACTGTTTTAGAAATATGCCTACTATGCACCAAGATCTAGTTTGTTTGTTTTTTAACAACATTTATCAATCCATTAAAGAGGAGACAAGTAAACAAAAATGAATTGTCATTTGTGCTATTTTATTAGTGTCACATGAGATTACAGCATATTATTGACTTCAAGAATATTTTACCCAAGGAGACTTGTTTTAACATGCACAAATCAGGATCAATACTAGATATGCGTTAATTTTCATAAAAAGTTACAAGGCAATATTTTTTGTTTACAAATCCCCTGATTATACTTACAGTCTATGAAAAAAATCATCATTGTGACCTTGCTAAGATTTAATTACTAAAAAATGGATTATTATTTGCATTGTTTCTTACTTTCCCAGGTGCATTATTTAGTGACCAAATGTAATTTCTGTGCTCACCCGGTTAGAGAGTGAAGTTAGATCGCCTGCACAATTTTTGCTGACTTTGCTGCCTTAGCTTGCTTTATCAATTCCTTTTTTTCCCCCTTTTTCATTAGAGATCACATATAGTTTAAGAGCTGTAATCTGAAACCTTACAGCTCTAGTGGATACTTAAAAGACTCATTGATGCACTTTGAAACCTAGTCAATTGAACAGCATTAGCAACAGCAGCATCTAGCCATTAGGCTATTAGGATCATTTGCCGAGGCACTAAAATTAAATATAGGGACACTAGCAATTCCCCAATTATATTGTGTTAGTATAATGGCAGTGAAAAGGATATTATTTTAGTCAGCTCAGTGCCACTATTGCAAGAATCAAGATGCTTTCCATTTTGTGGATGTAGATATGTGTTGGCCAGGAGACTTTGACATTAATTTAATTCCCTCTGCAGGCAGAATAGATGAACACCATGGACAAGATTCAAATCCTAGCAGCCAAGGGCAGCTTTTCACAGGCTCCATATTTAATAATACATTTGCAGGGTTCTTTAAAGCATTTAAAATTATTGGTGCAAGTTAAAATACCATCTAGAAAAATGTCCATATTGAGGAGGAAGAGTGAATGTTATCTAGTCTAGGCAAAGAAATTATTGGTCTCTGTTAGCTGGCTCCCACAGCTGTGACCCTCCTGGTCCAGCCTCTCACATGAACCATATGTCTGTGCAGATCCCAGGAGAGACTGCTTCCAGGGAAAAGAAAGAATCTGTCCCAGAATCATTAAAAAAAAGATAAAGGATGTCCTGGTCTACTGCTAGGAGTCAGCTATAAACATTTTTCTTTTGGTTTGAGTTGTGTGCAATCCTCTGTTGCAGTAAGAGAGAAGGAAACTCTTAGAAGTGCAGTCAGTATGAGTTTGTTTTTTTCCCATTGTAGAGGAAAGCCAGGCTGTACTAAATTAAGTGGCGCTAATAGCAATATAAGAATGACTTTATCACACTCCAACAGAATTCCCATTAGCCCAGTCCCAACAGAGACAACAGCAAGTGCCTAGAAAAGTACATGCAATGATACATGCCCAGCACACCTTTCCCCAACTCCTCCTGAACTAAGAGACAGTGCTAGCTTAGACCTTCTTTCAGAAAAAAATAAAAGAGCAGGTATTGGATCAAGCAATCACAACTTGACTCAAACTGAATTTAATGGAAAGAGAAGCTGAAGTATATCTGTAACTGTGTATCTTAATAGTAATAAAAAAATTAATAAATAATTTCAAGTAAGGTACCCATATGTGCATTTATCCAGTCAAATCTACGGGAGACTTGACTTTTTCTCCAGTTAAAAATATATAAACTAGAGTTTCTATGCAAAGAAAGTGAGGAGATATCTAAAAAACAACCCAATGTAACAGAAAAGATGATATATATTGAAAAGAATTTTAGGGACAAGCAGAAAATGTAAATGAGAGGTAAAAGAAATTTTCAAGGAAAGAAACCCAGAATGAAAGTGAATTCTGAAACCATGGTAGCAAGCACGTACACCTGGTATAGCAGAAAACTGTACTTAACAATGCATGTTATTCCTGCTAGCTCTGCTTTCCTTTGTAGTGCTGTTATTCCTACTTTAATGCTGTTTCTCTTGCTCTGCTTTACATCCATGTGGCACTCCTTCTGTGTTTATTTTCAGTGTTCATCCAGGTTAGGTACCTTTACTGAATTTTGGCAAGGAGTTAACTCACTTTTTCCTATAAGAAAAATTTCCTTGCTATCTTGTAATTCTTCATCTTTTCACTCTTCCTCCTAACCCTTAACACTACCTTAATTCAATAGCTTAAGAAAATGTCTTCAACATTTTAAACTGTAATTAACAATTATTTTGATTCTGATATTTTGAATTTTTTGAGGGAGAAAATGCCTTATCACTTTAGTAAAAACATTTGCCCAAGTGATGAAGCTTGTATAGGTGCTATTTTCATTTTTAAGCTACCTTTCTTCAAAATACTTGAGAAAATATCTTTTCTAACCTCAGAAGTCGTGAATTAGACTACACTGAGAACAGGGAAGAGGGAAGCTTTGAGTATGGGTTTGTTCTGACTAAATAAATGGTTTACAGAGAGAAGCTCCAAAAGGCTGTGTTGAAGTGGGGAAGCCCTGAAGAGAGAGCCAGGGGAAAAGGGAGACCTGAGACGGTAAGATGACTCACTGTATGAAAATGACGCCTTCCCCAGTACACCTCCACTTGAAATTGGGCACTGGAACTTTTATCCAAGCACTTGCTGAAAAAAAACAAAAACAAAAACAAAATCCCAAAAAACCAAAAACAATCAAAAAAACCCACCGCAAAGCAAAACAAAAAAATCCAGATTTTGACCTTGATTCTTTCAGCTCAATTTTGTCACTTTTTGTGATATATCATGAAAAAGGACTCTTCTAATTACTGGATTGCTTTTACAGATTTTTGAGAGCAAGACCTTACTTCTAATTTGTATTTACATTACATTACAGTTTAACATAACTTAATACTTTAATCTGTCCTGAGAGTGAATGGAAATGGTGGGTGGGGAAGCTCTAAGGAAAGTGAAAATGCCATCCTGCTGCAGGGTGGATAAGTGGTATGCTTTCTCTTGTTCAAAAATTTACAACAGCTCTGAGTTTTTGTGAGGTATGTAATCAACCTGTGGAGCAAGGAAGCAATAGAAATGTCTGGATCGATGTTTCTGAGTTTAGTGAGGGGTTTTGGAAAAAGAACATGGAGCTTTACTGTCAGGAGAGAAATACTGCTCTTGTAGCAGACAGCTTTTCATGGCACTTTACAGCTTTATTTTTCTTTTCTTCTCCTTCACACTGTAAAGGTAATATGTCTTCCAACAAATGCAACTCAAAGATATTCTCTAGATGAAAACTAAATAAAAAAACCTTAAAAATTAAAATGAAAACAAAGTTTGGATGCTAAGGTTGATGTACAATATACAATTTTTTTCTGTCAGCCCTTAATATGCTTGTCAAATCTTCAAGAGTAACCAAAGCAAATACTGGAATTTTGAAATTAGTTCAGAATAGATCAATGCACTGTGGTAATAGCATTTAATTTTTCTTCATCAGCAGCTGAATCACCCTTCTCATAACATTTTCTGGACAGAGTGCACATGAACTAGATTGTTGCTTCACAATCATGCACTATTAACTTTTGCTGTAAATGTATATATAAATGCCACTTGGTAATTGGATTTAAAAAGAAAAAAGAAAGCCAGAAAACTTTTATTGAGGTTTTTGAACCCTGTAGAGAATAGTGAGGTTCCCCTTCAATAATTTATGATCTGGCATACTTTGGCATACTTTGAAATTTTTTAAGTGTGCATATTGCAGCTATAATAATTTTGTAATGAAATGTAAAGCAAGCATGAACAAGAATCTATAGCAAATATTTTGATTCCATCAAGCCCCAAAGTCAATTGGTACTTAGTCCCAGCCAATCATTTCATCTACTGATATTACATTTGCACCAGCTAGCAAGCTAAAGACCCTCTTCACCTGCAGCTTTTGACTGTACCTGTTCAAGTTAACTAAACAGGTTTGGGGCCTGGCCTTAAGCACCATCCAGAATCCCCCATCTTGTCCAAATAAGTTGTGGCAAATAAGGAGCCACAACAACTTGGGCTCTTATGTGTGGGAACTCAGCACATCACTCCGGATGTCCAGAGTTACCGAGACAACCCTTGGGGGGGGGCGCTCAGAAATCCTGGAATGTTGCCAGAAGTGCCTGGTGGTTGGACTTTGACCCTGCAAGGGATATGAAACTGTTTGAGGACATGAGAGTCACTTTGGGATGAATGGTGTAAGAATGATGTATTTACAGGGTGAAATATAGATTTTAGGATTTTGGTACAGGGGAGTTACGGAGACAAGATGGAGGGATCAGGGCGTGTCTTGTCCTTCTTCTTTCTTCTTCTTGTCATCCATTTTCTGTGGTGATGTTGGCACTTTGGGATTGGTTCTTGGTGAAGGTGCACTTGCTAATATGGGTGAAAGGTATTGGGAAATAAAGGTAAATATGATGTACCTAGTTTTTGGTATAAGAATAGACGACCGCCCAGTGGGAGGTCAGAGTGCCCTCGGCTGCCTTGCTGGTCAGACCTCTGTCTGAAAGAAAGGGCTGAAAGAAAAATTTATAGATAAGAAATAATAAACAATTTGAAGACTGAAAATCTGAAGAGTCCAGACTCGTCCTCTGAAGCGCGGGCTGTCCCAGGGCCATCCTACCCGCGTCCGTGCAGAGACAAACAGCCGAAACGGACCCTTATGTGTATCTTTAATGACAGCTGGGCAGAATTCTGCATGAGCTGAGGGCTCTTCTCAGTAAGAAGCAGAGACAGAGCTATTGTGTTTGGAGGTAAAGGAATTTTAGTTGCATAAATGCAAACAGTAGGGAATAATTGCAATATGGCACAGTTGGCTGCTGCAGTGTTCCCTCAACTGGCTGCTGTCAGTGACTCAATAGCCAAGATCCAATATATAAACCCACACCCGACTTAGTCATCCTGGCTGCCTTCGTGGAGAGAAATAGGCATTTCCAATGGTGTAAGAGACTTATTTCAAGATGGGGTTAGTCACATCCTTTTCCTTTCTATTGATTGTATAGAAAACATACCCAGATAACTTGCTCAGATAAACCTGTTGAAGCAGGCAGCTGCAAATGTCCAGGTCAAAGAAAACACAGATTCAATCATTCTTAGGTCTCCTAAATCCTTGGGGCAATGGAGTTGATCTGGTTTTCAGGAAAATGGGATTATCCAAGGTGCAGAGCTGGGTTCTAGGAGAGCAAGAAGACTGCAGTTCCTTCCCTCATGAGCAGTGCCTGGTGTGGTTTATGTGCTGCAGGTCACTTGGGGGGCTGGGGAAGCCCTCCAGCTGCACCATGGCCATGTTTGGCTGAGAACCTATCACCTACAGTTGTCCTCCAGAGACAGATCCCCCCACAGAAGGGCCCAGAGAATGTGTGACACTGCTCCTTTGGGGAGCCCTTGAAATCTGCTGAGTTGGAGAGTGGTCCATGTGTGAGTACTTGGCTTCCTTTAGCTGTTGGAAGATGTAAGAACCTGTTCCTCCACTGCTCCCAATAGCATGAGCTTCTTCACCCCCATGCAAATAATGCATTAACTGGCTTTGTCTCTCTTTATTTGAGTATATATCAGTGCTGGTTCTGTATTCAGTCAATTAAATCACGTGCCCAATTGTTGTAGCACACTATTAAATATTAAGAGAAAGGGAAATTAAGTAACACTTCACCCTTCTTAACAATTTATAAGCCCACCTAACCTAAATGACAAATTTGAGTAGGATGTGTTGTGTTAGGCAGATTTAATGCAGTGCAGGATTTACACTTGGCTGCTGCTATAGCAAGTTAGTGCTAACCAGACGTGGGCAGGGTGGGGCAGATTATGTGAACCCTTCATGGCCAGGAGAAACTCATCTAGAGAGAAAGCTAAGGCAGTTCCAGCCTGATTCTTTTTAATGTCACAGTTCATTTGCAGAACCATAACTGGAATCAAGAATTAAAAAGCCTTGTATAAAAGTCAGTAACATTAAACCTTTAAGACTCATGTTTCATGTGTCATAAAAAGTCTATGAAAGGATTTTATATTCTGTACAGTGTTTTAGCACTTTCAATCATTTTTTTTCCAACATAACTTTTGTGAACACTTTTATAGCCTCTAAATGAAAAACTAAACTATGTGTCATTCAAAAAAAAGGTTTTATGGATCACAGAATTTAATATAAGTTCTGCACCATAACAAGGAACTGATAAACCTGTATTAGAATTAATTTAAAATGTAGGAAACAGTTTTAGAAGATTGTGCATCACACATTGTGGTAAACAACACTAGTAAGTAAAAATGCATTGTATAGACACACTCTTTGAGAGTGAACTGTGATGCCTTAACAGAAATGGTTTAAGTGGTTAAAAAATTATGTTTATGTCATGTATACTCAAATCTAAAATTTTCATATGAATGACAATATTTTACATAATGGAATAAACTCTGAAAGAGTCATCAAATGCACACAACAATAAAATTCTAGTTTAAACTCTGTCCAGTAATATACAGTATGATATAAGGTCTAATCTTTCTCCAGGGAAAGGACTGTTACTCCCCAGTGTCATTAACATTTATGAATTAAGGCTTCTTTATGAAATGGCAAAATTAAAATTATATTCTTCAGGTGATAATCCTATAATATACATCTGTTTTACACTAATGAGGAAATATCTTATTTCTTTAATACATGATGGTTATGTCCTGGTATCAAAGGAAGAATGTACCTTAGGAAATATGTATAAAAGTAAAAATTTGCACATTTTATCCCCTATAAAATGCTGCACAGGTTTAAGCAGTAATTTTCCAAAGACTTTTGCAAGGCAGGGAAGTATAATCTGCCAAGTATACAGACTGAAACCTCATTGATTATTCCCTGTTTATCATGCTGTTTCTGTTCAGGTCTGCTCCTGCTGCAAGAGGGCCAAAAGGAACCTCCCTTCTACACTTGCTGTTCAGAGAGGCTTTCTCTTCTGGGACTATTTTTCTGCCATTGACCATGCCTGTAACTCCATAGAACCAGAGAAATAATATGAACTATAACAATACATTATGAGTGGCAACAAAGAACTGCATAAAAATAGCACCATCTTCATTCCTCCTAGGTTTAGTTAAAGAGGTTCTTGACGGGGTGCCATTTTATGGTTAATGAGAAAGCTGTTGTTCATTAGGGCTGAAATGAAACCTGTTCATTCACCACTCCTGCCTGGCTTTCAGAGTTCTAGATGTTCCCGGCAACAGACAATGTCTCTGTACGCCACTGTTTATAAGAGGTAGACAATTTGATTTTGGCTAAGTAGGTCTTATCAAAGAAAAACAGCAAGTGTGAGAGCACCTCAAAGCTCTCTTATCTACATGACTGGGCCTGCATTGCAGACATCTGTTCAAAGCTGGGTGTTTAAGCTCACAGGGCAGTCAGCTGCACCAGTCATGCTCTGTCCATACATTCCTCAGCTGGCACCTTTGGAAGCAGCAGCGTGAGATTCACTGGGACACTTCATGGTGACTCAGGTGGGACCAGAGGCTGCCACACACACACAAAGGAATCAAGGCCCAGATCCTTCTGTTGGCTATATGGAACTTGGACACCTAACTCTCAAGTAGCTACTCTATGGGATGTGGCTACACCCTAGGTGAGTGAATGTGAAGCAGAATCCCAATCTTATCATGTGTCTGTAGGAGAAAGAGCAGCTGTACAAGGAGGAGCATACTGGAAGGCCAGGATCGAGGGCAGTATTGTTAGACCTGTTATAGTACAAAAACAAACCATTTATGGACTTGGACAGAAGTTCCCTTTAGTTAAGTGTCGAAATTTTATCAGCGGCATTACCTATGGTTGGATGCATTTTTGTGTGTGCTGATGTGATCCTGAGTTTCCTTTTGCTATCTTTGAGAAGGTCAGGGACACGTAATATTTTTTATTATTTCTGTAAAGTACAGCTTGGTGATTTGGCCACTCACATTGGTTGTGACTGGTTCACCGTCCTCACATTTCAAAGACAGGAACAGTAGGCACAAACTGAGCCAGAGAAGGAAGCAGTGAGGATGTGTGCTGCTTGTCCTTGGCTTTGCTGCCTACCTGTGCAGACTGTGCAGAAGCAGTAAATTGGCTCACATATTATCTTTGTCAAAGTTTATCAGAGAGCTACATACTTTTTTGTGTGATTGCCCTATCCTTTTGGCACTCTGGTGTGCCCAAGGAATCTTGGGTACAGTCATCACAGTATGCAAAATCTGTGTATATTTCACATTTTTGCCTATCTCTCCTCCCATTAGCATCAGTACTGCCAGGAGATATTCTGCTAAGGAAATGCCTATTGAACTTAACTGCTCACTAACTCTTATATTAAACATTTAAGGATGTGCTTAAATTGAAACATATGTCCATGATTTTCCTGTTCAGTGGGGTATTTAAACATTTTAACTTTTGGGCCTAAAGAGTACTCTTACAGGTTTCACCAAATTTGTGACAAAATAAACTGGTTTTTAAGTTGAAAACAAAACTGGTGTTTTGTTACCTCTACGTCAACAGCAATAATTTCGATTTGAAATGTATCTGGCTTTTGCTAGCTAATTTTAATTCATAGGCATTTCATTAGATGTGAGTTCAATGTAAAAGAAATAGCCTTGTGGCTTTATGAATCTTCTAGGGAATTTAAGCAACAGGCTTGTTGACAATGTGCTACTTCCCTGAAAAGTCAACCTTGTAACTTGTATAACTATGCCTAACCTTAGCAATACTTTTAAAATTACTTGTACACACATCACCTTCCCTACATGTTTTGACAAATGACACATTTCCTTTGGTGCTTCTTTGTGGGTAACAGCGTGTGAGGATATGGTACTGGCAAAATTTATTACAGTTATTTTGTAGTTGATATTAAAGAACATGATGTATTATATCAGGTGTCTGACCTTTAAAGATGTTAGGACCCAATTCATTACAACATAAAATTTACATATTATTCAACATTCTACTGTCCTTTTATGAAGAAGTCATGATGCATACGTACATGAGATTTAGGGCAGACAACTATCCCTGCACATTGAAGACTAGAGATTGAAGACAATGTGAAATAAAAAATATTGCCGTTTGGAAAAGATTCACTTTTTAATCCATGAAATGGATGACTCTGGCTGCATCTTTTTGAACAATGTCTTAGAAAAAATAAATGGAGCACAAAGAGACAATGCTGTATTAGATATTAGCTGTATTCCTGTGTCTTTTGTAAATCCTGACAAGACCTACCTGTCTCTGTTCCTGCGTTTGATGAAGTTTTGCACTCATATGATATATGAAGACTCAGGCTGGGGATTTCATCAATGAGAAATTGATGAGTTTTTCTGTGCATTGTGTTTGCACATACTCACTTGGAACCCACTCTGAACACTGTACCAGCAGTCCTACCTTTTTTTTTTTGCTCTCTGCTTAATTATTCTTGTTTTGGGGGTATGAAAATGCATTCTTTGCCACAGCAGAGAGCAGCAGCTGCAGTCTAGAACTTTCTATGACTGATACACCTCAGGTGTACAGCTGATATTGTGCACCTGGCTGTTGTGCAGTCAGTTGTGGATATCTGGAGAAGCACCAGGTGTTCACACCAGCAGCTGTTCTGCTGCATTTGTGCCACTGCTCCGAGACCTTGCTGATGGAGAGCACCCTATCATTCTGTACCAGTAAAAGTACAAAGGCAATACATGGGGTTGGCTGAGACACTTGATACAACAACTGTAAATTGTCCAAGCTCCAAAGTCTGTGTAGAGGAATGGTAATGACAAATAAGCAGCAGACTTTGACTTTTGTTGGAGGCTGGATAGCTCTTTCATTCCAAACATTAGCTGTAACCTCTTACAAAGGCTGTGCTGGCTTCTCTGCTGATTTGTGTGACTTTGCTGGCATTCTATGGAATCTTGAGGCAGCCTTTTCCAAAACATCAGAATTTATTCACAGATTTCAGTGTTGTGTCCAGATCATAGGCTTAACATGATTTTCACTTGGAGAAGAGTGGATCAAGACTAGATCACTTTGCTTTTTGTTGTTCCAGGAGTCAGACTCCAGGGGTAAGATGCAGATGCCTAGATTTAGGTAGGGAAAGTTACTTTCTGAGGGTCTTTAAAACCATCTATTTCTCTCCATTATTTGGAAAGAGAACATAGTCACTCATGACAGAATTGATTTTCTAGAACCCCAAAAATTTGGTTTCAAGCTCAGTTACCCTGTTTTATCTAAGGGTTGCTGATCACATAGCCTTCAGCAAAGGCTTTGAATTTGAACTGATTCTCTATGGATTGAAA
Organism: Zonotrichia albicollis; assembly: GCF_047830755.1. Taxonomy (NCBI): domain Eukaryota; kingdom Metazoa; phylum Chordata; class Aves; order Passeriformes; family Passerellidae; genus Zonotrichia; species Zonotrichia albicollis. The sequence continues at coordinate 78,917,768 of NC_133820.1, read as the reverse complement.
ATTCCACCCTCTGTTAGGATACGGAACATGGGCTCTTTATTGTTATCACAAAATGTGATAATACAGGCAGTAATGTGCATAAGAGATGAAAAAGAGGACTGAGACAAGGACATGTCCTGCCTGAGTTAAGCAGGGTTTTACTTGCAAAGCCAATCTTGCAAGAATGTGACTAAGCTACCTTCAGAAGCTGCATAGAGTGATGTAAGGTTGGGTAATTAAGGATGGTAATAATTATGGTTTAATTTACCCTGACTAGACATATGCATTATAAGACTATTTTTATTTATATGCTCCACCTGCATAAATTTTGCTATATTCATTTTAAGAAGTGGACCTGAACACTGGGTTTATCAGATTTTTGTGAAGAATTATGCGGTCTGCTTATTTTCTTACAGATAATAAAGTAATACTGGGAAGGATTTACTTTACCATAAATTAGCCTTCTAGATGTTGGGTGCTAATTATTAAGCTAGTCTGGAATCTTTCTGTAGCCAGTGGGTAAGGATGGACACCTACTCTCCTGTCCAATTTATGCCTTCAGAGGTTTAGAGGTTCAGCCAATCTCCCTTTTGTCAAGAGAGAGGTATGATGACCATCTTGGGGCTAACTTCTAGGTGGCTCAGATTTGATGAAATAATCCCATTCATAGTGGCCAACATAAGAGATTGCAAAAAAAGGAGAGAAGGTGTCATGGTTAAGGGAGCTGAATGCAACCATAGGGAATTTTACTCTATCTGTGCATCTGTCAGGGAATTCCTGTGGGATGCTTGGCAAGTCACTGAACAGGTGGTCAATAATTGTGTGTTTCTTGTGTTATGGGTGTCTGGAGTCTGATTTACAGAAGCAATAACCATTCGAAACTGAAATTGAAGTAAATTGTAATTTTATTGTAGAATGCTACGTGCTCATAAATACTTGGTTTTGTTGTTCTTAAACTGAACATTGCAAGCCAGTGAATACTTTGGGACCCAAATTCTTTGTACCCTTATTCCCAACTGTAAAATGGGAATAACGACACTCATCTCCCAGAGGTGTTAGGAAAGTTTTGCAAAGAAACCCTTGGGGAAACAAATAATTCTGTGTTCAGAGCAGGATTTGAATTCTGTGCAGCAAGACCCTGGTTCATATGTTGAACAGTGAGGAGGCAACAATGCTGAAAACCTGTTTGTTAACTAAGCATTTACCTCAGCATTAATTAAATGGAGCAAGGGAAAAAGATAGAATGTGATGATGTCAGTTTAAGAGTTCTTAAAATGCCAGTGCAGGAGCAAATTAAAGTTCTCAGAGGTAACCTTAATTTTGATGTTTCACAGTTTTTGACTGACAGAATCCCGTGAAGCTCTTTTACCACATTTTGGTTTATGTCTGAGACAATAAACGGAAAAAAATCCCACCCAGAACTGTCACTTTATGTCACATGAACAGCCATCGCTAGCGCTTTCTGGATGGTGGACATCAATCACAAAAACATTAGCCACTTGAGTTAATGGCTAGGAATACCAGATTACTGTGTTTTTCTTGTTAGCGCAGCAGGTTCATCCTCTTCACTGAATACATCATGAGTTATGCAGGGCATACAAATAAAGAGAGCTTCACAGTGCAGATGTCATGCGTGGACAATAATGTGGGGGTTTTCATAGACATTGGCTCTTATCAGACCTAGGAGTTTTGGGTTTCTTGCCATTCTCTGGGAGATCAGCACTTCTGGGCACAAACCATGCATGGCTTCACACTTTGGACTTAGTTCATTTCCTCCAAGCTGCGCTTTTCTGCTAAAACTTTTCTACAAAGTTTTAGCACCAGCTCTCTCTTTTCTCCACAAATCATGCTCAGTCTCTTTCCCTCAGAGTTTTCAACAACAGATGCATAGACCCCATTTTTTCACCTTTCAGCTTCTTGTCCAAACTCTTCTCCCAAATGACTGCCCAGCATCCCTATCCTGAGATTTACTCAGTCCCCCTCCAAATAGTTTTCCACACAGTCTATATCTCCATGTTTCCTCTTCCAACACACTTACTTATGCAAGCATAGCTGCAGTGTAGATACCTACATTTAGATAACCTGAATTTCAGTTCCAGTTGCAAGAAAAGCCCTTTGCAGTTGTGATGGGGCATGCCTGACATGGATAGAATCTCTCAGGAATTAATGTGGTAAATCTTAGTCACTTATAAGCACACTTTTCATAATTTCAGAGATTTGGAATACACTCAAATTTGAGGTAGGTTTACTGAGGGTGAAAATCCACACTCCAATGGTAAATTGGACTTTAATTGCTCTGTAAATTCTCCCAGAAATGTCTGGTTGGGAGTGTGCTTGAAAGAGTCCTCCCTTCACCCCACCTCAAGACTGTACTATGTCCCTGTAGGCTGTGTCTTACAATCCCAAACAACAGCCTCAGTCTGCAAGAGATAAGTTTCACATAAGTTTCCCCTATTCAGAGCAGAAAGGCATTTCTGATGTTCTTTCAGAACATCTATGTCATGTCCCAAAGACATGGGAGAGTTTCCTTACAGTCTCCAGAGCTGAGCTGCTGTAATGTGGAAGATGTGAGCTGAAAGGCGAGGGATGAAATACAATAAGGGCAAGAAGAAGATGCTTGGCACCAAAATTTTCACCCTAAAAATTCTTGCAAGCAAAACAGTGTTTTGATTGGAGAAATTCTGGGTAGCCTTCTTGACAGATTGTACTGCCATGCCATCTACAATGTCCTCATCTCTTCTGGAAACTACGCCCATTGAATGGTTTCAAAATTGTTTCAGATCCTTCAATGAAAGATGCCACATAGGCTTTAAGCAAATAATCAATATCTTCATTAAAAATATGAATGCTATGCCTATGAAAATGACCCCAAACACCGAAGACATGCCCTCTATACTTTTTCTGATCTTTGCTACTACAGCATTCAACACATCTTTTTTTTTCCCAGCTATTAAGTTTGAGGGAAATAAAGTGAGCACCTAAGCAACAAGAAAATTAAATGAATAAACATTTGAACCCAGGAAAATACAATCAAAAATAACAGGTTTTATTGAAATAATATAAACTGATAATAAAACTCACACTACAAGCTGGCAAGACATCTTAATAGAACACATAAGTACTACAGAAAATCTACTGATATTACAAGACATTATTTTCTGTAACCAGGGGAATAAATTGTCACATAGAACCCATTTCAGATTTTGATGCATTAGCTATGGTGTGAGGACAGTGTATGAGCAGGCATTTTATAGATGAAATGTCCATTTATGTCCTATTACAGGCTCTCATGATCCAAAGAACTTTCCTTTTAAGACCCATGCACAAGTTGCAGTTCAGTAACCTTCATCGAAGCCAGCAAGGTGCTTCTCAGCACGGCAGCCATGTTGTGAGCACAAAGACTGCTTCAACTCTGTTGCTAGAAAATGCTGGCCATTATTCTGATTTCACTTCTGTCAGATTCCAGAGCATTGGCTCTAACTCGATAGTGACAGAAAGGAAATCATGCCCATGAAACCAAGGTGGGGAAAATGAGTGAGACTGCAACAAAAAAATAAATGGGAAAAACGTTTTTAGCTATTTTTTTTTTCAGTAGAGGATTGAAGAAATTACATTACTGTGTACACCTAATTCAGCCACTGACTACACTTGCCTTGGACAGAGATGTGGAAATTCGTGTCCTTTTGTAAGTAAAATATTTCTTGTCTTTTTAGCACTCCATCAGTTTAGGATACTAAATAGATTCCCAAAGATATCCTCTGAATTGTATTCCCACCTGGTCACCTGTGTGCCACCAAGAGAATCTCTCTCCTTGATCAAGTCAAATTTCTTTGGTGCCTGCCCTGGAATCTGGGTCCTAGTGTCAGTGGAAATTTCTTGCTGCTGTGGATCTAACCATAGGAACTGGCCTGGACAAATATGCACAAAACTCACAAAGCTTCACAAAACTTCACCTGAACCTCACACCTCGGCTATAAGCAGGCTTAACCAGTGGGTCCTAAAAGGAAGCAAATAAATAAATAAATAAATAAATAAATAAATAAAAGAAGAAGCTACTGTGAAAAACTAACAAAAAAGAGAAAAATTAAAAACTTGTTTCTGAGAAGTGACAGCTCCTGGGATAGTTAATTGTTGTTTTATCATAGCAGTTTACTAAGGAAAACTTTTTTCACAGACTTATTTTTCAACTCAGCATGTATACAGAAAATAAACTAGTCCTTCTAAGTCACTAGTTCCCTTTTAAATCCACTTCTTGAAAAAAGCAAAGGCAATCTGGGTGTTGTGTATGCAGGCATGCATATATGAAAAGTGATGGTCCTCCATTACTTTAGCCTTAAAAAAAAAAAAAGAAAGAAAAAAATTGAAAAAATTGAAAATTTGAAAAAGAAAAAAATTGAAAAATTGAACAGCAATCAACAATTGCTGTTTCACCTGACAATTGCAGCAAAAATCACATCTCCACAAACAGAAGATGGACCTTAGATTATACTATTCAGCAGAGGAATATAGGTCCCATAAACTCTGGGATAAAAAGATCATTTAGAGCATCTCTTCCAAGTCAGAATATTCTGGAAATCTGTAAATCTGTGAAAGAAAACCGAGCAAAATTTAATCTTAACAAAAACACGTGAAAAGAACCTCGAAGAAGGAAAACGGGTGCAGAAAGCAATTTGTTCTGCGAATGCCTTTGAAAGGCTGTAACAATCACTATCAGGTACCGATGATGGCAGGTGCGGAGCATCGCCTGCCTGCTGCAGGTGCCGTGGGCTCTGCGAGCAGCAGCAGCGGGGCTGGGGCTGCCCTGAAAGCGCTGCTGGGGCTGCGGGACAGGCAGGGGAACCCCGGGACAGGCTGAACAGCTCAGGAGCCCCGCGGGGATCAGCTGTCCCCGGGAAGCCGGTGGGTGAGAGGAGGGAGATGCTCCTGAGCTGGGATGAGCAGGGAGGGAGGAGAACCGGGTTATGGCAGAGGGGTGCACGGCGTGGAACACCCCGGGCATGGAGCACCCCGCGGGCTCCTTTGGCCGCACAAGTTCAGCAAAGCGGTGTGACTGCGTGGGATTGAGTGCCTCACTGCGTGGCAATATTCGCCAGCCGCAAAACTGGGAGCTTTGGGACAAACGAGGGAATTAGGCGGTGCGAGAAAAGCACCGCGTTCGAAACCCGCGTCTCAAAGGGGCCTCGTATGACAGCGCTGCCTGTCCCCGGCCCATTGTCTCACTGCAGCAAGTTTGTTTTGCCCCAGCAGCAGTGACTGATTCACTTGGTACTTTCCCTTTTGTTGGAAGAAAGCCTGGAAATACGTAGTTCAGTTTATAGCGTTCCTTTCTGTAAGTGTATTTTTTTAACATTCACAACTAAGCTTTCGAGATTTGATAAAAAACAAACCAAAGGCAGAAAATAAGGAGGAAAAAAAAAAGTAAAGAAAGAAAAGGGGGAAAAAGGAAAAGAGAGGAGAAGGCGGCTGGTGCTGGGCTGCCCGCGGCTCCCGGCGGGAAGCGGAGCCGGCCCGCAGCAGAGGGTGCTGTCTGCCCGCCGTAGCGCCGGCTGCTCGGGAAGGTCACTCAGCCTATTGATAAATCACTGTGCCGTGATTCCTAACTGACAGCTCAAACTAACATCAAGCTGGATGAGAGAGAACAAAAGGCCATCAAGCAGCCATTTTCTTGACACTTTTATTCAATCACCAGCAGATTGCTTACGACAGCAATAGCAGCTGTTTTGTCTTCATCTTTCCACATTTGATAAAAGGTGTCAACTCAAATTTTTGTAAATAATTCACTTACCCCTACTGCACACACCAGCACTGTTCAGCATATGTATTCTGCGCGAGCAGATCACTGAGGCAGGTCAGGGCTCAATGATATCAGCTGAAGGTCATCTGTGATCTAAAAGGAAGCACTGATAAAGCTACAGTCCCTCAAGGTCAAAGATAAGAACTACACTGAGATATTTGTAATGTGGACGAAAGGTTAAACAATAGAGAGAAAAGTATGGTATTGTTTCAGTTAACACACTAATGATTTTTCTATTGTTCCTTAGGTGACACTGTTCCAGAGGCTTCAGCTGCTTAACCCTTTTTGAGTGCCACGCACATGTAAGTGCCGGGCGTGAGCAATTAGAGAATATCACTTCCCAAAGTTGGTGATGTTAGGCAGGAGCTCAGAGCCGTAATATGCTGCTGCTAATGCAGCTGAACTGCAGAAGGGAGCAACAGCAATTTTTATTGCAGGCTTTGAAAAGAAAAAAAAAATACAACCCCACAACTGGATATTGTATCAAACAATAACAGTTAAAATGATTAATTCATTTAAGTAAAATACAGCTTACCTTGAATTTCTCCTTAAAATAAATTTAAGTCCCAGACCTGAGGAGAATTAGATAATGTGCTCAACATTTCCCGCTGTAACATCTTCCCTTACTTTAAAGGCTTAGAGAAACTAATAGAGAGATCCTTGAATTATTGCAATACGACACTCTATCTGATGTTGGCAGTAGCCAAAGCACTGAGATTAAAAATGATACATCCTTCAATACTAGGTTGTTTTTTCTTTTTTTTTCACCCAGTTATATTACTCATAATATAAATCTAAACAACAAATAGTCGCTGTTTATCACTATTTGGTTTATACTTTCTAATAGCAAAAGTATATGTGCATTTGAGATTCTGTCTGTGCTCAAACAGCAGGGAATTTATTGCATGCAATTGATGTACATGAAGATCAGAGAACAGTTGCCTTACATTTTCCCATTCTTTCTGCCTCAGTGCTGTTCTAAAAACAACTTTCCTTTCTCCAGTGTATTTCTCATGGAGAAATAACAATAACTAAACAAAAGAAGGTTCTCTTTTTATTTTTAGCTAAGCAAGATGGTACGGGAGTACTTCCTTACTGAAAACAGGACTCTTGTCTGCACCAATATTATTGCCTCCTCACCCAGCTGTATATGAGCTAGAAGAAAGAGTGTTAATTAGAATTAATCAAATGATTTTTCAGCAACTCATTTTATTTGTGGACATTTCTTAATTTTCTTCTGGAATATTTACATTGCAGTTTCTTCAAATACATTTTTCAATTTGTTTAATATTCTTTGTGGCTTGAAAGGTCTTATTGAATTAAGTAAGAAAGGGTTTTGGCAAGTTCATGCCTAAAATCAAATTGCATTTTATGGCACAGACTCATCATGTAGCTCATGTGGCAATATTTCCCTCTGTTGGTTCCTGTGTCCTAGATACAAAAGAATGACTTGAAAATAACACTAGGATTTTGAATCTGTCATCGAGTATGCAAGACTAAAAACTTCAGAAACTTTCCATTTTTGGTCTTGCTACTATCTTGTTCAAAGTGTCATTCTTACAGGAAAGTAGACCACTAAAAATTAGTGTCTGTGTGAAGAATTAGAATGTGATGTTCTTTCATCACAAAGGCATTGCTCGTGACTGCATGCCTGTAGCAGTGAAGGGTGCTGTTATATTATTTAATTGTCTTCATGGAAAAGCACTAGCAAAGATTTATGAGGACACTGACCATTTATTTTAACTTGTATTATGTTATATAAAAGCAATCAATGTATTCCATTTGCCAGTTTACTAATTTTGCATTTTCCATCCTACAGCTCGTGACACAGTAACTGTAGAGAACAATCTGTGTGCTTTAGATGTTTGCATCCTCAATATAGGCTTAAACCTCTTCCTCCTCTAGCATTAACACAAGCAAACCAGCGTTAGTCTTAACTCATGTTTACTTTCCAGGAACATTTAACAAGTAAATGAGCCTATTAGGTCTATTTATGCTATATGTAATTCTGCAAATGGTCACAGAATTATTTTTCTGACATTTGCTTCTGGACCCAGCTATGTATTATGAAAATTTAATCAGTATGGGTAACTATGTCAAGAATTATCCTTCTGTCTGAGACCAGTTTCAGTGCCTAATGAAACTACTGAAGCAGTGCCTGCTTCAACTCATGTTGACCAGTACCTGCCAGTCTCTCTGGAATTTTACATGCTGTGTGTTATACGTAATTTCAGAGAAAAAAAAATACAGGAGCAATTTAAAAAAGTTCTTAGCCTAGTTTCTTGCCTTGTATAAATCAATGCACGTTGTTTCAAGGTAAAAGAAGGAATAGTTTAATCTTCAACTTAAATATGAGGAGGGTTGACAGAAAAGAGCATGTAGAGAAATGGCAAGGGAAAACAGAAGTGCTAAAGAGTGAAGGAAAGGAACATTTAAGGAGCAGAGGCAAAAATGGGCATGGAGGGTGCTATGGGACGCAGACACAGCAGGCTGAGGCTCTGACTGAAACAAAGTAGGGCACAGTAGAGGCCATAATAAGATGGAATCTTCCTTGCTTGTATTGAACTTGAACTCTTTTTTTTTTTCCTATATCTAAAACTATAGGAACTTAAAACGAATCCCCAGATATTTTAATTTATTGCGAGTAATGTGATTTTGGCCATGACTGCGGGATCATTTGTGATAATTGATTCTGGATGAAAATGCCTCTTTCTCATCCCTTAACTTGCGCACAAGGTTGACTTGCACTGAGCTCCAGGCCAAGAGCATTTTACCCAATTCTATGTCCTCAATAATCTCTATTATTAGATATCTTTCTAGGTAACTTGCTCACACATTTGAAAAATAAGAAAAATAAGATTTTGACAACGTCGCTGAATTAAATCTATAAACAGAATATGCCTTGTAGTATAGAAGACCCCAATGCCATTGACTGTGCTGTATTTAATATAAAATGGAATAAACCAAATACTGTGATTTGCAGCCCACAGATCTTCAGATCTTCACCCTATTCCATCCTTGACCTTGAAACAACATATTGATTTAGACAAGCTGAGAAACTGGGCTGTGTGCATAGCCTTTCATTAATAGAGTAGACCATTGTATATAGCAAAAAAGCACCATGAGTGCTTATAGTTTTAAATCCAAATCTCCAGGTTTTATTTTTACAGATGATCAAGCTTGCCTGTTAAGTCTGCCATCCATAGTCCACAATTTGCTTCCCAAATAAAACAGAAATGTCTTTGCCTTTTAAATTCATTCTGCTGCCTTTTAAATACTCTAGCAACCTTAAAAGAGAGATCTGTGTTATGTCTTCACAAGACCAGATCTAAAATGGTAAACTTTAAATTACTTTTAGGACTTCACTCTGGCACCAAGACTAATTAACACGGAATGGCTGACATCAATGTTGTTAAAATCCTTACCCTCCAGGGCAGCCACACGTAAATTGGTACCACTTAATCATGGTCCTTGGTCTTTGCTGGCTCCTACATAATGCCTGGGAATGTCTGGAAGAAGGTTGTTTGGCCTGGGCCAAAACCACAGAAGAATCTGTTCTGATGGTTCAGCAACATTAAGAACCAAGATCTAGAGTCAGGGAATATTTCTAGGAAGCAAGGATTCCTGAGAAAGTGGAGCAGACTGCTGCTCTCCTTCCTAGGTCTCCATCCAGTTACACTGTCTCTCAAGTTCGAAAAAGTAAAATCTTCTGACTGACAGAATCTTTTGGTGTGCCTGTGTACAACCTCCCCAGAAATTCATACAAGTTCCTTGCAAAATTGATTGAATTCTTAGCTTGCAATACACATTCAGGAAGCAATCTGTGGTGATATTGTTTTGCAATGCTTGTTTGCTACTTAATGGACGTGGGTTCTTTAGGAAGAAGTTGGAATATTTAATTGTAGAATATGTATGGCATTGAGAGCAATGTAGGAAACAGATATCACCTTTGTGTCCAGCAGCTGGACAACCTTGCCTGAGTGCTCAATAAAGGTCAAAAAAGGAATTAATAAGCTTATCTTTCCAGAAAACAAGCTCATTCTAGAAGGCATAACATTAGTGTTTACCAGGCTGCCCTGGGGAATCACTAATGATGTACAAAGCCTTGTGCCTATAGGTCACTGATTTTAATCCAAACCAGCTCAGCAAAGACTCATTTTTCTTAGGAGTGCCATTGGTTTATGTGTAAGTTGAGTGGGTTTTCCAGACAGTGAGACATACTTACAAGCATAAACTTCTAATATGAAGCATGCTTGTCTGACACAATAGATGTTTTATTTTTTTTTCCAAGTGGCTTTTACATCAAACTTATAAATTTTTGCTAGCTAATGATTTTTTTCAGAAAGTAGCTAAATTAAATGTAAAACTTCCAAATGATAGTGTGTCCGCAACATCTCTGAAGAAATGGTTCTGTTAATTAATCTCATTTTGAAAAATACCATATTTCTAATTAAAATTGGTTTTGAGAAGGAGGGTTGTAAGTGCAAGTCCCAAATCACAAACTCACCTCCTTTGGTCTGTGCTGTTGGTCTGGGACACTTCAGTGTGTCTATAAAATGCCTACTGGAAAATCCTGTGTCAGAAATCCTAATCACTTCACTTGTAGAAACTTACAAGTAGGAAAGAAGCAATCCAGAACATTTCTGGAGACAACATAAATGCTGAGTGAGGTACTGCCCTGATGGACAAACTGGTTGGGGATGTGCCAGTCAATGGTAGCTGACTGGGTGTAGCTACTGTTAACCAATGCTCTCCATCCTAAAGAGAGAGAGGAAGGCAAGGAGCAGAGCAGAGCCCACAGGCTCAGAATGGCCAGACTTCGGTTTCCTCAGGAAAGTGATGGGGGAGATCTTGTGGGAGGCAGCATTTAAGGAAAAAGGAGATTAGGAAATCTGTCGGGTCTTTCAGACAAACCATCTTCCAGCTCAAGAATTGGCCCTCTGATTACTCTGATGCTCAGGTAAGAAGGTGGATGTACCAGGAGACCAGCTTGGCTGAACTTAGAACTCATAACTGAATTCCTGTGCAAAAGGCAGGATAAAGACAAGGTGTGTGAGGACAGGGTCCAAATGAGAACACAGAAACTTTGTGCAGAAACACTATGGATTTGGAATTTGGCAAAGGCCCTAGATTAGAGCTTCTATCTCCTCCTACCACATTGCTGAGGTTTCTGCTGAGCAAGGGGGCTAAATTTGAGCCAGTGTTGTACCCTGGCAGTGATGGAGGCTAACAGCATCCTGAGCAGTAGCAGCAGGAGTGGAGACAGCTGATAAAGGAAAATTATTAATGTCTGAATTCTTAGTAATCATCAACCTGTATCCAGAATGATGCAGACAGGTTTGGCTGCCCTGTACAAGAAAGACATTGATAAGCTTGAGGGCCACCGAGGTTGTTTGGCCTTGCAAAAGTGAACCTGATGCACCAGGATTTATTCAGCCTGGGAAAGAGGACATTGCTTGGGCACTTAACAGCACTATGAGTGGTTTTGGAAGGGACAGAGCCAGACCCTTCACAGAAGAATATGGTGGGAAAAGGGCATAAACTGAAGCAGTGGAAATTCCATCTGGGTGTGAGGAAAAAAGTTGCACTCTGAGGAGAGCAAGCGTTTAATCAGGTTACTCTGAAAGGCCATCCAGTCTCCAACCTTGGAAATTTTTGAGACTTGACTACATAAAGTCCTGAGAAACCTGGTCAGAGCTACCTCTGCTCTGAGCTGTTACTTGGACTAGAGACATCCTGAAGTGCCTTCATGTGTGAATGATCCTGTGATAGTGCTCGTAAAGCTGGCATTAATTTATCTTCCAGTTGCAAGGGTTCAAAGCTGTGATGAGAGAAGCAAACTCCACAGTCCAGTTTCTTAATGATATTGCTGAATTTTGATGCATTTGACATATGATTTTTGTAATTCTGAGCAAAAATCTGGCCTGCTAAACATGGACTGCACAGTGTACAAAAGTGATTAATCACTCCCGGTACTTAGTTTGAATAAGAAATAATATTTGCCACCAGATATTACTACCAGCTCTCACAGAACAAGCTCCACCTTGTTTGTAGTTCAATAGACTCTACTGAGAAACCTGAGAACTGAATGGGCAGGATGCAAAAGGGGCAGCCCCAGCCTTCAAACAAGTGCAGTTGATACTTATTATTGAGACAGTGTGGGAAAGATGTGCTCAGTGATGTACCTGTCCTGTGGTTTAACTGAGCACTTTGGTCTTTGAGGCTGTCAATTTCATAAGGACTAAATTTATCTAAAAAGTAACTGACAGATGAATTTAGAGAGCATTTTGTTGCTCCAGCCCAGGAGCGGGGACCAGGAGACCTGGGTTCTATTCCCACGTCTGTCACAGGATTCCTGGACCATCATCTTACATCTTTGTTTCTTGGTTTTCCCTTGGGCATAATATGGATAATACCTACCCACTTTACAGGGCTTAATTCATTAATGTCTGTAAGGTGCCTTGAGATCTGTGTGCACAAGGCACATTAGCACTGCAAAGCATTTAGTATATTATTTTATTATTTAAGACATCTGGGACCATTTCCACTGATGTGTTCTATCCATTTTGCACTGCTTTGGTGTTGCAAAGCAGCCATGTTCCTCTTTAACAGGCCAGTGAGGCTGAGTTTATGACTGACTTAAAATACCAGCCATCCAAATCATCTGAAGGCTGCTATCAAATATGGCTGTTCCTTTTCTATCCATTTGCTGAAAGGACGACTACTGATTTTTCTCTTCAGAGGGTGAGATCTATATGAAATTTGCATGTTTAATGATAGGTATTATTCCAATAGTAGATCTGGCAAAGTGAAAGATAGGAATGATTGGTACAAAAATATATAGCGGTATATACTAGGAAACTCTGATGTGGACAAGGATGTGACATCTGGCAAATTAAAGTTGGCCTGAAAAAACAGTGGGGATGTACTAGGCCAAACCCTGGTACATTCAGTGCACCATTACTCAATCTCTTTCTACTTTTTCCTTTAAATGTTGAGGGTTTTCTACATTAGTTTCATAAATATGGTCACAGAAATTTCTTAAATAAACTGGTACACAGCAGTTGGCTTTTTGGTGGAGTAGCAATTGTGCACCATGGGGAATTATTTTCATGGAACAATAAAAAATAGTTCAACTTCATACATGTTTATACACACCCAAACACCCACGTGTGCACACATTTATGTGTTCAGCGTGAGATACAAAAGGAGAGACCTAAATATCAATTAGCTTCTCCTAGGTCCTCTGAATGATAAAATTGTCATTCATTTATTTAAAGTGACAATAAAAAGGAATGGTTTAGCAGGGGTTTTACCCTTTTGTGGGACACATGGAATGGAGCCCAAGTCACAGCACAATCTTGATATTGATCTCTCAGTGAGAGAGTTAATTTGTCAATGACTGTAATTTGCCAAGCTTTATGAATCCATTCTTCTTCCTTTGGAGGAATATTTCTCTTCTAGTTCTGTGCTATTACTTTTTTTTTTTTTAATGCAGTAGAGATAAAAAATGACATACATCTCTGAAGTCTTTCATATACATAGAAACAAGTATGGGACTGGTAAAAGAACATGGGACTGAAAGGCACAGCAGCAGTCCTCTCTCTATCTCCTTGCTTTTAAGGGCACTGTGCCATGTAATATTAATTGTTATCCTACCATGGCTGCCTTGAAAACTAGTAAAAATTTTGTCCCCATTCCTATAAGAAGGCAACTCCAAAAACTCAGTACTCTGAGGGACAGGAGAAATCTTTCAACTTCTCCCAAATTAAATCATGTACAGATTTAGAGTTCCTAACACTGCTCTTTTCCCTGGTTGAATTCCAAGGAGATAAGCTGGCAGGTCTGGGGGTCCAGGTTCCCTGGCAGGAGTGGGCAGAGATGTGCAATCAGGAATAGCACACGGCTGGGTTGCTGCTGGCAGAAGTGACATGGAACCACTGCTTTTGTCTCCTTTCTGCTCTCTCCTTCTCATTCCCCTGAATATTCTGTTAGCCTTTTTCTAGACGTTTTTCCCCCCATATGAATTCATCTTTCCTGAATAAGCAGAGCCCCACACTGTATTCCAGCTGAAATGTGAATTGTGTGTGATGAAATGAATATTCTCCTATATTTGATGGATATAACTTCCCTGTTGTTTATCCGATTCCCAAGTTTTGGAAGTGAAACACGTGAGGCAGAAGGCAGGCTTGGTTGAACAGGAATCTTCTTTTGAAATTAAGGCAAAAAAGGAAGGTGTATGCCCAGTAGAAACAAAGTTAAGAGGAAAATACAGAGATGCTGCTTGCCACTGTAGCCAAAAATTGGTGTGGCCAAAGCTCAACTGGAGTTGAAGCTGCCAGGACATATCGTTGGCAAAAGGCAGTGTAAAAATAACATCAACCCATTACAGGATGAGGATGGCCACCTCAGAAACAGGGCGAGACACAAGGCTGAGGTGTTTAACACATTCCTTGCCTCTGTCTTCAAAATGGATGACAGACCAAGGGGGCCCCAGTGGTCTGAGCTGAAGGACTGTGACTAGGATAAGGATCAACTCACAGTCAACCCTGAAATTGTGCTGGATCTGCTGCTCCAGCTGGATTCCTACATATCTGTGGTGCCTGATGGGATTCATCCAGGAATTTTCAAAGACTGGCTGATGTCATTGCAAAATCAATCTCTCAATGAGTTTTGAGCAGTCTTGAGAATCTGGAGAGGTCCCAACTGAAATCTGGAGAACATCCCAGTTTTCAAGAAGGGCAAGAAGGAGGACCCAGAAACCACAGACTGTTCAGTCTGACTTCAGTGCCTGGTAAAGTTATGTGGAAGGTTATTCTGGGAGATACTGAAAAACACCTGAAAGACAACAGAATCATTGGTCCCAGCCACCATGGCTTCATGAGGGTAAAGTCCTGCTTATCAAAACTGGTTCCCTTTCAGGGTAACTCTCCTTGGTCAAGGGAAGCCAGCTGATGTAATCTTTTTGGATTTCAGTAAAACTTTCAATACTGTCTCTCACAGGACCCTCCTGGACAAAATGTCCAGCACAGAGCTGGATAAACACATCCTGTGGTGTGTGAGCAATTGGCTCACAGGGTGGGCACAAAGGGTTACAGTGAATGGGGTGACATCAGACTGAGGACCTGTCATTGGGGTTCCACAGGGCTCCACCCTCAGCCCTGTGCTCTTCAACATATTCATAAATTCTGTGATTCTGTGATGTGCTCTGGGAGCTGGCTTTTTGCAGATAAAACACACAGGCACACATAAATATTCTGTGACTGACTGACACAGCCTTTCTCCTTTGTCATTTCTAATTTGTAAGCTCTCAGCTCAGAATCCAAGTTCTTGTTACTAGTTCTTAGTTTTGCGACCTTCCATTTTTAACAGTAATCCATTTCAGCTCATTTTTGTATTCCAGCAGTGAAAGTCACCCAGTCTCTCCTGTAGGATATTTCAGTCTAATAAAAATCAGCCTGATT
Organism: Zonotrichia albicollis; assembly: GCF_047830755.1. NCBI lineage: Eukaryota > Metazoa > Chordata > Aves > Passeriformes > Passerellidae > Zonotrichia > Zonotrichia albicollis. The sequence continues at coordinate 78,902,531 of NC_133820.1, read as the reverse complement.
TTATCTTATGGCAAGAGCAAATATGTTGAACCATGTGGGAAAGCTGAGCTCCAGTGGTGCCCACACATTCCTGCTCAGAAACATGAGCCTGAGTCTTGGCTCTACAATGCAGAGGGGACAAGAATGTCTACAGCTACACCAAGTGTCCTAAACAATGCCAGTGTTCTACTGGGATCCTTAAGAAGGTCCTAAAGGGGCTGCAGTCATTACAGTTTGGACAGTTAGGTACTTCAACTTTGCAGAAATTGTCTTCACCTTCTGTTTTGACTGAAGCATGGGTAATTTTTCAGGTGTAAAATTGGTGAGTAAACACTTGCATAGAAAATATTCCCCTAAGCCAACAAGAGAAATCATGAAATGATGTTTGAAGTTATATTGGAAACATAATTTCTGATAACCAAACCATTAAAAAGATTAGACTTTCCTGGGTTAGGCTAAATCCAGTCAGGGAATAATCTCTTTGGTTGTAAAACCAAATAGATTCCAGCCATGTGATATGGTGTGCACCTAAATGGTTTTTACAGGGATAACATTCCCAAGTAGCACTCAGGGATGCAAGAACTAGTTATTGATTGACTTATCTATGCAACTGAATCTTCTAAACTGGTTTTTAAATATATTTGAATATGATCAATAGGTAAGTATTACTGAATTTTTGTTGTTTTATTTTCTGACCAGATTGGTCCCTTTTGATCTTGTTACAAAATTATAGATTTAATTATATATCTTTAGTTCTGGCAGCTGCTTGTATGCCAGGCACTCCCTTTTCTTTCATTTCCAAAGGTCCTGAGAATACTAATCTTTAAAAGTACCTACAATTCATATGTCTATTGTCATGTCTGTAAAAACTGAGATAAACTTCAACCCTGATATGCTGGTCTACATTTATTTATATTTTCAAAGGCAGGCATTTGTAAAGAAAGGGTCCAAAAATCTACAATATTAAACCTTACAGTAACTATAATATTTTTCAGACCTTTGAATGAAGATGAAGCTGATACATGTGATAGCTGTACATTATTTATTTATGTTATGAGTAGCAACAATCTAATCGCATCTCACAGCTTCCATAACAAAAAAGGCTGAACTGTAGAGTGGTCAAAAGGCAAATGTGGCTGACTTTGACTAGTAAGTCAGCTCTTGTCTTGATATAGACTGTCACTGTGAAAAGAACAGGGATACTTGGCAACCACAATCATTAGGCACAAGCTTCAGAGTCACATATTAGCATTGGCTGTCATTCCCTGAAGCCCACATATTACTGGGTTTAGAATGAAGAAATTTTGAATGACTGGTGATCTCATAAAATACCACTTTATTTTTGAGATCTTTCACAATATATTATTTAAAGAAATGCATGGAACTTTCAATACTAGTTTAATGCAGCACCACAATTAGAAGTGCTGTTTTGTGACATGGTATTGATGTTTAGCTGGCATCAAGTAACTCCATCCCTTGCCTGAGAGTGCATATTGATAAGGACAATAAACAGACATGAGACCAGGTGCCTTCCTCCAACTAATGATTTACCAGTTACACAGTGTTTGAGACAACATCCTTTTACAAAACAGAAAGGGATGCAAAAGAGATCGGGTGGCAGCACTTGAATCTGCCTGTTTGACCATTAGGGTAAGACAGGCTGCAGCAATGTAATTACATACAGGTACATTATATATTTGGTAACAATACTGTGAGTGTAATGCTGCTAATGACCAGCAAATTGAGGGTCTAGTTGGAAATAATGCCAGTTTTAGGGACAGAACTGATGATGATACTACTGCAAATTCATGATTTGCCTGATTACCACTGATAACACCAAAGCAAATGCATGTGCTTTGGTTCATACTTTAGGTACTTGCATGCATGGTGCAGTTTTTCACTGAGGTGTGATGATGCTGTGTTGGAGCCACAGCACAGCTGGTGTTAGACTGTCATCCAAATCAGATTTGCAGTGTTTTGTGCAGCTGCCACAGCTGAGCTGGACAATACACGCCATACAAATACCAATTGCTGCCTAGGATGAACACAAAAAATAAAGCAGTTGCTTCAGGCTGAAGTTTTAAAATGGGGAGATGCACTTATAGTAATTTTCAAATTCACTGAATGTGCAGCAGTTAATGTCTCTTCACGTCCATATCTGAGAGAGAGATGTTTTCTTGAACTCCCTTTACATAGCCTGCCTACTCCCTAGCATATAATCAGTATGCAGGTGATTCTTCTTACTAAGATTCAGTTCTCCTTCTCTTGCCTTGATTTTATGCTTGTAGATAGTCAAAAAACAAAAAAAATCTAATACCAACAAAGAAACATACAGAAAAACCCCCAGACCTCTCCTCCAGAAGCCCTTAACAGCTTGCAGAGATTTAGGACCAGGATCAGATGCCCAAACCTGGGTGTGCATTTACATGAGATATCCCAGCATTTACCTGAGTACTTGCACTCAGGCAGCTGTGAAGGATATGGATTTCTTATAGGTTTTGTGTAACTTCTGGCACCCTGTGTCAATGTTCAGCATACCAAGGACACCTCAAAAGGGTTCCTATGGGTGAGCAGCTAAGCTGTGCCTGTGGTGTCCATAGGACATGGTGATAGGATAGGCTGCCACTGACTCAAAGGCCTATGATGAGATTCATGCCTAAAAGTAGGTTTATACTGTTGTGTCAGATACTGGGAGGTATTTAATCAAATTCTAGTTGCTGCCCTGGAAGGCTACGGATCTTCCAAAATTGTGTGTCATATCTAGCAGCCCTGTGAGGATATCTCTGTTCCATGAGAACTTCTGAAATGGCCACAAGTGCCTTTCCTTATGTAACTGAATTTCACCTGGCATGTCTATTTTAGAGCAAACCAAGCAGCTCTTCAGTTTCTATGGGCACACCTCTACTGATTCTGCAGAGAGCTCATCTCATGCCATTTAAGACATCCTTGATATGCGCACAGAGCTGGCAAGTGTGACATAGGACCCAAGGGAGACATGAGCACCTCTGGAAGAGCATTCTGGTTCTTCCAGAGACAGTTCAAATGGTACTGAATATTGACTTTTAGACTGAGCTGAATCAAGCTCCTCACTTAGGAGAAGAACCTAAACATAGATACTGACATATGGAAGATCTGATCTCCAACTGAAGGCTGCCTTGTAAGCAAAAATTTAGCTGCTTGAGCATGAGGCTGCCTGGGTTTCCTGCGTAGTCTCCAACTGTAAGTCCAGCTTCAGCTTTCCATTTTTTTTTTGTCATAACTATCACATCTGTAAGCTTTTCAAGTGGCATCTCAGGTGACTCTTGGAGATTACCTCAAATGACTAAATGGTCTTGGACTCTTGGTGTTAAACCTTTTTGCCTTCAGTCTATAAAAATCACCACCTTTTTCCTTAATCCTCTTTTTGCCCTGAGTCCCTGACCTTTGTTATATGCCAGCAACAAGCTGAAATGAAATTCTACAGGTGAGTTTTACAAATATTTTCACCTTTTGGGCACCAGTCTTAGACATTTACATGTAAACCCCTAAAATGCATCTAAAAAAGGAAAAAAAAAAGTACAAAATTAAACATCCCCCAGACCCTTTCACAAGATCAGAGAATCTTCACAGGAAAAAAGAAAATCTTTATTCCTCAAATTGCTACCTTTCTCAGCAGAAAGAAGTGAAGAAATCTTTTGCTCCTGTGACTTTGACATACAATCTTGATGGAGGGAGGTGGCTTTTAAGGAAATGAGCCAGGGTATCCTTTTCTTTTTTTCCACTTAAGATCTCAGGCAAAATATTCTGCTTTTCTATGCAAAAATCTCTTCCATTCACTGAGACAAGGCACAAGCATTTATTCTTACCAGCCAACTCCCTGCAAGAAACCAATCTGTAAAGAGATCTGCAAAAAGTACCTTAATTGATACAAAAAAAAAAAAAAGTAAAGATGGAGACATTTAAGATTGTGTATTAAGGACATGTCATCATTTTAGAGGTTCATAACTTAACCATAAAAATTTGCTCCAGGCTGAAACTTGGCATGGAAGGCTGCCATATTTGTAAGTAGGTTATTTCATTTCAGGCTACATTACTAATGCACTAATGCAATGTGGGCTGTTATATTTATTAACTTGCATTGATTTTTTTTTGAAAAGGACAAAAGTATTCCTATTCTGAACAGGTGGAAAAGGGATATACCAAGCTAGAATTTGCCTTCCCATGTGCCAGCTTAAAAAGGAGGAAATAAGAGTCAAAGATTTATTTATTTCTTACAGAAATATAGGAAAAGCCAGCAGGTGCTTGTTTTCCAGTCTGGTTATGGGATATTGTAAATGCATAATAACCTTTTATTACTTTGTATTGTTGATAAATTTAGAGCTCTGTAGACAGAACTATCTGCATAAAAAGCTCCTGAACTGATGGAAATGTTGTTTTCAAATGGATTTTGGAACAAATGTTGTTTTCAAATGGTATGAGATAACAAGATCTGCTATCAGTTTCTGCAAGATTTTTTATATTGGGAAAAATAAAAGTATAATTTTGAGAAGGTACCAGACGAATATATTTTTGAGAAGGTACTTGTGTATGAGGAAGTGGGGGCTTCTAATGATTTTAAACTGGTCTTTAAATCCTTAAAAAATCTTAGATTTGGATGACTTAACTGGGCAATATTGAAATACAATATCTACAGCAGATTTCCAAGGAAGGAAAAGAGAATACAGAAATAGATTTCCTGGGACATGTGGGTTTCTTTAAATACTCAATCGCCTTCCAACATGCAGGCCAACTGTCTCTCCTAAAGATTTGTCTAGTGTGGAAACCTTGCCAGAGTGTAATTTTGGTGAAATTTCTGTCACTGCTCCCTGTCATGAATATTTATTTACTTCCCAATGGAAATCATTGCTCATATGAAAGGGAGTTAACGGTTCTTAATAGCCCTTTCTGATTTGATTGATGTTTTTGTCACTTCCCCCAGTAAATAGGTTTCTATTAGCATACCAAATATGCTATCTGTCCTCTCACTTCTGCAGGCACTTACCTGACCACTTATTTAGGATTTAAATATCCTTCCTAGGGGTTTTCTTTCAGTTCAGGGGCTCTTTTTCTGCCCAAGTGGGTAAAGGACTTTGTGCACTGTGCTTGGGTACCTTACACAGCAACCACATGGGATTTGTTCAGACTGGCTATTTGGAAAAGTTCAGTAAAAACAACAGAAATTTGTCCATACCTTATACTAGGGACTGCAAAGGGTAACACTAGTGAGAGAACAATGTACAGAGACATTTAATCACATATTTATATTTCAATTCTCTAAATTTGTAATGGCGTGGTGTTTCAAGGTAGAAGAGAGGCTGGAATAGGGATTTTTTTCATGGAAATACACCCTGAAGTCATATATCATTTATATGCCATATGCTGACTTCAAAAAAGGAGTGTTCAGAGCTAGCAATGTGGTGTTGCTGCTGAGGAATAAACTCTTTCCATTATTAACTACCTTTTTCAGGGCTGAAGGGTCCTACTTCCAAAACAAATGCCTCAGTGTTGCTCAAGTGTTCTTAATAGTGCAAATAATGTAAATTTTGTGTATCATACATAATAGCTTTTGTGTTGGGTTACAGCCAACACGTGGCATAATGGAATGGACATTTTTGCTCTTTTTTTCCTGTGCAATGCTCATTTATATGTATGGCCCAAACACATAAATTGCTGCTTTTGTGTTAATCAGAGGAAACTTCTGGATGCCCTGGACAAACCAAAGAGAAAGCATTGTCTTTTTTATTAGTATGAGTAGTTTGAGGTGAAGACTTACATCAACAAGTGGTTTAAAGTGCAGTTGCCTACTAGTTCATATAAAAATTACTGTTAAGCTGTAAATCTGTATTCTTGTGAAGATAAAAGAACAGAGGAAAATAATTTATGGAAGCATAAAATAGGATCTATGATTGTAGAAAGCACTAATTTCTGGATTGTCCTCATTGCTTAGTAATTTTCTGCCTCAGAAATTCATTTCTTGATTGCAAACAGATGCCTGGTTTTTCCCTGTGAGGAAGACACAGGGCAAGGTGCAGGATTAAAATAAAATCTATTGCCTTTTGAAGGGCTCTGGTGGAAAGTAGGTGTTTGCATCCTAGAGAAGGAGGCACAAGATCACTATCTAGGGCTTGAAAGTTTATGTGTACATGCTACTGAAGTCACCCAGGCACTCTTGCTTCTGAGGGCCAAAGGTACCTCCTTGCCTGAACTGAGACCTCAGTTCATAACTTAGGCATTCACAATTAACACTTTCAGATTTCTCTTCACCAAATCCCTCACAATTTATAACACTTCTTTGATTAGCTAGCTCTTAACCTAAAGGAACAGCTAGGAAAATATAACAGAATACTTTATGAGAAATGGATATCCAGATTCCTTGCAGCGCAGCTGCTGTAAGGACAAAAAACATTGTGTGCAATTCCAATTTTTTTTTTGGAAATGGCAAAAGTGTTTTCAATTTTTATCAGCAATTTTAAGCTGCTGTGATTTATTTAGTATTGCAGGGGAAGCAAATGTGAATTTCATGTAAGAGAATGATAAATGAGCATCAATCTTGAAAATTGTATGGATGCTACTGTGATTAACATAATGTAGCCCCCCACTCTAAATTAGACCATATCAACTACCTTTCTTTAAGAAAATTTCTTGTGAAGGGGTGAACATTACATGGTCCTTGGCACTTGGCCTTGGAGCAAAAAATTGGTTCCTCACCCAATATTATGTAGTGGAGTGGATATAGTGGGATGGCCCTAAAGTGATCCTCAATTTAGAACAAATATTTAGATTAAGCCCTTTTTGATTTACTGTTCTAGATTAGGGATGGGTTTACTGTGGCAAAAGAGGAGATGTAGTCAGCAACTTCCACTGCCTGATCTCATACTTCTAATTATGGTTTTGAACACCAATGCACACAATCTTGATCAGATAAAGAGGGAAATTTCTATAAAATAAACTCTCCTCAGACAGGCAACACTCTTCAGTTTTGTATTTAAGAATTCTGCATTTTTTGGAGACACGTAAGGACTTTAAATTTGCTGTTAATATAGTACTTATTCTGTTAGATGGAGATAAACACAACAACCAAATTGCCTGAGTTAACTTGGGCAGCTGGGTACAGCCAGCAGCAGCTACTGGCAATTTTCATGGCTTCCTCAACTCATGTTGACCTGAAATGCTATGTTTGCTAAGGCAAAAGCCTAGGTAAGAATTTCATACTTTTTGTTCAATTGTGAAAATTTCAAAAAGCCCAAACATCCAACACACTCCTTTGACAGAAAAAGAAACAAGCTTTGGTAGTTTATTGCTATGCTAAATTTCCATGCAGTATGATTTTGTTGGGCTAATATAAAACCAGAAAACACCAAATAGTCCTGCCCTGCCCCAATGTTACAGCAGCAATTTTCTACATTTTAGCTTTTTTTTCCAGAAGAAAAGCTAGCAAGCAGTACTTAGGCTAAAATATAGTCCTATCATTTTTACATAAAATATTGATAAGGAATAAACACTTAGTATCCCTAGTGTGAATTCACTGGACTTCACGAAACCCTAATATATGGATTAAGAAATGTTAACATAATCCTTTTATGGGAACTAAAATCAATTACATGTCAGCTTTGTAGTATTATAAATGTATTTAGTCAGCACAGAATTTTTCCAGCAGCGCTCGTTGCAGATTGAAATTGACTAACCAGATGTTAAATATTAAATAGAACTAATCAAAGTATGGTTCAAGAGATTTTAAAAACAATGATCAAAGAGAGCTATTTATTACCTGATTCATGTTTCTATTCAAACACTGCTCCTATGATGTTATATCTACCTGAATTTAGTTTGCTGCAAGCTCTTAATTTTTTTCGGTTAACATGAATGAGAAATATAATTCAATAAAAGTATGTTAATGCAGTACCATAGGCATAAAGGCACAAAGCTCAGGGAATTACAAGCAAAATTTGCTGGAACAAAGTGTATGTTAGGAACAAAATGCATGTTAGGCCTGATCTGAAGATGACCAAATGTAGACATATTCTTTCCATCACTTATAAACATTATGAGCCATTATCTAAAAAAAGAAAAGTTTTTTATTGCTTGCATGATAAATTTAATTCATAACTTCAGCAATATTGTAAGAACAGCAAGAATAGCTTCTGGCAGTGATCTGAAAGCAGGAGGGGCCTAGTCATTGCAAAAGAAAATCATGGGTTATGCTTAATTGCAAAATTGTTGTAACATAGAAGGTGTAAGTTTGGGCTCCTAGATCCACAAGAGGTCATATAATTAGCCTTTTTGTTTTCAGGGGGGCTGAGCACTTCTTAGCCTTCCTGAAGCCAGCAGAAGTACAGGTGAGGGGCTGGCTGCTCCTCTACCTTGCGCTGCACAAGGAAGAAGCAGCTCTCCGTGCACTTGAAGAACAAAATGGATCAAAGGAAATGTTCTTTTATACAAGGCATAATCAATATGTGAAACACATTATCTTAAGGATAGGCAGGAGCCAAACACCTGGTATTTGTTGTAAGAATATAACTTAAAAGCATAGTTGCACAAAATGACTATGTGTACTGTTGAGTTAGATAAAATAATTTTAGAGTGTCTGCCCCTATCCATTTTATCATTTAAACACAGTCATCAGAGATGGCAGAAAAACATCTTTTCCAGAGGAAATTCTGTTGCTGTTGCTTTCTTTATTGAGTTTATGCCTTGATTTAACCAGTGGTAGATGTTATCAAAGGCAGATGACTCAAATGGATGGAATACTGAGCTGATTGATTGTGGCTTCTCCTGCACTGTAGTGGTTTCCTCACATCATCACAAACACCACATCAGGAAAAATTACAGCAAATATCAAACAATGACCTGTGATTTTCTGTTCTTGGTGCCTCTTTCCCTCCTGAGACACATCCGTGAGGGATATGGCACAGAGCAGAAACTCCAGGTCCATAGCCAAAGGCGCTTTGTGTTGCTGAGCGGAGGAAAATGACTCACAAATCCTTAAAGTCTCTCTCTTCCTTCTTTTGTATTACAGAGAGCCAGCTGGGCACCTAAATTGAGAAACCTATAGCTCTGCCAGCAGCTGAGGGACAGATGCAGGTCCTAGACTCCAGCAAAATCTCCGGCCTTTGGATGTGAAGGCCATCAAGACCAGGATCGGCTGGATCCTTGTGGTGAGGCCGGAGCATAGCAAGTGTGCCAGGATGCACCTTTGGGCCTCCAGTCTGTAAAGCTTGGTTTGGTTAAAATAGATAACAACAGCCCCCAAAATAAGTCTGTCCTTAGTAATTATGTTCAGTGGCACCCTTTAAAGTAAAAGAAATAAATATCACTCTCCATGTTATGTCTTTCTGGGTTGATTCTTAGTTTTCTCCATCATGACTTTCCAGAGTGGCAAGATTGTTTTATTCATAAAGCTACTCCATGCCACCCCTCTGGTCATGAAAAATATCCTGCTTTCTGTCAGCTCTAAAGTTTGGATGTGGCTTTCCTCACCCTCCCCACTGCAGCCAGCTCCTTTGCTCCTTTAGCCTTCCAGTCCACCCTGCATATATCTCTGTCTTCCCACCTTTAACTGCTTCCAAAACTACTCCTAGAAAGAGATCTCATTCTCAGGAAAGATGTAGCCCTCTCTTTTCAGGAAGCTCACCTCTGCCAAAAATTGAACAGTTTTGTATTTAAGAATTCTGCATTTTTTGGAGACACATAAGGACTTTAAATTTGCTATTAATATAGTACTTATTATGTTAGATGGAGATAAGCACAATGACCAAATTGCCTGAGTTAACTTGGGCAGCTGGGTACAGCCATTTTTTTCACCTCTGAAAAAAATGAACAGGCAGCCTTCCTTTCTATTGCTTAGACACAACTTTTGTAACAGTATAAAAGAAAAATAAACACAACACATGCATAGATATTATTTGCATTTGCCTATGCACATGCATACATGTATATTTAAATAATGTAGACACACATAAATATATATGTTTAAGCACACACAAAATTAAGAAGAGACAGAACAAATCAAACATTGTACCTCTCATCACAAAGATACATTTTTCATCCAGTACTTAGGAGTTATGAGGGCAACTAAAAACACAATTAGTGTCTTTTGGTCCTTAGAAAAATGAGAAAATTAGTGGAAGCTGTATGAAGTCAAATACAGTTTTCATGAATAAAAATTTTTCTCTACCCCTATTCTGAAAAATTCCAAAATCCCTTTGCTGAATTTCTGCTTCTCTCTGACAAACATGCTATAGCCAGGCAGAGGAATAGAAAATTACAGCTTCATAATTCAGCTTTTCCAAAGTTTAGAGCAGCTGGAAAGAGTGTTGTATTTATGGAAAGAGCTAAGCATCCTTAATTCTAGGTGACACTACTTTTGCCACCAGTGTAGCAATTATTTGTCTAATCTTGCACTGAAAAGCATTTAGGATATTCAGTCTTAATGATCAGCCAGAAAATAACACATCTTCTGCATAAAGGATAATTTTAGATCATGTTTTATATTTCAGGAGAACAAAAATTATTTTTTTCTGAGTGTTAGTCTCCCTTTTATGGTTTAAAAATATTAAATAGTGGATTTTCCCCCCCAGATACTGTGGGAAATCTACTTAGTCAAACCTGGGTAGTCCTTGGGAAGTAAAAAACAAACTAACCACTACATGTAAAAGCTACAAAATGATTTACTTTTATTACTCTTGTACAAAAAGGCCTCAAAGCCTCAGAGCTATGATTCTCCAAATCACTCCAAATCACTGCTTTCTAAGCTTGACTGATTGATTTAAAAGCTTGCAAGAGATTTATAATGATTCACTGTGTAAGCCACTGATTTTATATTTAAGTCAGAAGACTGCTTTTAAATGACAGAAAACTTTAGACCTAACATTGGACTCAGCAGGTGATCCACTGTTTGCTCAGAATTAAAATGGCAGCATTTTGCTGGCACAAGTGTTTGAAGTGGGGTTTTGAAGCACAGGCAGAATGCAATTTATCTAAGATTATTGCAGAGAGCATTGAAATCTATGCCAGAATTTTCAAAGCTCCCCCTCTCTGTGTTTAATGTGGTAGCTATGCAAATAGCTGGATGATCAGTATTTTTTCCACAGGTATTCTCAAAGATCATTTTAAGCACCTGTCTTTTGAGATTCTGTACAGATGGCCAGAATTTGAAACAAGATTAATTACTCTAGTAATTTTATGTTGATCTAGAAGCAGAATTATTTTCACTGCCTGATTGATTGTGGGATAAGGAAACAAAAGAAGACTCTTCTGTACAGTGCAAGTAACAAAGCACGTATACCCCAGTACTCCTGAGGAGTGAAAACAGAAAAGGGAATAGAGGAGGAAGGAATGAGGAAAGAGAGGGTATTGCTTCTTCTCTTGTGAGGCTTCATTGAGGACATTGTGACTGACCTTGGCTGTTCTGCAGTGTGGGGTTGGCCTGAAAAGACAGCAGATTGGGCGAGGTCACTGTGGTTTTAGCCACAGGAGTAACAAACTTGCTAGGGATAGCTTGTCAAGAACAGTCCTTCCATGTGGTAGGGCTGTACAGGGCAAGGTATTGGACTAGATAGCCTGCATTTGGGGAGATTCAGGCTTGCACCTCAGGTGTCCCCCATCTTTATCCAAATGACAAGAAAGTATTTGGTGTCAATACCCAGTTCAAATGGGATTTACCAGCAGTAACCTCTAGTAACTATCCACCTCAAACTTCTGTATTTGTGAAAGTGAACATGGGCATTGTTGCCAGTCTGGCATAGAAAAACACTTTAGACCACACCAATGTAATAAATCTGGCACCAAACCCACAAAATTATTTCAAGGAGACATCCTGCCTATGCTTCCCCTTCGCTCTTCAGGCAGTGAACTTGCCTCTGAGATCCCATTATCTGAAATTCTGGATCAAGTGAGTTGCTCCCAGAACCTCTCAGTTTGGGAACACTGTTACAGGCATTCTCTTGATATTTCATTCTCCAAGATATATAAAAGTGAGGTAGGAATTTTCTTCCAGATTTAGGGCTGTAAGTACAGGGTGGAAAATTAAGCTATACACTATTTTCAAAAGAAGATTTTTTCTAGACTTTGTCTTTCTCAGACAATAAAGTCTATAGATTAGAGCTTCTTGAGATGCACATCTGTACATGGTGTCACACACATGACTGTCTCTGTATAGAGGAACATCTTAAAAACTTTTCTAATAACAGCAAAACCTGAAATTCCCTGTTACATGGTTCCCAACTCAACAGATCACACAGGCTTGGGAATGATAATACAGTGGTTCAGATGCATGTCCAATCCAAATATATGTCCTTTGGTAAAGGTGACAAGTAGAAAAACACTATTTTATTGCTCTACATATCAAAGTGCTACTTACTTTCTATTTTCCTGGTAGAAATGTTGAGGATCAGGGTCTTTGGTTTGATTTATTTTATCACATAAACTTACTGCAACACAGTAAGTCAGGTCACTTCTCTGTACTCTCAGAGGTAGAGACCAACGCATTACAAACAGCTGTGAAAGAGAAGGGCCCAATTGTGATTCCCTGTGCATCTCTGAAAATGAGGTTTTAATCAAAATTTGTGAAGAAAGTGATAACAGCAAGCTCCAGAGTTCTGGATCAAGCCATAGCTGTGAGGTTCTCAGCTGGGTCACACCACAAGTAGGGAAAACAGGACTTCTAAGCTATCAGTTCCTTGTATTTAATTCCTCAGCAGATGGCAAAATCCTACCCACAGCTACCTATTTATTCTTGACTATCTTTTCTTGCTTAACATTTTATAGAATGTTTTTCCAACTGCTTATTTCTAAAACCCAGCCCCTAAAACATCATGGAAGTATTTTCTCTTATGGCTGTTGTGTGACTTGGGGTCACTGGTATCTCATTCTAACCTGGTATTTTTAAGCTAGTACTTTCCAGCTTGTAAGTGAGTGATATATGTTTAGTTCTTAGTTTGCCTTATTCTGAGAATCTGGTGTAACTGCACTCACTATTAATCTCTCTACAAATTGGCTGCAATATCTTTTTCTTCAGAAGGCATGTTTTAGTCACTTTATCTCTTTTAAACCCAGGGAATAATATTTTATATTTGAAACTTTGAAAGTGAAAAATGTAAGCCAAATTAAATACTTCTAGAAAATCTGAGGAGGAGTGAATTATTTTTTTCCTAAATTCAAGAGCTTTTCTTTCTCTAAAATGTTTATGAAATGTCTGTTGCCTGTGCCCCTGCACCCCAAAAGTGAGTGGGAAACACCTGATTAGATGCTAAGACTTGTTAGTTTTATATGATATGTATTTATTTTGAAAAAAACTCCAAACCACTAAGAAAATTATCTGTATTAACTGGTTTATGTTGATGGTTTTTTCCTTTTCCTTGTTTAATGTTGCATGCCCGATAGAAGACTTGTCTGAAGCAACAATTCAGGACCTGCCATAGTTTTGATCCATTTATTAATATTGTTTTTAGTTTTAATTAGAGATAGGAAGCCAGTCTTCTTATGTGTCTGATGTAATACTTCTGTAGTCACACCCCAACTCTCAGTGGTTTGTGAACACTATGGAAATACAAACAATGCAAAGCATTTGTTTTTAATTATAATTCAAGATTCAGGTTGCAAATGATTTGCATTATAGCTCTTAGCATAGGCTAGATTTACAGCAAACACATTAAAATAATTAACATTATTCTTAAATATGAGTCAGTAAAATTGAAAGTGACAGATACTAAGCTGATGAAAGTAATAAAAAAACCTTAATCTAGTTGAGAGTGGCTGAGCAATAAAAACCACACCTTTTCAGAGAGCAAATGTTTCATGCCAATAAGTCTTCAGAGAAACTGTCCTGGGTGTATTCAGCTGGGGCAGACGCTGCCTCTCCTGCACCTGCCCACGTTAAGTCCAGGCTCAGTCTGGGCTGACCCAGCCTTTCTGTATGTTCAGATCCTCAGGAAAAATGATGGCACAGAGCTGCTCAAAAGGCTCTATCCTTGCAGAATCTTGGATCAATACCTGTTTTCAGAGAGCTTTGAGGCACACGGTGAGCTACAGGGCAGGAGAGGGAATAAAGCTGAATTGTCAGTTACTTGAGGGTAGGGAGACCTGTGATAGATGGCACCTGGCTGATGTGTTTTCTGGCTAGTTTTTCATCAATGTATGTCATCTTCCTTTTAAAAAGGTAGCCAAGAAAGGCAGCCTAAAAGAAGGCATTTCTCTCCTTTATTTTGTTGGGTGCACAGGAGTTATGTGGTACAGTTTAAAAAACAGGGAGACCTTTGCTCATCTCTGGGAGCAAGTTCTGGGAGGATTTGCCCAGGTGTTGCTGTTGGCAGGGAGGGAGTGAGAGGACCATGGGGGTGGAACCTGTGCTTGGGCTGCCCATGGAAAGCAGGAAGCTGACAAGCAGCTGAAGCACTGAAGTGGGGAAACTCTCCCAGCTTCTCCCAAGGATCTGGGAAGACAGTCCGAATTTGCTGCAATAGAAAAGCTGTTGGCCAAAGTACAAGCCTGAAGAAAATAACACACCTTGCCAGTGGACAAAGAGGATGGTGGTTTATTAACTATTTCATTTCTATTCTCTGTCATTTTCAGTGGTTTTATTTCAAAAAACCCAGACAGTTTGGGTTTGGAGTATTTTTTATTTATTTATTTTTAATTTTTTTTTAGGTGGAAGGGAAGGGCTTATGAAGATTCAGCTGAAAGACTCTGGGTGAGCTGGGGTCCTGTATCAGGGCTGTATTAGTTAGGAGGGGCAGACATCCATTACACAATGATATGTCAGCATTTTTCTTCTTTAATTGTAGACTTTTATTTATGTGAATGGTTATGTGCAGTTTTTCTGCACGGAAACTTCACAAGTGCAAGACTTTGGGTCCATGAATAGCATTATGTGTAAAACTCTGTTGATGGAACTGTAAAGAAGCTGCACTGTCCTCTCCCCTTGTTTCAGCTAGACTGTCCTTTCTGGCTGCATGGATCTCCTTCCCCACCTGCCACCTGGAGATGTGTAGTACAGGCCAGGTTTTGAGCTGGTTCATCCCACATAACGCAAGAGTAGGAGGGACAGTGACAGCCACATCTTAATCAGCATGAAATAGAGAATTGAGGCAGAGTCTAGACACGCTTTTTGCCTGCTGGTTGTTTTGCTTTGACATGCATAATAACAAACATAACGAGAGTGCCAGTGTTTATGCTTTTGAACCAGGCAGCATTGAGGATTGCCCTCTTTGTTCTTTCTGCATTTCTGTGACTCCAAAAAATGCCCAAATGCCTCGTTATCCGACTGGTGTAAATACACCATGGCTGATGTAATTCAATCGAACAGCTCAAGATCCAAACACCTGATAACAAGGAGAATTGTTGTGTGAGTCTTTCATATCTGTGTAGATGCTAGAGGCTGATACCATGTGGCAGGAGCCAGGAGCCAGTGTAGCTGCGAGGAAAGGGACCCACAGAGACTGCGCCAGCTTATCTCACTTGTGCAGAGGTATGAGCTCTTGGAGCAGGGGAGTGTTGTGAGGTTTGAGAACTGCTTACCCTGGATGATCAAACAGAATAGAAATCACTTGTATATTTACTGTGATTTACACGTACCTAAAAAGTCTGGAAGGAATTCTGCTAAATTCTAAGTTTCAGCGATAAGGAAGAGTGACTATAGTTTTGTGATCCACTGAAAATATGCATCAAAGAGTGTGGAAGCAACTAAATATTTGTGTTTACCATAGTACGTTATGGCTTCCTTCAACAGCTTGGAAACCCAGGGTGAGGGATATGAACAGTTAATGAAAACATACAAAGGAGCCAGAGGAGTTTGAAAGACATAGTTTTAAGATCCATTTCAATGTATAGAAAATAAAAATTGGCGAATTTTGAAGGTGAAATTTAATCTTAAATTCAGGGGTTTTTTTTTGTTGCATGATGTCACCATAACCCCTAGGTGGTATTCAAACTTCATAAATCAGATTTGTCTGTTATTTATTCTATTTGTCATGCATTTGATGTGTAGCGCAATTTTCAGAGATTAAAATGATATATCCCTAATTCTTGGATGCTCTTTGATCATGTTTATTCCTCTGCTCCTTTAAACATTGCTGAATAATTGTATATGCATTCACAGGCTGACAAGTACATTCCCTGTTTGATGGGCTAATTATGGAAGCACACTGGAGTCGTCGTAGTTAAGTTTGTAACTAGCTTTGAGCTGTAAGGCCAGTTTTGATGTCTCGTCTAACTGTTCTGGAATAAATCCCTGCAAGAGAAACTTAAGTTATATGGAATGGTTGGAAAAAATTTTGTGAAGTTTTGTGGCTATTGCAATATTTAGTATTTTAGTGTTAGAAATTATTTTCTACCTTTTTGACCTCTCAGAAGTGTTGCTTATCTCTATGCTGGGAAAGTATGTCATGTTAAATGTTGTTACTGTTGGATAGGTTTAGCCAGTTCTGAATGAGTCTTGGAGAGCCTATTAAATCTATCAATCATAGGGAGGGGAATTTCAGCATTTCACTAGCAGTCTTTAGAGGATTTTGTACAAGTTTCTGCAAGACTCCAAGAATAGTAAACACCCAGACTCCAGAGTGTGGGTTATTCTCCTGCACAACCTACCTGTCTTTGTACAGAGTTATACTTCACAGCTCTGTGGAATAAAAGTGCTAAAGAAACCTTTCAGAAATGAGTTCAGCTTAGCAATGTCACAGGAAAACCTTCAATATCCTCTGAAATTCCAAAAGACATGTGTTATGAAGCTGTATTTGTGTGGACAGAGCCAGCCCAGAGCCTGTACCTGGTAAGAGACTTTGTTCTTGGCTGAATGAGGATGCTGTAGCTGTATTTAACAACTGCTCATCTCCCTGGAGTAAAACTAGCCAATGCTGCTGGCAAAGCTGGATCTCACTTGGGAATAATACCTTCTACAGTGGTATCTAGGAACAGCCATACTTGTGATCCATCACAAGGGGCTCTGCAGGGACAGAAGACACAGTGAGACATGAATGAGCCAAGGTGTAGAAACACATTCCTTGTCCTGATACACACACACACACACACACACACACACACACACACACACATTATCCTGTCAGTGTCTTACTGGGATGCAGAGCCCCCTTTGGACCCTCCCAGCCTCTTCACACAGCAGAGGAGGAAGGCTGCAGGAATGCTTGTTTAAATACCAAAAAAAATCAGACCACTTAAACATTAAAAAAACAAACAAACAAACAAAAAAAACCAAAAAACCCTCCCCCAACAAAACGAAAATACACAGAGAAGTTTGTTGGTATGGGAAAAATCTGTCCCATCCCTCATACTTGGCAATCAGTCTTTCTATCTGCAACACAAGAAAGCTGGCAATTAGATGCAAGGAGAGGCTGAAACAGGCAATTGTAAGCAGTAAACCTTCTGAGGATAGGGGCTCCTGTCAGGAAACTCACTGAAGGGGAACCAGTAACCAGCCCAATTAAAGGGAAAGATGTTTATGGGAACTTCCATCTCTGACTAACGTTGTAATTCTGGTGTAGTGTTAGGCTCTGCTTGCACTCAGAATGTCTTGTTCTGTTATCTGGTGGAGGGGCAATCTGCATTTTGTGTTAGTACACTTACACTTAATATGCAGTTTAACTATGGACAGTTACACATCCACCTAACATAAATGTGTGTGCTACATGTAAATCTGCATGGAATAGTTAGATACACAGATACTGACATGGATGTGAAAGTTCTGTACAAAAGTAATCTCTGCATTCTGTGAGAGTGAAGCTCTGCTGGTACACATGTACACATGGATATATATTCTGGTTGTATTCACACCAGGGTGAGGGGTATTCTAGCAATTTTGGCTTGTATTTTTTGCTGTCCAGAATGGAATTTTACTTTTCACAGTTATTTCAATTTTGACAGAAAGTGAAGAGTAGAGGCAGTGACAACACGAAAGGAAAAACCCTGCACTCTCTAATGGAGTTCCTGTTTGAAGACCTGGCTTAGGAAGTTTTAGCAAGTACTTTTTTGTCAGGGTAAGCTCTATTTATACTGGAAAAGCTTAGTGGAATTAAACAACAAACCATACATGATCTGGAAACCTCACCAGGGGTTACACCACTTCTGCTAGTGTAGCTTTTCTGGGCAGAGAAAACCCCAGCGTGGGATTCTTTCATGCCTCTGGACAGGAAGGTTTAATGAAAAGGAGGCATGTTTGGGTCTGTTGGTTTGGTGCTGAATAAACACGCACCTAATTATCCTTAATATAGTTTCCCCTCATACTTTTAACCATTTTTGTGTCAAATTATGTGGCTTATTCCATGGACACTCTAGCTGATTTCTAAAGCCCTGTTTGCAAACCCCACTGTTCTTTTTCTGGGAGATGAAATATGAAAAAAAAAAATTGAATTTCAGTTTTCAAGTTGCAATGTCACGCTGACACAATGTTCATTAATACAGAGTGTGGTGGTGTGGTAAGAGCTATTAATTCAATTTCTTTCTCCTGGTCTTTTTTCTGTTTCCCAAGGAAGCTCAGTCTGTTTCATCTTTTGAAAGTCTAATAAGTATTTTGAACAGGTTAGAACTATAAATCTAGTATTGCTAAATCCTACAGAAAAAAATGCTTATGAAATATATTGATTACAACTGATAATGATTTTTCCACCCTCTCTTCACTGGAGGCAAATAAATAACTATGGAAGTACAATGGCATTGTCATGGCTGGAGCTTTTGCTTTAGTACACTATAGAAGTCTGTGAATACTCTTAGCAGTAAGTCTTATTTTTCAGTGTGATAATGTTCATTGTCTGTGCTTCTAACTTCTGACTGAATTTGATAGTGAATGCTAGTGATTAACAATTACATGTCCTCAGAATTTCTGATTTGTTTCCTGTGTCAGGACTGTGAGTCTATTAAGAAGCGATTAGGGAGGATCTCCTTCAAGTCTCCTTCACATCAAGATTCTCCCTTTTTTTTGGTTCAGTTAACTTGAGGTGGGAGTTGCCTGTGATATTTTCTACTTTTCACCTTCCGAGGTTATGGGCACTATTCATATGCCAGATCTCCCTTTGAGATGAATAAGTACGACTTTTATTAATTTTTCTTCACTTGTAGAATTTAATTTACATGAATAATTAGAAAGGGATGAGTTAAAACTCCTATTTAAAGAGGTAGCATCCTTCTGTTAGCCTGTTGTCAGGCTTTGGAACCCAGTTGTTTTAAAAAGGATCTGGGCTCTTCTCCATAGGGATTTTCCTCTTTGTAGTTTTGCCTTGATCTAAATCAGCCTGTTGTAAAGCAGATTTTGGGATGGAGTCTGACAAATAAAAACTCTTATCTGGAGAACTAAAGGGACTTTCAATTTTCCCTCGGAAATGTTTACTGGCTTCTTTTTCTGATGTGGCCAGGATTTGCTATGAGATTTATGGCAATGTTGTTTAATTCATACATCAAAATAAATAAATTAAGTGCATAACTTCATTTCGTTCTTTGTGCCGTTTCCTGTGCTGTTAGGGCTTTAATGAGCCCAGCTGCTCTGTAGAGTTGCTGAGGGTGGAAGCTGGCCTGGGAGGGGAAGGAACAGCTTCTCTTTGAAGTTCTGTCGTGGCAGGATCACCAAAGCAAGGCTTTGAAGGGGAAATTCCTGTTTGCCTTCCTATTCTACTTCAGTGGTCTTGATGGCAGCAGTTAAACAGGGAGCAGCACCAAGGTTTTCCAGATTTGGCTTCTCAGCCATTTGATGCCAAACTTCCAGAGGGTACTATGGGAGAGAGTGAGAAAGAAAGAACAGGAAAGAAAGGGAAAGAAAGGAAAAAAAAATGGAAAAAAAAAAAAGGGTGAAGAGAAAGATGTTCATAACTGCTTTGTACAGGCGCTGATGCCAGAACAGCACTCACCATCACTCTGGTTCCCTTCTAACACTCACTACTGGAGCTGGAAATGATAAGGGTACCTGTTTTTCTGACAACTGGTCAGAAAAGGCTATGAGAGGAGACAAAGCAGGGCTTTATCTGTGAGGAGCAGGGGAAGAGGAAGGCGACACCTCATGGTAAATGGTGCCTCATCGATATTCACAGGGCTGCTCAGTGTTTCACTGGTGTTCAAAAGTCAGCTGTTAAGTCCATTTAAATTCAGTTACAGCAGTTCTCCTTATCTCCCACCAGTAATGTATTGTTGAACAATTATGGTCAAAGTCATTTGCAGTCTTGTGTTTGATGAGTGCAATTAGCTACCCCATGTTTGCATCTACATATGTGTGTGTGTGTGTGTGTGTCTGAATAAAACAATATGACAGAGGGAGACACTGCATTACTCCCCTTCCCACCACCCTTTTAAATTTGGAAATGCCCTGCAAGACCCTGGCAACCAGCACTACTCAGCAGATGGCCAAAAATATTGTCCTCCTAAAGACTGTTTTTGAAGAGTCTCCTTTTTTAGCTACCCTATGCATTAACTTAGGGTAGCTCACCCTATGAATGTGCTGTTCTTCCTTAAATTTAATGAGAAGGTGCTGGATAGCCACCTCAGGTGAAAGGTTTAATTTTTTAAATAGCTGAGATAAATTCTTTCACCAGTACCAAGCCTGAAGAGGCAAAACTGCAATGTCACATCAGCTGTTCTCAGAAGAATACTTTCAGAAGGTTCCTTTTTACATTTCAGGACAGAAAAACTGTCCTACTGTTGTGGAGGAAACAAAGGAAAGAAAAGACAAAACTGAAACAATTGTAACAGTGAAATGTGTCTGCTGAGAAACCTTAGCAGGATCTTTCTTCTTTTTCCTGTAGGCACTCATCTTCTTTCATGCCTGCGAAGCAGGTGCTAAACAATAACAGTGTCTTATTACAGGAAGGGTATTTTAAAATTTTAAACTTTAAAATTTAAATTTTTATGCAATCTGAAAACTCTATCACAGCTATAGAGTAGAGTCTGCTTGTTTTGATAAGATGTTTAAAATATATTCTGTACTTGGACTCTGGGCATCTTTAAAGTATTTAGGGCCAAATCTTCTGCTGAATTTAAGAAAAATGGTTTGATTTTTTTTTTCTCCCAGGAACAACATTTCAGGGAGAGAAGGGTTGTTTTGTACTTGCTCTGTGGCCCTTTGGGTGTGTTGGTTTTGGAGTGCATGTTCCCTGACGTCGTCTCTCTGCTGCTCACAACTGTTGGCACTTGGGACTAGGACCTACCTGGTCCCTCCTAATCTGGTGTTCCCAAAACCAGGTAGCTGCCTCAGCACTACTGAACTGATGCCTCTTTCCTGAATCACATATTGGTTATGCTTAAACACATACTAAGTGTGCATTGATTTGCAATCTTTGCATGAGTCCTATGTATATTAAAGAGGACTTAGTTGAAATAGCAGCGTTCAACAGTGTCATGAATATTTTTTGTCTGCTTGCATTCTGTAAAACTGTGGGGTAGCATTGGCAATCTTTCTGTTGTATTCATATGCCTGTAATAGTCAGACAAGCCCTTGGAGTGCTTGGTTACATAGCCAAGATGGTTAGCTAATGTAAGATAATTTGCATTATTTCAAATAAAACATACTTGTATGCTTGACTTTGCAAAGCTAAGAGATCTAAAATGCTTTTTTATCTTAAGCATTTTTGCATTAAATTTGTTCATCAGTAAAGTTTGGGGGTTTTTTTTAAAGGCCAACTGTATAACAGATATCAAATTGCTCCCAATGGAATATTGTTTTCTGATCTTTCTAAGGGACTTCTGTCTTCTAATGGAAAGACCTAAAGGCATTCTGAAAGCTCAAAGGAGTGAATGGAAGCTTTTTTCCTTTGATTTTTACACATCTGTAGTATCAAAAACTACTCAGCTCATTCTTTATTCATCTAAGTTTGCCCAAGAATCATAAGAGATACCTTAAATGTGTTCTTTCACCTGAATTATGATACAGATAATACTCTGAAATACAATATGCTTCCCCACACATTAACCAGGTAGCATCAATTCACATCAGTGCTTTTGCTGTACATGAATGTGCAAGTCTCTATCCTTTGTTTATTCCTCAAATTTTTGACTTGTCCAGAACCAGAGAATCTGTTATTTTTGCATTCTCATGTAATTTTGGAAAATTAGAGTTTCATCCTGGATCTTTTTGCTTCTTGATATTTTTAAGGAAAAAAGAAAAATTCATACTTGTTTTCTCCCTCAGAACTTCTGACAACAGTGTAAAGAAGCTGGCAGTGCCTTATATATAGTTTCATTATTTGGGAAGGGAAAATGTATTAAAGCAATCAGTTTTGTTAATCATAGGCTTGATATTTCCTCCTTGAACTTTTGGTACCACATCTATCTGTCTCTGCAGTAGCCTACCAAAAAAAAAAAAAAGGTGCATGCCAGGCTCTCCTTTCCTTTTAGTTTTCCTTGTTTTTTCCTGGTGACATTTCTTATCTTTTCGCTGTCTCATTTTATGATCTGTTAAAATTCCCAGTTTATAAAGTTTATGAGATATTCAGTCTTGGCCTCACAGATTTTTCATCATCCATAGATTCTCAGCATCTTCTTGAAATCTCCATGTGGTTTCTATTATCCATTTGTATTATTTTATAGTATTTTGTATTATTTTCTAATCTCCTCATCCTAGGGAAGAAGTAACATTTTCTGAAATCAACTACCTGTACCCATCTCTTAGCAAACATTTATCTCCCTTCTCCCCATATAAACCCATGTGCTGAATGCCACTTTTATGGTTGCTGTGACTCCCCATTCCTCTACTCACACTGCCTCTCATTTATGTCCAGTGACATTGTTTGCACCTTCAGTACAGTAACTTTTGTTTATCTCCACTTTTTTTGAGTGTCTCCATAGGTTTGGCTTCTAAGTTGGGTCTACTTGTCTACAACTCCTAGTTGTCCTTGCTGCTTCAATCACTGATACATCCTCAATTACAACTTCAACTTTCTGGCCTTTCAACTTTCTCGAATTTCATATCAAAAACATGTTAAAGTCTAAAGCTGTCCTCTTTACTATCAAAAAAAAAAGAAAGAGCCAACCTACTTCTCTCCATCTGGAGATAAAATTCTTGCTTTACAAGAATAAATTCTCTTTGGTATTTACATACTTTGAATCCATGTCGTTAAATACCATTAGCACAGAGTTCTATGAATGCATTGGGTCTTTGGTTGCTGGTTTTGTCTGCAACACTAATGTTCAAAAGTTCTAAAACATTTTTTCCCCACTTTCAACATAATTGCTTTAAAACAAATTACAGTTTAATGTGGCTTTGTTTTGATGTGGCTTCTGCCACATCTGAGTTGCACAATTTAGTTTTGTATTGTGTTAAAGAACACTTCCTTTCATGATTGTTTTTGTCCTGTTGTCCAAAAAATAAAATAAGGCCCAACACTTCAACAGTGATTAGGCCTAGAAGAAAAAACAACACTTGCTATGAAATGATGAAGGACACATTTGGTTAAAAGTTCAGCGAATAATTTGTGCTATTTTGCTTCTTAAAATTCTCTAAGAGAATGTTGTAAATAATGATTCTAACTAAAATTCAGGTGAAGGTGATCATCTATGGTCAAGTTACAAACTTCTAAAAATAGGTCTGACAGAGCATTGACTGCTTCAGGAACTAATATTTTATACCAGTTAACCACTGATTATCTTTAGATGAAAAAGAAAGAAAGAGATTAATCAGCCATCACACAATGACAATTAGACAGAGATAGTAGAAAGATAAATTCTTCAGAAATCTCTATGGAGTTATGAAAATGAGGGATAGAAACGGATTAATATTTTTAAAGGTTGTTTATGGTGAATGTATTTAAGGAGGAAAAAAGAAGGACCAGAAGAAAATGTATAAAGCAGGAAGACATTGTTAATAAAAATATTTGTTTGCATTTTAAAAATTTGCTTTTTAGGTTTTGGTTGTTTGGTTGGTTTTATTTTTAAATAGATTTATATTCCAGCATCTTTGTACTTCAGCAGCAGAAGGGGATTCATTATGATCGTTAGTTTCCTGTGGTGGTGTTACATCAGGTACATTTTCATCAGTACTGCTGCTGGTACCATCAGCTAATGTGAAAATTAAGATGAGAAGAAAATTATTTCCTTGTATAGTCAATATGAGTCTTGATTTCAGTGAAAATGAAGAGTCAAATCCCAAGACGGCCTAAGCACCTACACTTCCCATTGATTCATTCTTTTCAAACCCTCTCAGGATCTGGGTATAGTAATAATGCCACTACATCGCTATGTAGACCTGAATGCAGCATGCTAACAGTTTTTGTTCATCAACAAGTTTTTGTTTTGTTAGATTTGTATTTATTTATTTATTTATTTATTTATTTATTTCTAATTTAACATTTTTAGTCCTTCCAGTTCATTACTCAGTCAGGAACATCATTGTCTAGTGTATTTCCTCACAGTCTTCTATCTTTTCCTCTTGCATTTAAAGAAATAGTTCCTGATTCACTGTAATCACTGACATTTCCTCTGCTTTCATTTGTTTCTGTACCTCTAGCTGTTTCCTCAATTTCATTATTATCAAATAGCTCTTCAGTGATGCACTGCTGTTCCTCATCTTCATATTGATAATTTTATTTTCACATGCATCATCCTGATTTTCAACATCCTCAGTGCAGTCCTCAGAAGATGAGTCATTTGCAGCAGACAGATTTTCATTACTGGAGTCATCTTCAGAGTCAGGATGTGTTGGTCTATTCTCAGGAATATTGTTTGCTCCTCTGTTCTATTCATTATTTCTTGGAAGAGATGTGCTTGATGTACTTGCTTGGTCATTAGCCAGATAATTAAAATCAAATGTACTTATTTTGTAGATTAAACAAGAACATTTTTTATTATGATTGTTTGTGTTTGAAGCTTTAAAAACGTCCTGGTATAAATGCTGAACTTAATTTCACTGGCTATTTAAACATTTAATGTAAGAAATATTTTCATTCCATAGATAAAACAATGTTAATTTTTAATAGGTTTGCTTCACTGAAATATATATGTTGACATAGCATAATTTTGTGCAAAATGGAGCAAGACACATAAAAGTGGAGGCTCTGGCAGCTTCTGTGTTACAGCAGTTAGTGGTAGAGGCCAGAACTGGTGGAAGGTAAGGAAGGTAAGCCTGGCTGGAAGCTGTGTGTGGGTGGCCTTTCTGGCCAGAAGGCAGAGAGGGAAGGGCATAAATGTCATAAAGCAGAGTCTGAGACTGACCTGCCCAGCCTGAGCAGGTCATGTTGAATCCCTTTGCAGTCCTTGGAGAGAAGTTCTGGAGGAATGTCTGTCCATACTTTGTGGGTGTTTGACTAGAAGATGAATTTTTCTTTGGAGCTTTTTCTCTCCTTACACTGATGACTTGTTGAGACTGCATGTCCAATTTCTGAAGGTGTCTTCCCAAAAGACACGTTGGTGTAGCTGTCTCATGCTGATGCAGAAGTTCATTCCTACTCACTTGTTTTTGAGAGGCGTCTCCAACCACCAGTCCCTGGGAGGTCAGCTCTATCAACAGGGCACTGATGGTTATTTTTTTATATCTAAGTCACACCGAGCTTCTTCTGTAATTTGCATGCAGCACATAACACTTTGACTTCCCTTGAAGTTTTGCTTTTTGTCCGTAACTCCACATTGTTCTTTTAATTGCCAGTTATATGGAATTGTTTTTAATTCTCAAGTATTTAAAAATAATTTTAAAATTTATGTTTAGTTAAAATATCAGTTTCCTACTAGATAAGTTTTGCAATGTTCTTTGACTTCAAACGCAGGGAACTTCACAGTGTACTAGAAGAAATGGCAAGCTCTTCAACTATGGCTTCTGGCAAATAGCAATATTTATGTTAAATCCTATCTAATATTTCCTGGGTTTTTTACTTTTTCATTGTTTTTTAATAAATTTAGAGAACACCAGGCTGGGAGGAACCTCAGGGATCATTTGGTCCAAACTTTCTTGGCAAAACCACAGACATGCTGACCCCACACCCTGTCCAGCTGACTCTTAAAAGCGTCCAATATTGGAGAATCCACCACTTCCCTGGAGGAATTATTCCAATGAATTATTGTTCAGATAGTGAAAAATTTTTCTCTTATATCTAATCAATAACTCCCAGGAGTAACTTACATCCATTAAGCCTTATCTTTTCCATGTGTCTTCTTGTAAATAGGGAGTCTCCATCTTTCTTTATAGGGATCAAGCTCCTGTGACAGTTCACAAAGTTCAACTCTTCCTTCACTGAGGTAGGATTTGTGTTTGCAGTAATCTGAGTTTTAGTTCCAAGGGCCCAACAGTGCTGGTAAAGACAGAGGCGAAGAAAGAGTTTGAGAACCTCTGTCCTTTCAGCATTATTGGCCACTTATTCTCCTCTCATGGCTTTGTTCTTGTTGTTGTTACTGTTGCTTTTGTAGGCATTTCCATATCTGAGGAAGCAGATTTGACCTATGGAAGTTTATTATGCATATCTGTTACACTGTTATGAAATTTGAATCAATATGTTCTGTAGTACTTAATTCCCATCAATGTCAGATTCCCTAAAATCACTGTGCTTGTATTTTCAAGCGCACATTGTGTCCTCCTGACTTAATATTTCTAATACTGTTTGTACAAGATGTTTTGTAGATGCAGCCTTATGGTGCTAATCATGCTTGGCTCATTCCCTTGAACAGGATCCAGAATAGCCTCATTTTGCATTATGGTTATCCTCTTTGAAGAGTCCTTATATCCAATAGAGGGATTTAGTCTCGAAGACTGTGATATAGTTAGGGCCATTCCTTCATCATACTTTTACATAAAGTAGGGAGGGAGCTAAAGCACTGTAAAGATTCAGTTAAGGGACACAAATTGGTAGATGGCAATAAGTTTTGCCATCATTTGCCTATTATTTTGCTTTTGGACATCCTAGGAATTTTTTGTCTTCTTTTTGTTCACAAAATTTCTTTTGTGCACTTTTTCGGGCTTTCATTTAAAAAACCCCAGATGCCAGAAATTAATCAATCAACAGACAAACAAACAATCAAAAAAACTCCAACACAAAATCATCAGCTTTATAAGGACTGGACTTGGAGTTAAAACAGGGGAAAAGATCATCCTGTACTCTTTAATGTACATTACCATTCTGGAAATATATTATGGATGGTGAGAATAAGTTCTGCCTTGAGGTTCCAATACATCTTTTGAAGAAGAATGGTCATTTCTGTGTTCAGATACTATTTTTTTTGCATATTTCTCATCCTCTCTTGAGTTTTTGCACACAGTCTTGCTTTTCTGAAAAACAGAAATTTAACTTTTCTTTCTCTATTTTGCTGTCTAAATAGTCTGTTGTATCTAATTATTTGTGGGTTGTGTATGAGTATTAAAATGTAAAGATGGTGTCACTGAGAGTAGTAACATAAAGAAATCATGCTCATGGTATTGACAGTGCCTGAGAATTACCAGCAGACCTTTTGTTTTTGCTGTATCTTCTTTCATAATACAACATATGTCCTCTTCTGAAAAAATGTAGAATTGGAAAATAAGGGGACATTATCTTTGGAAATATGCAAAATTCAAACAGAATAATTTTGGACAATAATAAATTCTCTGAGAAAAGACAAAGACTATTTCCTAATTTGATGAATGAAACTGAAGCAACAACCAAAAAAATGTTTTAAAAATTGCTATTTTTATATGTCTCATTTTTACATCAAACCTTTAGGATAAGAATTGTTCCTATTAAAAAAAGAAAAATGAAGGGAGATTTTAAAAAAGAGTGTTAAGAGGATAAAAAGTTGGAGCTTGAACCAATTGAGCTAAAATCATTTGCATAACTCTAGTTACAAGTCAAAACTGAG
This sequence comes from Zonotrichia albicollis, assembly GCF_047830755.1. Taxonomy (NCBI): domain Eukaryota; kingdom Metazoa; phylum Chordata; class Aves; order Passeriformes; family Passerellidae; genus Zonotrichia; species Zonotrichia albicollis. Next base: position 78,874,796 of record NC_133820.1, on the reverse strand, counting down.
TCCTATCTCATAGCAACTAGGAATTGTTTCCACACTGAAGTTGATCAAAGATATCTGAAGGTCACTTTTTCCCAATCTGGACAGTGTATATGTCTCCAAAACACTGTTGGCATTGTCATGCCAATCTGGCCAACCAATCTGGTCAAGGACTAAGGAAATACAAAGGCTTAGCTTTTGGCTTGGCTTGAGAGGTTGTTCTAGAGCAAGCCAGAGACATTTTGGCAGGTTAACATGACTAAGACATGCAAGATTCAGCTCCTAATTCTGTCATTTACCGCTAGTAGCATTTCAAGCATCCCAAAAGACTAAAGTAATTTGGAATACTCTTTTTTCTCTGCCTCTAAGAAAGGGTGGCAGCAGCCAAAATAATACTGGAAATGGTTCCTTTTAAGTGCTATTCCTTTGTGTTATCTTGAGACTAATCCAGTCAGAGTCTGGAAGGAGCCAGAGTATATGGCAACAGACAATCTGAAAAATCATGGGAAAAGGTTTCAGCTTTTGTGTTGAGCCCATTTTATTCACTAGCAGAGTAAATCCCCTCTCTCTGTGTCACAGCTGAATCTTGAAGGTGGACAACATTGCTGTCTTCAGCTTTTTCACTTGTTGGATACACAAGGGAAATTTTGCAAAAGATAGAGCTCTGTTTTCAGAGAAGATTTTGAGCTCCAAACAGTGAGTGCTCACAGACATGAGATATTTTTCTATGCTGTGGGAAAAAGCAAAACTTTATTCTCAGTACTTATTTCTGTTTTGGGAACTAGAAACATAGTTTCAGGTAGGATTCTCTATAGCTAGAGAGAGAAGGTGAAAAGCAAAAGGAATTTTGTTCCATGTGGTACTGCAAAAATTTTGTCAGGCTGCAATTGATTATTTTGGAGCAAGACCCCACAGTTACCTGACTAAGAAGGAAATTCTTTATTCAGAAAGCGTAACTGGAGTGGGATGGGGGGGAAGGGGTAGAGAGGGGGAGGTAAGGCATGAAAGGGGTTGCTCTTTTTAATGAATACTCCTTCCTTATTGTTCTGCTGCTGGCTTTGCTAAAGTGCAATATCTTTATGACTGGAAGAGCACTTGGGAGTCCTTGGATAAAGGCACTATGAGTGCAAGATATTCTGAGCAGATGACTTTGAGCATCTCCTTCATTATTCTGTGAATCCATACCTCACTTGGGAAGGGAGCTGCTTTTTGTATGATTGGTGAGATGATTGATTTTCACCTGTGTTTGAAAATTTCATACATTTTTGGGAAGTGAAAAATAAAATACTTTCATGATGGTCTGCTGTAAAACATTGCAGCTATTTGCAGCTATTTGCCATGATGTTGACTTTCAATAACTGAAAATTAAGGGTCTACTGAAATAATTTTGCTCCCCAGTGATTTAGAGAGACCCAGTCTCGCCATAATTTAGAGTCAACTTTTCGTCCCTGCATAGTTCCATGATTTGCAAGCTGTTTCTGGCAGCCATCGTTGTCAAATCTATGATATTTCTTCTTTTCCTCCTAACTTTTTGGACCTTTTCCTTCATAATTAACTATTTAATCAGATTTAGGTTATTCAGGTCTACCTTTCTAAGGGACACAAACTCCTGAATGAAAATACTGTACTATGAGTACTTTTTAAACCCATTTCCTTACCTGATATGATTGTATTTCTTGTATACAAAACTCAAATGGAAATTGCCTGTCCTCACAATTGTTCCATTTTATTTCATGTTTGTAGAGTATGAAAAGTCAAGATAAATCTTCATATCCTCAAATTTCAGAGTAGATTGCATGTTAATAAGACTTAATAATGCAATGAACTTTGTTCATGTACATAGTTAAGTAGCAAAATGCTCTTAGTTTTGAGGAAAAAAGGACGAAAACAGTAAGTTAATGCTGCTGGTGAGCTTGGATCAAAGTGTTTGAGAAACTGCAGTTAACTTTAAACTTGCTGAATCTCTTTGTAACAAGGAAGTAGGGTGATGCACTTGTTAGAAATAACTGGTAAACTGTAGTTGCTGCTCTCTCTTCTGTCTCGTGTGGTACCTCAGGCTGCTCACCTCTTCGTGAGATTTTGTGTTTCAAAATGGTGAAAAGAAAGAAAAGGTCAAAACTTTGTCTTGACCTGAAAATGACCATATCCATTGAGAGAATGTGGTCTAATTCACTCTAAAATAAATCTGATGTTTCCACTTCCGGTGGTTCTCTTAAACAAAGCTTATCTCAGAGAAATCTTACTTCTGTAGTGTGTATTTTGCCTCCAAACTGCTGCTTAACAGTTTTTATCATAGACATACCACACAAGGTTATTTGATGACCCTGCAGAGATGGAGACCTTTGATACCATTCCTCAGTGACTGATATGCTCATTCATCTCACTCAGCACATTTTGGTACCTTGCAACTTTCAGAAACAATCCTCCAAATTTAACAAGTAAGATGGTTTATCAAGATACAAAGCTGGATTGAGATCCAGAAGCTTTGGAAATGTTAGCATGTGTGTTCTGTAACCTGAAAATAGTGTGCTTATAATCTCATAGTCAATGTATGATATAAAACTCATTCTCAGTGATGTGCAAAATCTGTGTTCTGTCCCAATTATTTGAGTAGCTATAAACCTCTGTTGTGAATCATGTCTCAATTGTCCTAGGTGCTGGAAAAAAACAGAACAAAAAGCTGGTAATGGAGACATCAACTTTTGAATTTCAAACTATGAAATCAGAGCAGACTGATATAGACAGATGAGGGAGTAGCAGGAAAGTGTAAGTCAGTGTGATGAGAAGTGTTGCCAACAGTACCAACTGAGCTGCTGCCAGGCCTTTCAGAGGCCTTGCAGCAAATGGGTTTGAAGGTGGATGTTTATGGAGAGCTCCCAAGCATGAAGGGTAGCACGAAACAAGGTGTTGGAGGATGCAACAAATGAGTCATGGGCATGGGCATTGTTCACTGGCTGGTGTTGGGACCTGACACTCTGAAATACAGAGGGAAAAAAATAGTGTGGGGGTTAGACCATGAAGGGCCTGGATAGTAAATGAGGTAGTTAGGGGAAATATTTCTAAAAAAATATCATATTGTCTAAACAACAGTCTAGGAAAATGGAAGGCTTGTCTTTGTTGCCATAATGTTGCCATAATTGAAGACCAAGAGGATGAAACACTGGGCAAAAGTTCCCAATTGTTTGAATATGTAACAAAGGCTGTGTATTTAAGATGATACACATAGAAAATCTATGTGTAAAATTTAATTATAACTTCCGCAGACTGATAAGCATGATATTTGGCATATATACTAATGTACTGTCCAGACAATCTGAAAAGGAATAGCAAAGAAAGAGTAAGAAAATTGTAGCCCTGCTGACTAGAAACTTAGAAAGTGGTGTTGAAAAGAAGAAAAATCAGTTTTATTGGCCAGACTTCCTAGCCAGATGCAATGGCTAGGACTTAACTGCATAAACCTCATCACTGAATTTGCATTTGTGTTTATGAGATTTTCTTAGAGATCAGGGGCCCATATGCCTTCATAACTATTCTCCACTCCCAAAGTTAGAGGCTGAATGAGAGACTGAAAAAAAAATTGAGAGACTCAAACAAATAAACAAACAGAAAGACAACCAAGAAAGTAAGAGGACTGGGACAGCAAACTGTATGATCAAGGGAAGACTTGATTTGAAGATGTTTGAGGTGTAAACAAAGATTGAATGTGAACTTTGCCAGTGAGGAAATTGAGGCAATAGGGAATGGAGTTTCAGTAGAGGGCAATTTTTGAGATCTAACATGGATTTGAAAGAAAATTCTCAATACTGACTGTAAACACACGGTTTGGTGAGGTTAGAGATGGAGGGGAAGAGCGATGCCAAGCAGGGATGAGTGGGAGGCAGAGGGTGTGAGAAGTTTCAGCAGTGGTGACTTCGCTTTACACAAGTTCAGTGGGAGCCTTAGATGTGGTCATGTTTGGGTGGCAACACACAGTAATTCTTGTCACAGCAGGCTGCAACTGGCTTTGCTCTGTTCAGACCCTGACCCCGCAGCAAAACCATGTGAAATCCATTTGTCTGACTGTATATGATGTTAGGCAAAAAGGGTTTTCTAAACAAAATACTGAAATACTGGAATGTGCTAGTAATTCAATATAGTACATTATCCTTTCTCTTTATAGTTTCACTATAATTTTTTTTCAGGATTTTATTGAGAAAATTAGGCTTAGTGGAATCATCTGTTCTAGTCTTATTTATATTTCACTATAGGTACACTCAAAATTCCTACTTCTCTTACAACAACTAAAATATAAAATCTGAAAACTGCTGTAAACCAAGAAGTATTTTTTCTCTTGCATAAAAAATAATATAAAAAAAGCTGAAAAAAAACCCCACTATACTGAAATTACACAATTAGCAGCTTTCAGTTTGACACATTTCATACTTGGTGATGTTTCCTTGAATTATTTTTTTTAAAAGACATTTTATATAACAAGTTAAAAATAAACCTTCATGGTGCTTTATTAGCATGAACTGAGATTAAAACTTCAAAGACAATTGCAAATGTGGCGCAGTTACTAAGCATGTGACTCTTGGAAAACATCGGTCTGAAATATCAGAGTTAAATGTCAGAGCTCTGTATTTACCCCTGAATGGTATAGTTGGGCACTGTTCAATGACACTGAGGGAAAAATGCCTCATTGTGTCATTTTAAATATATTTTCCTTGTGGATTTCCCCCTCTGTTAGTTAGACCTATTAGAGTATGGTCAATGTGAAATGTACAACAAACTAAAACTCCTATCTTCTTGCTGGGAACAAAATAGTGAAGTAAGAAGTTGAGGCTCTGTTCAAGATAAGGAATGTGCTTGTTGAGTAACTGCCTTGATAAACTTTTGCCAAATATACACTGCCAAATAAAACTAACAGTGCTAAACATAAATTAAAACAAAAGCTGTATATATTTTTTCCCAATGTGCTTTTGAATATTCAAGAATGAAATATATCAGTTCATACTTTATTATCTAAGGGCCTTTGTTTTCTTCTCCTCACCCCTTTATTATAGTCCTAGATTGCTACTTTTTATCTGGGAACTTTGAGTGCAGTTTCTACAGTGAACATAGATGAGAAATAGATGTAGCAGTATTTTCCCAAAGTCAGCTCCTGGGAGATCAAATTTATGCAAATTACTGCTTGTCATGTTGAGGATTTCTGTCTCCTTTGTAACATCCAAGTTCGATGTACAAATCTTGGGAGTTGTAAGGTAAGGGTAAAAGCTGAGGAGCTTCTTTTCCTTCCTGCTTTTGAAAGAATTCCCTGATCTTCTCTTGGCACCCAAATATTATTTATTTTCCTTCATTTGCCATTCCATCCCTCAAGTTCCTTCACAGAGTTACATTTTAGCAGAGCTGTTTTAAGATCTTGACATTTCTGCTTTATTCAGCCAAAGGAACCCAACTGCAGACGTTTCCAGGTAGGGCATTTCCCTGCTTCAAAATTGCTGCTTAACCTTCTTCTGCAGTGTGTCCCCAGAAGGATGTGGACCCCAGGGCTGGGCAGAGCCACAGGCTGTGCAGCTTGATCACTCCTTTTGGCACAGGCCCCTCTCCAGGTGTTGGGCAGTGGGCACAAGGCAATAGCCATGGTTCACCTGTACTCATGACACATGAATCCCATTTTCTCAGACCTCTTTCCTCAGTATCCATGAACCTTTTGAAAGCTCACTTTTTATTGTAACTTAGAACATAAGATCTTTTTGTTTAAGTATCATTCTGCTCTTTTGTAAGACCCTTAAAATGTGGCTCTACATTGATAAAAATAACGGCAAAGAGACGTTAAACTTGCTGTTAAATGTCTAATTTCCATCCACTCCAACTGCATCTCACCTCCTTTCTCATTACTGGCCAAAATACTTATCATATTAGCCAGCATAGGAGAGAAAGAGATGACATTGTCTCCTTGCCTTCCTGTGTAAACACGATGCAAGGGTCAGGTGTTCTTTTTCTATAGAATATTATTATTTATATTATTTTCTACTTTAGCTGATGTTTGTGCACTGACCATTAAAGAGCTTACTTTCTGGAGGTACAAATGCTGCTTCTGTATTATATTTGCAGTTTTTTCTCACAAGTGGAAGTTCTAGAACCCTAATTGTCTTAAGAGCTAATAACTGCCTTGGCCACAGACAGCAAAGCTTTTTGACCTGCTGGGGCAGCCAATGTTTTTGGTCAGTGTCTGCTCCATTTCCCAAAACAATGACTACATTGCCTCATTACCATTTCTGCACAGGCAGACTTCTGTGTAAGATTTCTGACCTCACATTCGACTCAAGAATGTGAAATTCTACTCATTCTCCTTTCTGTGGATGCAGTGGTATGATTCTGGAACTGCCCAAAATCCTCTGAGAAATGGTGCTTTACTTATGTTTAAGGAAGTTTGAAAGTTCACCTTTGCCAAAGAAGAAAACTATCATCATCCTTTTGCTTTACTCTACATTTTAATGCACCTAAATCTGAACAATAAAGTAGGGAGCATCAGAAAAATAAAATGTGTTTGCAGTTATCTGTGTAGTGTAAACAACATGTAACATGGTTTTGGACCTTTTGGACTTAGGTTTTCAAGTCTTTATGCACAAGTATCCTGTTGCTTTAATGCAACATGGTGGCAAAATGTGAGAAATGTGAATAATTAAGGCCAAGCTACAATTTTCTAGGATAAAATGGAGTCCTTTATCCAGCTGGAGAGGGAAGAAAGCATTTTCCATAAACTTTGCCAGATAGGCTCTAAGGAAGCTTTCCTCAGGCTGCACTAGGAGCCATCAGTGTATTTGTTAGAATATAAGATTTTCAGTATCTTCGTCAACCCTTTTCAATAATCATCTGCACTGCCAACCATGGGCATTTAAAAAATCATGAAACATACCCCAAAACTTGGAATGGACTTAAAATTTATAATACATGGTGGGGGAAATGGGGTTTATGGATCTTACTGAACTTCTAGCTTGTTTCATGAATCCCCTTCCATTAGCTTTTTTAAAGGGTGTTGGATTTTATCAAAAGAATGTGAAGAATTGTATTATGTTATGACAATATGGGTTTATGAGAAAATCCCAGAGTTCTGCAGGCTGTAGTGAAAAATGTGGGGTTCACTGGCACTACAAAGGGGCCTGCACATGCCTGACTCCTCTGTGGTCAAATTAGCTAGTCTTTGAGTGGACAGTCCAGGGAAAGAGAAGGGATAAAAATGTGAAAATAACAGGTAGGCAATGGCTGCTTATTTGGAGGGCATAAAATTTTCTATCATTCTTCATTCACAAATTTTATAACTAGGTGAACAAGGGCTGAAGAGCTGGATGATCATGCTACAGCATCTCCAATGCATTCAGACTTCTGCTGCATAGTTTGAAGCAATCTAGCAGACAGTGAGTTATGTGAAAACTTATTGTCATGACAAAGACCATAAAAAATGGAAAATGAGACAATTAAAGAACCCGTGACAAATTTTATAACAAGTATAGAAAATAACACAAAGGTAATCCGTTGTATTATCTTTTCAAGGTTCTTCTCACATGTTGTAAATAGGGTTTATAGTACTAGCTATTTTTTTGCTACTTTGCCATCAATCACCCTGAGGCATTACAAAACTATTACTTATCTGCTGACAGGTAAAACGAAACTTTAGTGCTGATATTACTGAAGTTTTATTAGTAAGCATCAAGAGCTCAACAGTAACCAAAAGACAAAAAAGTGAACTTTGTTAAAATATTATGCAGAAATTTTTAGGTTGCTCACTTTTCTTTTGCTCTCATGGCAGTTTTTCTGCTTGAATCATTTGAACTGACTGGAAAGGGAAGACAATATACTCACAACAATTTTTCTTTTATTGTGGCTTAGCTTTTGAGTAAAAATTTTTTTGTACTGCTACCTGATACCTAGAGAAACTTCATGTTTTGGGCAACCACCCTTTTATTAGAGTTATATAATGCTTGCGCTCTTCCTTTCACTTCCCATTGTGTCCAAATTCTGGGTGCAAGAAAATGTTACAGTACTGGAAAATTAATCAGCTGAAACTGAAGTATCTTTATGTAATTCTTATTACTAAGTCAAAACATTTCTGCATGAATCTTGTTTCCCTTTTCATGTAATCTTTGACAGTAATTACAAAGAAGACATTGTTATCTCAAAGGTGGGTATTGTAGAGAACATCAGCAGTTTCAATAGCATCACCAAGTAAAAAAAGAATCATGAAATTGTGAATTGTACTAAACATATTGTACAAAATATTTGAAGTGGCTTAATAACCAGGTAGGTAATCTGTAGGTAAAGGTCTTCTCAAAATGTATCTTGTCCAATCTTTTTGTTGTGTTCAGCACAAAATGAAGGTGGATGAATTTCACCAGAGTCTGTCTCTGCAAGCATAAATTTTAAATATATTGAAGCTTTATTTTTGCTTCATATTTTTCTTTGAATAGAGAAGACCAAAAATCAATCATATATCTGGGATTTAGCAGCTTCAAACAGAGGTCAACTGAAGAAGAGCTGGCTTGGTATTAAACATAATCTACAATGTCAAGGTAAATGTTTAAAGCAAGCAGTTTTTAAAATACTGATTTTAATAAGATGCGTGACCCTGATGCCTGTTATTTAGTCTTGCACATCTTGCTAACATTAGCTTTTCTAGACTTGGCCCGCTGAGAAGTTGCTGCCATTTGCTTCAGCAGCAGATGTATGCATTAAACCTCTTCATACAGCAATTTTTCAACTTACAAAATTCTATTCCCCTGCTTGTTCCAGTGACAGGCTCAGCCTGCTATCAGATCTAGCTGAAAATTAAAATTATTTCACTGTGGACTAGAACGGACTTCATTCTAGAAGTCTACTTTTTAACAAGTCTAGTTACTCCTTTGTAATTTACTATTGATATGATAGATTAAAATATTATATTATTACAACAATGTCTTTTTTTTGCCTTTGAATTCTGATGCTTCTAAAGACATGGAAAGACAGATTTCACAGATAATTCTGAATTGAGATGGCATGTGAAAATCAGAGTGATACAGATGATAAAGAATGTTGTAGTGGTTCAAGTATCAGCAGGAAATCAAATTAAATTAATCTTAAAGAAAATATTTTGAAATATAAAAAGAAATAGTCTAGAATGCATGGATAAGAAGTCAGTTCAGATAAAATTCTAAGAATGCTGAATTCTTTGGGAGCTTCACCATTTAATCAATTCAGCTTATACTTAGCCCTTGGCAAATATTATGCAAGGAAATCAAGGGATGATAGATGGCAATAAATTAAGCATGAAATTGTTTGAAATATTTGCTTTTATATGCAAGTTGGTATGTTGGATTTATAAACATCCATGCTAAAGAATTCAATCCAAAAAAACATATTCTGGAGCTGGTATCTCATTGCTTTAACTTCTGTTCAGCCACGTCATTAATTTTCAACATGCACTTATTTCTGATTCACAGAGTCAAGGGAGACACCAGAGTTAGTCTAGAGATGCTGAGCACAGCAGTGTGAGCAGGACTGCACACACCTTGTGATCAGTGCTTCCTATTACTGAACACTTGCAGAGCATTTGGGAGTTGATACCAGTCTGCTCTGTGCTTCACTGCGGGGGGGCGTACGTGGCCCGAAGGTCGAAGTCCGGCTAGCTGAGGGCGAAAGGCCGACGCCCCTCTGCAATTCCTGGCCAGCACCCTTCGGCGTCTGATGGCCTCGGGCTGCGCTGGCTGCGGACTGGCTCACACCGGTGGTATTGGGGAGGAACGGAGCTGACCACTTCACCGGGGGTTAACGTTGGTTTATTGATGGTATCGGGGAATCCAACATGGGGAAACCAACCGGAAAAGTGGCCCCGAATAGGGGGTGAAACAGGATTATAAAGGAGGGGGGTGGGTACAGGTGGGAACCAATCGGGAAAGGTGAGGGGATGAAGTTCACAGAACTGACGCTCCATGGAAACCAACAATCAAAAGGTAAGGGAGGGGTCCCGGGACCCCAGCCAACCAACACCTCCAGGGGAACGAAAGTTCTGGAAAACCAGGAGGAGTGGGGGGGGTGATTGACTGAGCCCAGGGAGGAGAAAAGATTTACTAAAAAGGGAAAAAGGGGTAGGAGAAATTATATAACTTGGGTGACAGAGACAGGGATAACCATGGCAACCTAAGGGACATCAGGGCTGTGGCGGGAAAACTTGGGGGACTAAACCATTTTACACATAATAGGGGGGAACAATACATAAATTGGGGGAATAACACAAGAAACTTAACAACACACTACAACACTTCACCTTGCGTGCTTTTCCCAGTGGAGGACTGTGGTTCCTGTCCAGAGAAGATCAGCACTTCCACCCAACCTGGTGTTGGCTGCAAACTGACTGAAAGTGCACTCTGTCCCCTCCTCCAGATGGTGGATCAAGTTGTTAAACAGGCCCCAATACTTGGGGAGCACCACTAGTGCCCAGTTGCCAGCTGGATGTGACTGCATTCACAGCACCCTGGGCTTGGCCATCCAGATGGTTTTTACTGTCCACAGTGCCATGGAAGAAGCACAACATCAAAGGTACACTTACCTGTAGCATTCTCAAAGCAGGAGCTGCATCCATGAATATAGAGGACTGGAAATTTTCCTAAATTATTGATTTTGCTTTTCCTAGAAACTTAAGAGGGATGAAGGCCTGGTATGATTTTAAGACAGGAAATGTGTTTTCATCTTATTTTGCTGGACAGGGATAAAACTAGATAGGTAAAATGGGGGGATCAAAATAACCTTTATTTCCACATTTTTCTTAAATTATTTTGGGATGTATTCTATTAAAAATAACTAGACTATAAACATAGAAACACAGTGAGAATTAGAGTCATGTTGGAGAGAACATGGGCAAACCAGGGCTGCCTGTCATGACTAGAACATATATTAACAGGTTGCTTACATCCTCAGGCTGAGGAAGAATCGAGCAAACGTTTTTGTCAATTATTTTCTGTAAAAGAAAAAGGAAATAGATACAAAACAAATACAAATTTGTTTGTAGCAAAGCCACATTTACATCATAGTCCTCATACCAAAAGTACTGAGGTGATCTAGCAGCCTGCAGGAGATGTAGTCTAGAACAGTTGTGTTGAGCTCAACAAGCAGGACTAGCTACTAGTGATCACATGCAGTGGAAATAACTATTTTAAACGGCACAGATATTTTAAAAAGTTCCAGAACTCACTGAAATGTATTATCTGATTGCTTGTTTTTGTAAAAGGGCTTGAGCCAGCGCCGTTTTTTTAAAGTGTCACCTCTGTCCCTGAAACTGAAACTGCAGAGCTGACTGCCTAAAACTTTTGTGAAAGAGGCTCCCAGCTAATGACAGTGGGCCTACAGAATAGGAAGGCTGCTCCTCTGTAAGAGAAGGTCACTGGGTTAAGCTGCAGACGAGAATTTAAATTCCTTGAAAAATTTCTTAGCCACCAAGCTGTTTTCTGTGTATAGTAATTTTGTTTAAGAAAAAGGAAAGATCCCAAAATGCTGAGTATTAACAGCTAAAAAGGCCATTTTGTATCTTCTTTTACCTGAAGAAAATAAGGATTTAATCCCTTAGATCTAAAAAAAATAATTTTTTGGGCAATTTTTGTAATAAATCATTTGATTCAGCAGAGTTATTGACAAGAAATGCCTTCACACAGTAGTTCAAACAATCTAGACATTCATATTGAAGGTCTAAATAAGAAACATAGGAATTAAAGATCACACTCTATAAAGAGAAATTAAGTTTTGAAAGTAAAAATTTAATGTGTTGCCTGGGACATAGCATCATGAAATAACTACTGGATTCACAAGCAGCTCAAACTTAATGTCTCATGCTCGGGCCATGAAGAGATTTAAGTGTGTGTTGTGCAGTTTTTTGACAAGTCAGAAGTATATCAACTATGTGCCACAGCAGGAGCATATTAGAGATACCAGGAGCCTAACACACGGAATGATTTGAGGTCCCCACCTGTGGAAATGAAAATGCATAAATGTCATAACTCTTCCTGTGCTTTGCAGAGAAGGCAGCTCCACTGCAGTACCTCACTCTGCCATTTGCTGTCTGATATATCTAATCTGCCTCAACTGTCCGGTCTCTTGCTATGATTCATTTCCTCAATATGTGTTTGTTCTCGTGCACAATTTTGCTACTTTACATGTAGAAGCAGCTCTTTCCCCTACTGAGATACAGCTATTGGAAAGTATGAAGTGCAAAAGTTATATTCTGAAGTATTGAACTTAATCAGTATATCCTGTACTTGTGAGAACAGTAAGGATTTTACACATTATAAATGCATATAGGGCTTCTGTTTATTTTTTCCTGTTTGGAAATCTATGATTTTCATTTTTCCTTCTAGTTTTATACCATGTCTCAACATTGGTTTCAGTCATGGATTGTGTTTTCTTTGCTTTCAGATTCTACTTGCAAATGCTTGTTTTCTGTCTGTTTCCCTCATTATCCACTTTTACTGTTCCAAATATTGTTTCCTTTATAGGTCTGAAAAATGTTTATTTTCTTTTTAGCACAACTTTTGTGGTAATCAAGACTTTTTAACCATCAGGTTCCTATATTCAAGTCATTATGAGCAAAACTGCATTTTCATTCCTGTTACTTAACAAGAAAAATGAAGAACGTAAAAGAGTAAGATTGCAGCACTTATGAACCTGGATGAAAACTGAATTTTTCAACTTAAAGAAGGTATATTCCTCAAGTTTGTAAAGAAAGTTGAGAGATATATTTACACTAAGATGTCCTTGTTCCTGATCATCTAGAATGGAATTGTCTACTCAGACCATATTGCAATGACTTCTAACAAAGCTGCTCAGGAGTTGTTCCAGCAGAAACTTAAGTCCACTGGAAAAGAAAGGAGAAAAGCATATACACTCATGTCTTGCCTTCATATAGGTTTGGAATATGCCTAGGGGATAGATTTCTCACAGATTCCACTTTATATTTAGCCAAATATGAACACCTATACTCTCAAACAGAATTCTTGTTGTCATCGTCACTGCCACCATCACTGTGTCACCCATGCCTCCCAACCTTCCAATTACCCCCACACCTAGCACTTATCCTAAACATCTTCATCCACATCTCCTGACATTGAAATCTCCTTTACTTCAAATGAGTTTAAAATTCAAATGGCTTCTTAATAGATGCTAGTGAAAAGCAATATTGCCACCATTTGTCTTTGATAAAACACCATTTGTCATTATTGTTAAAGTCTCTGTTCCTCCTCCCCAAAGTCTGCTGACAGGAAAAAGGTGTTCTTGCTGTCTTTGATTCTGTCATATGTGTTTTGTTTTGCCTTTTTTTCTTCTTGTAGTTTTCCCATCTTTAGGGCTTGTTTAGATGATATTTGAGGGTGTCACTTCTTCAGGAGTGGAAGTTCTGTCCTTCTGCTTCTTCCATCCCCTTAGGTTTTGAGGGAGAGAAAAGCAGAACCCATCCCTTCTGTGCTAATGCTTTGCCCTTCACAAAACACAGAGCAGGAGCAGCACAATACATTTAATATTCTTCAGCATTTTAATGCTGCCCTCAGATGTGAGAAATTTAGTTCCTCTATTACCTTTTCTCCCAAGTACTGATCACTGCAAAATTTAGACACTGCAAGAAGAAGAAAGGAGTTCATTGCCTTGCTTTGTCTACCCAGCTTCAGAGCTGTCAGTGGTTTTTGGTAGTCTACTTTTACACTGGTTTTTGTTAGTCTGCTTTTACACAGGAAAGCATACGATCACTAACAAAGAGTAACTTAGGCTAGACACCTTAGGCCTCCACTTGATTTAAGAAAGTCTTCTCAATTTGGCATTAGCAAACGGGTTTTCTAAGACAGTTGCTACAGCAGTGTCTTTTCTTCTCCTCAAGGGAAGTAGCCCATAGAATAATTTTGTGAATTTATATTGAGATTCCTGGCTAAAGGAATTTTAGCAAAGATTTAATGTTTTATAGACAAAGATTTCAGATTGAAGTATTTTGAGTAGAAAAATGAAGCATTTCTGAAGAGTTACAGAAAATACGTAGGAAACTGGGAGTTTAAAAGAGCAATTTTTCAGTTTTCTTACATACTGTTTTCAGCAGAAAACCACTTTTGAAAAATGAGAATCCAGGCAGTGTTTGGGAGAGCTCAGAAAGGCCAGATCAGGACCTACACAGGTATTCTGTATTTACCACCAGCATGTCTGGAGAGTTTGGAATTTGGTCCTTTATTCAAGTATGTCTGTTACAGTTATCTGCCAACTGATGTTAACAAAATACTCCCACCAGTTTCACCGAGTGATGGATTGAGCCCTGAGGGCTTTGCATGGTTGTGCAGGCCAGTACTGACTAGTTATGTGTCTGTTAATTTTGTTTTACCCATCCAACCTTGCCACACAAAGAGTGTTGGTAAGCCGCATAATGGAAAGCATGTAAAACTAGTTTTTAGGTAGAATATAGCCCTTGTGGGTAAATAATCACACTTTCTTTCCTCAAGTGCTGCATTAGAAACAATATTCAGTATAAAGTGTTTGTATAGATAGCCTGATTGTAAAGCAAGATTAATACGAAAGGCAAGAAGTCTGCAATAAAACCTCCTAACTTAAATCATCTGCATTTGTGTACAAGCATTCGTATTTAGCAACAGTCCCAAGGCTGAGATTAAAGCTGTTTGGTAGGTTACTTCAAGGCCTTTTTATTGCTAAATCTTATTATGTCTCTAAAATGTAGAAATTAATCACCTGTCATCAAAGCTACAGTGGATTATTGACTTCTAAATGTCTCTACGAAGTGATTCATGACAGAATGAAACAGGAGACTGAACTAGCGCTGAAATTCTTTTTGCATGTGATAAAAAAGGTCTATTAAAAATGTTTGAACAAATGCTGGCTATTAGGTAATCATCACAAAGGATTTTGTTATCAAAACGTGGTGCTCCTTGAATAACCTTATTCAGTTACATAGATTTGCAACACCAGACCTCTAATGGGGAAGATATCTGGAGAATTTAGATTGTTTATCTGAGAAACCTGATGTTAGCTATATTGCAGCAGGATATTCTGAGCTACCTCCAAAACAATGATGGTGGAATATTGTTTGCATATACTACCAGGTATTTCAACCCAAAATCATGTGGGTATTCTAATTAAGAATCATTGGGTTGTGACAGGAAAATTTCTTATGATTTGGATATTTTGCTGTATATTCAATGTCAGTTTTTCTTTGAAACATGTAAAAAATGCCTTGAGGATGTACTGCTTAGGGGAAGAGAAATCTGGCTTTTGATTAAGTCAAAGTGAGTTTCTCAAGGATTTATAATGGCCCCCATTCAGTTAAAGCTATCACGCAGCTGGAAAGTGATAGCGTGATATGGTCTGGGGATGCAAGCTGCATTGGCTGGGACTTCTAGGAGAAGTCTGTGTATTCCTGACTGCTCCTGACAAGTCTCTGTTTGTCCTACTCGGAGGTCCTGCTGAAAATGAGAAGGGAAGTCCTCCATAAGGATGTGCTGATATACATTTTTTCTTCAAAAAGGGAAATGTTGAAATTATTTTCTAAGAAAATCAAGATGGACAATAGAGAGGCTCTGAAAAGATATCCTAGGTGGTTTTTTTATGTTAGAAGGACAGGTTTACAGCAAACATCTTTGGAAAGGTAATTTCCTGATGTATTTTCAGAGTTTCCATAAGTCACACTGTGAGTCTGCAGAGAGGGTCTCAATTTCTCTTCTTTTAACAGGCAGGAGTACAGGCTGAAGGGAACTTTCTCCCTAGAATTTTAAAGCATGTGCTCTCACAGCAGCTCTGCACACTGGCAGCAAGTGTACTCTTGTTTACCTGTTGCTTACATGCATTATAAGACAGATACTCACTGAATTTTCACTTAGAGTCATTTTTTTGTCCAATACAAGTTAGGGGAATATGAAGGAAAGATGTTTGGAAGACTGACTGTTATGTTTTTACTATGAGATTGGGGGAAAGAGAGATTATAATTGCAAAAATAATGCAGTTATTCCAGTTTTCCTCATCCATGTGCAAACCCAGAATTTCTCTCTAGCTGTTCAGTACCCCTCATCAGAAGTTGTTGGACATGCCTTAGCTGTTAAAGTCGACAGCCTTGAATTCCTACAGTAGTCCTGCCATATGATGTCTTCCACTGGGATTCCACTGCATCTTCCTCTATCCATGCTGCTATTTTCCACATTGATTTTTACAGAAAAATGGTGACATTGATTTGGATAAAAATGGAAATTCTTTTGATAGCACCATGTGGTGTCAGGCAATTTGGGCACTTAAAGATGATTACTCTCATTCAATCTAACCTGCTCAGAAGGGAATTTGTGTGTGCATGTGTCTGTGTTTGCCTGCTTCCTCTGGGCTATGAAGGGCTCTTTTTTCAAGCCTTGCAGTGTGTACAGTGTTTTCTGCCTTTTCTCTTTGCCAGTTTGCTGCTTCTGTCCTCCCTGTTGTAACTGGGTTGTTAAATTTGAGCTCCTATGGCTTCGTTGTGACTAAGAGTATTGCATGAGCCCTTAGATGCACACACATGCTGGACATGTGCACTGGGTGCCCATGCTTCCTGCAGAGACACCAGATTATCGACACAGGGGACAGAAACAATTCACATGGTCACGAGTGAATGCCATTCACATGAAATGGGTGAACATTTTCAGTTCTTGTTCCTGTCCCCCCCAGCTGTAACTGGGGTTCCTCTGTTTGTGGTTAAACAGAGCAGGGCATGCTCCTCCTCACACACCTTACTAGTGCTGAGCCGTGCTGCTGTCCTGCGTCAGTGGTGTGTCCTGGAAACAAACTCAGCATTGCCCGCCTGTGGGGCTGTCCAGAGGGCTGTTGCATCCCAGTGTGCACAAGCACATGGGGCTACTCACCTGGACACACAACTCTGCAGTTTTCTTTTTGAACTTTTTGTTGGTCCAGTCCTCAAATTTCTCAAGGTGCCTCTGGATCAGAGCTCAGCCATTCATTTGTGTCAGCCACCCTCTTTAAATTCTGTGTTGTCTGCAGATTTGCTGAGGATGAAATTTGTGCCATCATCCATGTTGTTAATGAAGATGTTGGAAAAGATGAGCCCCAGTACTGACCCTTGGGGGTA
The DNA here is from genome assembly GCF_047830755.1 of Zonotrichia albicollis. Lineage (NCBI taxonomy): Eukaryota > Metazoa > Chordata > Aves > Passeriformes > Passerellidae > Zonotrichia > Zonotrichia albicollis. The sequence goes on along the minus strand of NC_133820.1, from coordinate 78,857,731 downwards.
CTGTGCTTGTTACTGGATAGCAGCCATATGTTGAATCTTTGATCACTTCCCTTTGGGTATAGCAGCACAGCCTATTTTTGACACACCTCATAGTCCAGTCCACTCAACATTGCTATTTACATAGAAAAACCTATCCTTTGGGGAGGGGTTTTTTTTTTTTTTCATTTTAGAATAGATAACGATGGAGAAATACCAACTATTTAAAATGTGGCAGGTGTGGCCAGTGATGAAATAAGAGTCCATGTGAGCCTTATACTGTATTCAGTACCTTTTGGGTTAATTTTTGAGCAAAGTAACACTGTCACATCAAAGAGACTATGAATTATCTCCTCTTAGTTTTTGGGTTTTTTAAAAATATATATTAGCTGTTAATACAGTACCCTTGTTTGTTTTTATATATTTTTTTACTAGGACCTGTGGTCCAGCTAAGGTCAATAGAAGCTTGCCTGAACTCCTAGGGATGTTGCTAGGTAGTCCTAACATCTTTATCATTGGTATTTGCAAACACCTTGTGGCAATGCTGTAGAAATGTAGGTGTAAGATTCAGATGTGACTGAGGCAGACACCATAGTTATCATCCTACTAATATCTGTGGCAAATCTGAGAAATTGATCTTTTAGAAATACAGCCTTTTACCATTTGAAGTAAAACCCTCTACTGCTGTCTGAGAAGTCTTACAGTGATATTTCCAACTTCTTGTAAAATTTTAGGCAGGAAAGCAGAAGGATTCTTTTCTTATTTTAAATTGTATTCTGTGCCTTCTCTTAGAAATATGTTACTGCTTATCTTATGAATTTTTATTTTCACTTGACCTTAACTTTTAATCAAAACATTGTTGAATAAATTTTTCAGCATTAAAGTGGAGGTGGAAATTCAATACTGTCCTGTTATTGGAGAACACTGCCTTTATCTCTCTGCCAGAGGCTGGCTAGAGAGCTTAGCCTCATAGCTTAGAAAAATCAGAGATGCAGACACCTTGTTATTAACTCCAGGTCTTTTAAAGGCCTTTTAGGGTCTTTAGGTTTTCCATTCTGGTAGGCACTAGCTTCCCTGGTTTTTTATTCTTCTTTCCTGTAGAAGCAAAAAAAAAATTGAAGGAAGAAGTAGAAAATAAGAAAGCATAAACTCCTTGCTAGTGTTCTCTCAGCTTGTCTTCAATGGCACACATATGAGACAGGGAAAAAAACCCTTGGAGGAAGGACTTAGGAAGTGAGAATGAGGATGATAACAACAGAGAAAGTGGCTCCTTGCTGATGTATTTACCTTTGGATGGAGGTGTGCATGTGTGTGTTTGTCTATCAGGGAAATGGGACATTTCCCTGCTTCCCTAAAACACTTGCATACCAGGAGTATTATTATACTTACAACTGCCTGAGAATAACAGGAAATCTCTTCTCAGTGTTTCATGTGAAAATGAGGAGTGAAAGCTCTTTGTGTCCTAGTCTATAACACAAATATTATTGTCAATGAGTGTATGAAAAAATGGGACAGGTAACGACATTTTTTGAAATTATGTGTTTGGAACTAATTTGTTTTAAGAAGAGTCTTGTAAAATACTTTCTTTGTGGAGTACTTTCAGTACTTTCAGATTCACAGACACACTGTGACTACCTGGGTTGCTCTTCAGAGCAAAATCAGTAACAGAGCTTCAGTAAATTACAAACCTTATTCAGAAACCAGATTGCTTATTATCAACGAAAGACTGTAGGCACTGAAGAGAGTCTTTCACTACTTCCTTAGCCAAAGTAGCTACACTTCTGTGTAACATGAAAAAACCTCTCAGACCCTGTCTATATGAAAGAAGCATCATCTTTGTACCATGGGGTACACCTTTTCCCTCTAATCTTAAAATGCCAGCCAGGAAAAGAGTTTAGATGAAAGCCTCTAAATCACAGTGATCCCTCCCTAATGACAGTGCAGCTCAGTCTGGTTACAGCACCTTAGAAAGAGGAATCTGCTGTCAAGTGCAGCACAAAGGTGCAGTTCATGAATGGCTTTCGTGAATGGATCAAATGGTCTTGGGCTGGTGTAAAATATGTACAAGTGAGATCATAATTACGTTCATTAAATTAACTGATAGCTACCCTAACATCTCATAGTCTCATGGCATCTGACACTGAGATACATGCGTTATTAGATAAGTCAAGAATGGGGATGTGTTTTTCTGTTTACTCACAGTTCAGTAGTTCAAGGAAGAATTTCTGGGAATGTGTTGTATATTTTTGTGCCCCTTGAGACACATTCTCTTTTGTTTCCTCTAGGCTGATCCATTGTAGCATTTCTGATGTCAGATGACTTTCTTGTACAGCAGTGTTCTCTACTGAACACTGGATTTATGGAGAGCAAAATTTGGGGCCCTCATTCTCACATTTTCTGCTTTACTTGCTTTCAAGTGAACTTTTTGCTTCACTTTTGATGGCACAGTTGGCGATCCCTGAATCCTCCTGCAGAGCTCCATTTTCTCTAGTAGCATATGGGTATCTAGCAGGTGGAGCAGACACTGTACAAATGAGAATTTGCCTTTGGGTCTTTTCATATTTCAGCTTCTGTGAATCTGGCTGTTGCATTTTTTACTAATTTGCTATTTTAAACTTGGCTTTTGTTTTTTTACTCATGGTAATCCAGCACATTTCTGATGTGTCTGAACAAGTTTAAAAGATTCGTACAAACTGAAAACTCCTTATGCACAACTATGATTCTTTCTCCTCTTCCTACTCCTCCCTCTCTACTATCATGTGGTTGTGGTTCATGAAACCCTTTTAGGTGTGGCAGTACCTTTTCCTTGTCTCCTGTGAAGCTTGTCTCCTGTCTAGGCTCCTTCCTCAATGCCTTTCATCACAGATTTGTGTAAGGTACCTGCCTCTCCTTAAGGTTGAATCACCATATGGATGCCATGTTCTTGCCCTGTCTCCTGCTTCCTTAGAGCAAGAAGTGTGGGGAAGACCCTGAGTAGCTCACCACTAGCTTAGAGGAGCCACTAGCCTTGCTGGAAAGGATAAAGAGGGTGGGTTAAGGAGTATTTTGCACTGCTAGACTGATGCCAAGTGAACCTGACCCACTGTGTTTATGCACGCAGTCAGCACCAGCCACACTCCCGAGAGTTATCAGACAATAAAATAATGGATGCGTTAAAAATACCTATGACAAATTCAATACAAGAATTGAAATACAGGGTAAGTGGAAAGGTGAAGTGTTGGTAAAAGTCTTAAATCTCAAGCTGACCTTTTTTTTCACCCACAGGACTTGCTGCTGCAACTTCTGGGCTGTTCCGCGGTTGCTTTAATTTATATGACTAATGACATGAAAGATGTAAAACCTGTAAAAATACAGTGTTTGGCTGCTTAAATTAAGTTTATGAGTTTTTCTTAAGCCTGCCAAACAACTTAAATATTTCATGGCTTTCACAGGCTACAGTTCTAATATTTATAACTCTTGTGTGCAGATTTCAAAAATTATAATTACAACTCCCAGGATCCCAGATATAGCAGATGTTCAATATTTTTGTACGATGTTGGCAGAAATGCTTTTCATGCTCTTTTTGATCTCAGTACCCCATGTATTGTATCTGCTACAACAAGCTGTTGATAAGAGAGTTTATTGTTATTTCTCTGTAAAAGATTCTGTAGGGCAGATTCAGGATGGCATATAAAGCAGAATGAATGAGGATTCAGCCCTAATGAATAATGAGGAACCCTGTGCAGTGCATTCTTTCAAATGGTGCCCTAGTAAATGGCATATAAGATGCCTCTCATTTCATAGATCCACATAGGACTTTTGGAGTTATTGTGACCCTTTCATTTTAGGCTAAATGTCCTTGCCCCATTCTCCTGTATTGATGGATCATGTCATTTCTCATTCTCTCTTGTATATTCACCCCCACAGTGCCTCTGCTCCCTCTATGAGAGTGCAAGAATAGCCTTATTTGAGCCAGATGCCAAAGCCCATACATATGTTTTAATCAGAGAGTTGATGTGTGAGATAAAATTGTGGCACTGACTAGGACTTCTCTAATAATCTGCTTGCATGAGAAGAAGAGAAATGAGCTTTAAGCAGCTGGGCTTGTCTCAGCTCTTGCCATGTTTTAGTTATATTGTATGCTCTATTACTGTAATTGGGCTTTTTTTCTTACACTGATATTGAGTACTCAGTTAAACAGTTAAACTTCACTGTCACTCAAATGATTGTCCCAAATTTACAACACCATAACTGTAATCACACTTTACCCTTTAACAGACAGATTTTAATGCAGTCCACAAAGGTCAAAAAGAAAAAAAGAAGAAAAAAAAAGAAGAATATCACATTAGCAGGTTAATAAAATATCCTACAGTATTACTGTAAATGCTTAACAGTAGAAAATAGTAGAGGTCATGATATAAATCAAATTGTGTAAATTTAATTATACAATTATTTATTTAGGTCACAATTTGAAATGTGCAGAAGACATTAAATTTCACACCATTTTTAAAGAATTGTTTATAAAAAATTCAAATTAGTACCTGACATCTGATTTTCAGTATTAACTTTAAAATATCCATACAAATATAAAATTTAGATTGAAAACATAATAAATTCTGAAAAAAAAATAATTTGTGGATATACAAACCTCTTCTATTATCCGTGCTTATAGTACAGTTGTAAGAAAGCTAATATACAGTGTCTTCAGGAATTATTTGCACTGAAGCTTGTTTGTTTGTTATTTCTTCTAGTTGAGCACACAATAAAATACTCAAATGATGTGAAATGTTGCCAATTGCTATTTACAAGCAAGGAATGCACCAAAATAGAAATATACAAAGCATGTAATATGGAAAACCTTTGAAGCTTGTGGAGAATGTTTGGGGCAGAAGATGATAGGTAGAATTATATGTTCAAACTGGTGAATTCAGATCTGATGAAACTACTCTGGACAACAATCAACTGTAGGAGATTGTTTGGTAGTTTTAACACACAGATAATTCTGTGAGTTTGAACAGCACAACCCAGGTAGTGCTAATAGATTTAAAGTCATATTACTTAGTGAATATTTTAGGGCAATATTTTATATACTAAATGTAAGTTGAGTTTGAAAGAGTTGTTCTGGATATCTAAGGAAGTTAACTCACATATGTTGTACTTGTCTGTTTATGGGGCAATATAAAAATCAACACCAAATTATGGAGCTGGATGTCTGGAACCACAGAAATACTTTTTGGCATGCTGGTCAAACACCCTTTCACTGGTTTTCCTTTCTCATAACCATCTGTTTAATTCTCTTGGAAGTTAAGTCAATTTACCATCTTTCACGTGTTTGAAATAGGTGGTCCTTTTGCATCTCCAAGGTACAAAAGTGTCTTAAACACAGATCTAAACATCAGTGTTTGCTTTGGCACAGTTTCAGTAATTTTTGTTCTGTGTGTTTTGTATCCAGTATTTGTAAACTGAAACGGGCATGTGTCTTCTGAGCGGAGTTCTTCTGTGAACTGTAGGTTAAAAAGTATTCTTGACTCCATCTCTCCGGGAGATACATTACCACCCAGAACTGATGCAGAGGAGTTACTCAAAAGCCTGTAAAATTAACAACATAGCCATGGGCAGTGGACTGAAAATGCTAATTAATGTCTCATCGTGGACTGTGGGATGAGGCAAGATTCATTACGTCCTGGCTCTGCCGCTTAGTTCAGTTCTGGAGATTTTGTATTTTAATGTAACTGGACCAACATTTCTGACTGAATTTACTTAGATAGTCTGTTCAGAGAACATTTTTACATACTTCTGTGGAGATTAAATGCCTTGCAGAGGCCTCTAATTTTCCCTGGACAAAGTTGTTATTTATGGGCATCCGTAAATCCATGCTTCAGTCCAGCAAATCTTAATGTTTCTACTTTTCATCTTTGTCCAATTCTAAGTTACAATTTTCAGTTGATTATTATACCAGGCCTGAGTTTGTTGGGCTGCTCTGTGCCCAGAAGTGAGTTTTTCTGGGATGTCAAACAGAAAAAGTTCAGATATATTAAAAAGCCCGGATGGTGTGGGGGGGTTATTTATAGTACTTTAACAATTCATCTAAGATAGTGTCTTACAATATCTGTAGACTGATGTCTTATATTAGTAAGTGGTTACAAGGAGCCGATATTTGGAAAGGAACAAGTCAAGCTTTGTGGCTTTTTAATACCTTCAAAATGTATTTCTTGTTTTTTACTACAAATGGTTTGTTAGTAAACACGTGCAGTGTCTGGAGAAATTTGTAAGTTCTGCTGCCTCTGACTACTGAAAAATGTGCAGACATGAAGAATGCAGCTGCAGCATTTTGAGGGAAGACTCTTCCTTGCACTTGCTCTTGAAAAGACCACCTGAAACAAAGCAGACACTCTGTTTTGATGGAGCAAACAACAGAAAATGCAGATTGCATTCCTGCTTCCCAAAGTGTTGTAAACACACACGCATCTATTTATGTTTGTGGGGCTTCTGACACCTTTCAGATGTGTAATAAAAGCAAATCCTATCAAGGAAAAAGATACTTATTTTTAAAGTGGGGCTCAGATGTTGTTTGGTAAATGAGGTATGGGACTGTATGCTGAAATATGTTGCTAGCAGAAAGCACAGAACAGCTGTCTCGTTCACAGAACCTTGTTCACCTCATAGACAAAATGTGGTGATTTTTCCTATGGAAATATGTTGTGCAATTGTAATAATAAATGACTAATTAAAACAAAGATGCCAAAAGAAACAATGACTTTTCACTATTAATTCCTTGACTTTTGAGGATTTTTCTTGACAACTCTGAAGAAAAATTTATGACAAGAAAAACATCCCTCTAAACATTGCCTCCAAAGTAGGTGAAACTGGTATAACCAGTTAAACTGGATGCTTGCAGAGGTATTCAGCCCTTTACAGAACATGCTCAATTGTTGTGGGGATTTAACATTCCTTTGCTCTAGGTAGTAATTAATCATGATTCTTCAGCTCCTTTTAAATTATATGATTGATGATTTCTGATACATCAAAAGAAAATGAAACAAATGGAAATCAATTGGGAAAGGAGACTGGAAAAAGCCCCCAAACAAACAGCAAAACCAACACTGTGAGCACCCAGCACGCTGTATAGAACCAGAAGGCGTGGAGGAGGAGATACAATTTTATAACCGATAGATCGGATCCTTCTAATATTGTAAGGGCAATAACTAAAAGTTAGAAGTGCAGCTAATTAAAATCCTCATCTTCTCATGGCTGTAATCCCAATATGTGTAGAGGAGCTTGTTCCTCACGCATGTGATTGCAACAAAATGAGTGACAAAGCATTATATGGCATGCACATTATATGTCTGGAACGTTTATTTATTAATATCTGGAGTTTTTTAACATTCTTGCTCCCTACTCTCCCATCTCCACTGTGAGACCTTAATGAGTCTGCCATCAAGTGTTAGTTGACTCTGCTCTTAACATATTTTCATTGTCAGTTTTAAAAGAAATGTAGGGAATCTTTATCTATTGTGCCCAAGAGAGGGAATACATTATATGGTAATGGGTGAACTCTCTTACTCTGGAAAACAAGATTAATATCTCCCGGAGAGAGAATAGGAAGAGTTTTGTATGTGATGAACTCTGTAGAGCTAGGAATAGGAAGCTCATGAATGCAAGAAATTCAAATGGATCTGCATCCTAGGGAGAAAAAGAGAGGCCAACAGAGCCATTGTTGGCTTGACAATGTGATCCTTAGAGGTAGAGAAGCACAAGTAGTTCAGGATGTCAGACACACGTTGTGTTCTGTGTTTCTTATAACATCTTTGAGAGAGAGGTAAAAGAAAACAAAAAAGAGTAGAGGTCACAGAGACCACTGCACACACCACAGCAAGAAGACAAGCAAAGGCAGAGGTGCAAAAGGCCACTGGCAGGGCACATTTTTCTATTTCTAAAGAGGAGGGTAGAAGAGATGACCAGCAGGAGTCTCATACTTGTGAGGCAGAGATCAGCAGGAGGAAAGGAACCAGCTCTGGATGAAATGGGAATCATCAGCTGGACAGTTGAACTGTTTCACAGTCTGATGGGAGGTCTGGCCTTTTCTTTCATCTTGAGGACTTTGTAAGAATAGCTCTGAAAAAAAAAGGCAACTGGACAAAGAGTTTTTCCTCAGTTTTGCTGGGATTGCTTTAGCTTGGTGTTTTGGGGTGTTTATTTTTTGAAGGATTTTGATTGTTTGGCTTTTTTGTGTGTGTGTCCAGAAGCGGTGGTGTTATTTTACCCTCTCCCTCCTCCAAGGTAACATGAAAACCTGATTGGAGGTTTGAATCATTCTTTGGAAAAAGACAGCTTTAATATGCCTATATTTATCTTCATTTCTATAAGCCAGCATGTTCTGAAAGTTCCTGCTGACACACAAAACTTGCTTGGAAGAAATTTGATTCAAACCATTCACTTTACAATTGAGATGATATTATCAGTGATTTCATGAGAAAAATTTCTTTAAATGGCTATATAAATCTCATAAATGGGAAAACAGTTGCTCTGATTTGTACTTGCCGTAATAGTAGATATTATGTGAATAAAGAGATGGCATTGCTACAGGATAGATATCAGATCATTGACATTTAACCCCGTGACTCTTGAGCCTAATAGGAGGTCATTGATGAAAGCACATTTGGTAATTTCAGCTCATCTTCTTCCTGATGGAATCTTATATAATCCAAAACAATTACACATATACTGTGTATGTACATGCATAGCTGGCATAAAGTCACACCTGAAGATGACTCTGAGAATACTCCAAATTGGAAAAGTCTACAATAGCAATAAAAGTTTATCATTGTGTGTCATTGGCCTAGTGTTAATGTTGGACATTATTTGAAGGACTGAGAAACTCTGGGGATCTGTAATAGACAGCAAAGTCTCTCATCCATAACTCATAGCTTCAATCAGTTCAGGTCAGCAGCGGCAAAAATCATCACTTGACACAAGTCTGTGATAGCACACAATGAGTTGATGATGTTTTTTGGTCACACAAAAACATCCCATCACCAATGAGACCCTGCTGGTCTCACCCACTGAGGATGTGGATAATCCCACCAGAGTCAGAGTGAGCCCACAAACACAGCAGCTGAGGTGTGGCATCCACAGCTGCAGTCAGGACAAACCCTGTGAAGCCAACCTTCTGCAAACCTATGGCCCCAGCCTAGATACTTTGGGATCCAGCAACTTAGGAGCTCCTTTACTTGTGGCTGGAACAGCTCTTGCAGGTGTCTCCAGTGTGTTGTCTCTAATTTTTAATGGAGATAAATTCTCTTTCATAAAACTATCTCAAATGCAGATACTAATGCTGGTTCTTTTCCACTTGAATGTAAACTTGAGGATCTTACCAGATTGCATTTGATTGAAACTTGCAGTGGCTTCAAACATCCAGGAGCCCAGGTAGTGAAGACTCATGTTGATACACAGATTAAATAGACTGGCTTTTTTTGGACATTGGATGAAAAACGCCCATTTTGCAAGGCTGGATGTAAACTGGCAAAGCACTGTGGGAGAGATTGAACTTATCTTGATTTTGTAAAGGCTTTCTGTGGTCTGTAAGTGTGGTTTTTCCTGTCATTTAATTCAAAGGGAAATGTATGGAGGGAATTGGCTTCTCTCAGGGGGAAGCAATGGTGAGGTTCAGTGGCTTCAACTAACTCATGTCATTTTGTACAGAAGAAAGAAAATGTACAAAGCAGGCTGATAAATGGGTCTGCAAGCTGATGAGGTATTTCCTTTAAGCCCTCCAAAGAAGATTGCTAGTATTTACACACCAGATTTAGCTCTGGGGACATAAGGTGAACAGAGAGGGGAAATCAGTGTATTGGGATCCCTGGTTTTGAGGGAATTGGGTCAGTTTCTCATAGGTCAGTTTGACTCTTCACAGTGGCAGGTTTTCTGCTTATTAAAATGAAGTAACAAGAGCTAAATACCATCAGCTGAAATTCTCAACTGGCTAACAATGGTGAAAAGTAAAAGTATTTAATTGCTGGTTTGATGACAGAAGCTAGTCCTGTAGTCAAAGATGGTGAGAAACAACAAAATGGAACCAGCAGTAACTTGTAAGATCTTGAGGTATAAAATTTAAAAATTGAGCTAGATGGCATCACATTATATAACTTGCTTACACCATTTTAACCTGGTGTTTTCATTAGAGAGGATGCCACAGAAGTCTGGAGAAAAGATTTTGGAGAAATTTACCAGCTTAGAGCTGAAAAAGTGGGGTTGATTTTGGCTCACAACTTGATACCTAAGTGTAGTGAAACAGGAGTGAGATATTTAAGCTCCTTTTACAGTAAGCCAAATTATCAGTATGATCACTGTGACTTCTACAGGGATATCTAATGCTTTTTGAGGCACCTCAAGATATTTCACCAGTCCATGGCTGTCTCACCACAAGTGTGTAAGTCTCCCATAAGTCCTATGCCATATCTGCCAATCCCAATAGTTGTCTTGAGCTCTTCATGGTGTCCCAAATCACCATTGTTGGAGGAAATGAATAAATCCTTGTCCTCCACTGAATATATTTGGAGTTTTGGCATCTAATTCACATATAGATACCTAATTTAAGTGGCTACAGGTGGAACTTGATTTCTACCTCAGGTATCTCTTTATGGAAAACTGGCTTTCTTGGAGCTAGGAGCAGGGTTGGAAATTTCCCAGTTACAGAGTCCAAAGCAGAAAGTGAGTGTAGCATGGCTGTCAAAAAGACATCACTCAGTGATATTTACATGGGCAAAATTTACAGTAAAACTTAGGATGTGATCTTCTGTGAGTAATGTAATGTCAAGCTGCCTCTGAAAGGGGCAGTCCTTGTTCTCTTGCCCTCATTGTGCCATGGACTTCTTTTTCATTTCAGGAAATCAGCTGTCTGTATCAGCAAGATGGATTAGTTCAGCAGGCTGGGAGGACAAAACCCTGCATTTAAAAAAAAATGTATTTTTCAGAGTTAATTTTGCACTTGAACACCATGCAGTGAATCAACTCATCCTGCAGCCATTTGCTTATCCAGGCCAACAAAAAGAAGGAAAAGGAAACCGAAGACTTTCCTTCAGCTTTCTGGACTCTTTTGGCATAGCTGTAGTGCTAGTATTGGCCTAAAGGCATTGGAACAGAGGGAGAGCATCTTGTAACACCTAGGTAAAGCTATTGCTTAAATGTAGATATATTTTACCAGATTTTTCTTTGTTTTATACTCTGTCGATATGTATCATGATGGAAGCAGAACCTCATGGGGATGATAAGGAAGATATCTGCTTCTCCACAGGTTGTTGATTGAACTGGAGTGTGTGTGTGTGTGTGTGCACACTTCAGAATCAATATAGAAATGCTTGAAGCCACTACTTCTGCCTGGTGATCACACCATCATATATGTGTATTATGAAGAGAAATGCTTTTTACCGTTTTAAACTTGCAATAACCATTTAATATATTAGAAAATATTTTTTAGTAGTTTAAGAGTATTTTCAATCTGTTCTGTGAAGCTGTCTTTTCTGCATCTGATCTCATTTTCATTCTGGCAAAACATTTAAGAATACAAGCAACAAAATATTTTTTTTCACCATCTTCCTTCCAGGTCTTGGGGCAAGTAGCATAGTTATGTTAAGATGCTTGCTTTGTCTTTTAAATGTTTTGTGAATCTGTTTGAAGAAAATATCAAAGGAATCCTGAATGAATGAAAAGTGATTTGATGTAGCAAAAGGGATCTAATCATTGGGATCTGTGTTTGTGTATCCAGCCAAAGAAAGTAAAAAAACCAAAGGAAATTAGATGAAGCCAAAAGCTCTCTGCTAATGTCTTCGCTTATGTATCAATATCTTTGATGAAAAATCAAAGCTGCTATTGCAGCTGAAGTAATAGTGCTTTTGGGGGGACAAAAAGACTAACAGAAACCAGCATTTATTTCTGGAGAAGATTTTAGGAAGAGCAATCACAGATTTAAAATTCAGTACTATTGGGGACTACTGCTACTACTTGGGGGCATAAAAATTCACAGCGCAATAGACATCATCCCCTATTTAGATAATTTCATTGCTTACATGTTAATCAAAATTTGGAACCACACTACTCAGTAAAGAATGAATGTTTGTGAGGATTAATAAAGGTATAGTGTTGTTTTCATCACATTCTGAAGGGCAGAACATGCAATCCAAGCTTGAATGTCTAAGAAAGACACCTTCAAATCTGCTGTAAAATAATTATTTTTACTGCAACTTATAACTCCTCTTTTTTTTACATAACTCGATAGCCTACTGCTTTTACAATATGTTGGTCCCTTCATGTGCTAGAACATAACTGAAGAATAGAGTTATGCATATTTTCATCACAGTGCTCTGAAGAACTCTCTTAATCATATTTTTTTCACTGGCTGGGGGAAAATTTCCATAATCTTTGTTGTTAAATTGGTATTTGATAAATTGGTAATCACGGCTATCTTGATTAAAACATGATTAAAATACTCTTCAAAGTAGGGAAAAATATATATAGTTTCATGGCTTACATTGACAATACATTCTAAGATCATTTAACAGGAAATCGGTTTCACCTCCTGCAAAAATTCTTGGTAATGTTCTGCAAATTATTACACATCATTATGTTCAGCTGTGTTCCTTGTAGGCGTGGGGTTCCCAAGGACTTAAGATCCCCAACATGTTCGGGTGTGTCTGCACATGTACCTTGATGTGCAGAACTGCATACGTCTGGACTAGCAAGAAATTACATGGACTAGTCTGACCTAAGGAAATGGCAGAAATATTTTAATTGCAGGTTGCTCTTGTGTTTGTCTCTCCCTAGTCCTACAAATGCTTAATTATATAAACTAGATGGGTTTCAGAGGAGTGTGAGAGATCCAAATTTTTGGAGTAGCCAATGAAATTGAGATGAGGAAATGGAAGAACTGGTTATGTATTGGTAGCTTTCTTATTCACTTATTTTGGGAGTCCATTCATTTATTTGGGAAAATCTATTCTAAATTAAGGGATGAAGCTGATGTTGAATTATGATTACTGTCCATCTGGAATTACGTGTCTCCCGCTTCCCCCCATACCCAAAATCCCATGGTGATTATGTTTGTACTGAAGTCCATGGCCCCACAAAACAGATGTGATCATTTCTTGGGAGGGCTCTGCTTGGGATAGACCAAACTTGCATTTGGATGATTCATCATGGATAAGGCTGAACCACACACTCTGACTCTATTCACGGTCATCCTTCTGACCACTGCTCTTGTCTGGACCAGCTGGGTTCCTGGGTGTTTTTTCCAAGCCAGCCACACACTGCTTTGTGGCTGGGAAAATGGGGGAGAGATGGGGAGTATGTGGGAAAAGGTAAGAATCCCTTAAATTGGGAAACTGAAGGAAGTCCCAGAAGGCAGAAGGGAAAATTTTCTATCAGCTCAACTGAAAATGAGTTAGCAAACTAGACAACAAAGTTCCACTTGACCTAAACTTTCAGCAACAATGAAAGCTGTGTACTCACATTATAGACTATGCCCTTATGCACAATATTCTGTATGGAAGATACTGTATCAGTCACATTGTAAAAGACCTAGATCAACTTAAAAAAATAAAACCCAATAGAATGATTACAGCCGCTGCATAGAATGACAAGTATTATCAACAAAAATTAATCAGGCGCATCTTTTAGTGAACTCAATTAATAATGTGCAACAACAGGGTCTCTTTTCTTAAGATGAAAATTAATTAGTGGAGGGAAGGTCACTTGGAGATGCTGACATCACTCATCAGAATGCTCTGGCAGCTCTAATTATTTGTCTTCCAGGCTTGGGTGATCAGAAATTATTGCAATACCTGAGCAACATTTTGAAAAAGCTTTGTGCATGGCTCTTTTAATTAGACCTGGTATTTGATTAATGCAGTGGAAGCATTTAGATCAGCCTCTTATCATTGAGTGACTTAGAAGTTTTAGGGTATTATAGTGTGCAAGACAGGGTCACTACAGTAGATTTTTAATTCAGACTTTAAAAAAAAGCAGCTTTAACAATTTAAATGAAAACACACATCCTTTCCCTTTTTCTTTATCATTACCTTGAATGAAATTATATATTCTCACTATCAACGGAGGTAAACTGCATAGTGTGTGAAAATGTAATTTGTGTGTGCATAATAATACACAATTTACATTTATATATATAAATTTCAAAGCACCTGCTAAATTTGTGCAAGCTGGATTTATATAATATTTTAGTAAAGCAGAGCATTGAGCAGTAATCTATATTGCATTGACTTTTTATTTATTTTGTTTTTATTTATATGTAGAAACACACACACTTGTGTGTGCATAAATATATATGAATGATTTCCTGTTAGAACTGTGTGAATAATTTAGAGCAATTTTCAATGCCTTGGAAGCCAGACACTGGCTCTTGTTCTAATGAACCTAGCTGGTGGTACAGGTTGTACTGGCAACTGAGCAGTAGGCAAACACAAAGAATTTAAATGTTATTAATTTTAATAAAAACAATAATGAATAAAAAAATACTACGCATTCAGAAAAAGAGAACACTAGTAAAAAAATATACCCCAAATATCTCAATCAAACAATTAAAAGCCACTATGGACACTTAGAGGTGACAAATGCCTTTAGTAGATGGCAGCTTTCCACTTCCTGTACCTCTGAAATCTTGCAGGTTAGTTTGGAAACACAACTGGTTTTTTCTGTCCATGGCTCCTCTCTGGCCAAAAGATCTCATTATTCTAAAGTGTTCCTAAAGCAAGTATGAGCTTCTAATATACTGATTGTTACAAGTACAAAAAATGCTTAAATTTTTTTAATCAATATTGATTGTGAATGAGGTTTAAATTTAGAGCATATGCAGAATACCATTGAAAATACAGAATACTATTTCATAGGCAAACAAGAAGGCAAAGCAGTGATATATTTCCCCCATGTTTTTAAATCAAAATAAACTCTGAAATGAGCACAATTCTATGGAAGTTAATGTAATTGTTCTGGCTGAACACTAGATTTGGCCCATTATGTTGCATTCTCTCTCTGATTTCCTCCCAGCATGGTTTTATTATGACACAGCTTTAAATCATAAACTTATTCAGTCTAAGAGACTATAAAACAGAGTAATCAATTTTTATTTTTTGATGTATTTGGTTATTTACAGCTTCATTGTCCAACTAGGGAATATGCAGCACTGATATACCACCACTGGCTTCAATAGAATTATACCCTTTTATACTGAGGCTGAATTTGGCAATAACTGCTAAAAATGAACATATCCCAAAAATGTAATAAATTGCAATTTCTCATAAAACTCTGTGAAATAAATTGCTTGGAATCTCCTATTACTTAAAGTTCTTAAAATTATGTTTTACTGTATCAGATATAATTCGTTAGTCTCACCCAGATGAAAAGGAGTCTAGAAATTACTTTCTGGATGGAAGGGATCATATACTGAAACAAAAATACTCTTGCAGTATAACCTAAAGATCAAGGCCACAGAGGATAGTTTTCCTTGAAGTTTATATTGTGGTAAGTCAGTTTTTGTTCCACTGGCCAGCTGAGCTGACTTGCAGGAAGGAAGGGATGAGCTTCTGTTGCCCAGACCTACAGAATTGTTCTGAACATTGATTTCCCATTGTCCACCAGATCTATTACTGTGAAGCAAGTATAATACTTCTCTGCAGTGGTGTGATCCTAAGAACTAGATTGCAGTGATCTTTTAATTTAGTTTTTGTGGTCAAAATTTAGTATTGAAATAAACTTCATGCTGCTAAATGAAAATATCTTGAAAACACCAAGAAGGTTTTCAGGTGCAGCTAATACTTTGAAATTTATTTTCTATGAGGCAATAAGCTCTTCCTGTTAATTTTATTTAGGCTTACACTGTATCCAAATTGGGAACAGCTGTTTGGCTTTTTAGACAATGCCCTGGAAATTTCTATAAACATTTGTGGAGGCAAATTCTGGAAGATGTCATATTAAATGAGGTGAAACATAAACATTCCATTTTTTCACATCACATGGCCAGGTATTTAAAAAGATGTTAATATGTGTTAAAAGTTACATTTGAAAGAATAGAGCAAAGTAAATAATAATGTAGTGAAAGAATACAAGATAATTGATCTTCACTTGTAATTTTGGGCAACCCAAGATTGATTTTTGACTGGTAGCTTACCCAGATTTCATTGCCTTGCTAGTAGAAAGATTACCTTTTATTCTGCTACCAATTTTAATTTCATGCAATTCTCCCAGTACCGTGCTGTCACACCTGTTAGCAGGAAACCTGTTTCAAACTTCTGTGTGAAATGCCTCACACCAGAGCAGGGGTATGATTTAGTTGTGTACTCAGAGGAGATTCCGTGTGGTACCTCCTCCACCTCCAGGTGCCTTTCCTAGAGCTCATCCCATCAGTCTCTCAACTCTTGGCTCAGGAAAATGCAGACATTTGTGACACCCTCCCATAACACATCTATCTATTGTTTTACTGTATCTGAGATCTGAACTTTAAAAGAATGAAAATGTTCAAGCAAATGTTGGAAATACACCAAATTCCATTACGACTTAAGAATAAATCAGTTGTTGAAATCTCCTTGAGCTGTGCACAAAGCAATATCAGGTTCTTGCAACTCACATTTTATTGTGGCTTTATTTAGCAGGTGTTTACAGTCAATTTGTTTAGAAATGCTCTGTATGTTTTTATTCATTTTTACCTGTCATATTAACTCCCCTTTTTTATCGCTTATCACTAAAAAGACAAATTTCTAGAACTTTATGGCTGATTTTGGTTGTCAGTTTACTTGGGGAATTTCTGGGATAACATTTATCTAATTTACAACAGTAAACTGGAGAACAGAATTTAATTTCAATAATGTGAAGAACTTCATAGGCTCAGGCTAGCAAAAAAATAAATGCATGGAAATGAACTGCAGTTAGCTGAACACTTGGGTTCATTTTACAGTCTGTTATTATTAGACTTAAACTTTGTCCACTGTTCTTCATTGTTCATTAATAGATACAATTTACAGAAAGCTATACTTGCTGATCTTCTACGAAATATCTGTGTATAGAATACCACTGCTTCCAGATTTTAGTATGTCATAGCAGCATTTTGCATATATTTATATAAATGTACATTTTTGATGCTTTCTTGAAACAGAAATCTATGACTTTTTTTTAAGGACTGGCTTTCCTCATTGTTTAAAATGAGTTACTTTGTACCAGATGCCTGGTGTAATTTATGTTAATGTTAATTAACAATATTTGAAGCAAATAATGATAAATAGATGCCCCCCCAAACATTATGCATCTAGTTGTCTAGGTAATCAAATTAGCACAAGCTTTGCCAGTGTTTAGACATAGGTCTTTATTAGAAAAAGTATACATCATTCCAGCTGTGATATTTCTTATGCTTATTATTTTGATCAAACTTGAATCACAAAATTACTCTAAAGAAATTTACTGCCTTTGGAAACTATTTATCTCTGATTCTGGAGGCTAAGCTTTATTTCTCCTTCCTTCAAATACAAAATTAAAAGAACTCTACATTTAAAAAATGCAAAGTTCTTTGTTTTATAAAATCCTTTGTTAAAAGGCCCTCAGCTTTCATAGTAGCAGTAAAATCAGGTATTTTCATCTATTTATAAAATACATAGAAGTCTATCCTTGAACTGCCTTAGTAGCATAACTATATCATGAAGATAAGCTTTTATGTGTTTTGATTTTGACCTCCATACCAAATGCTAACTGATGGACAAAGGGAAGATACACACTTATAGATATATTAAAGTTGTGTGTTACATTTTATATCAATTAAATAAATATTAGACGAACTCCCACTACTCTTTGTTTAGCTGTGTGGGGCTCAGCTGTGTTGCTTCTAACCCCAACTACATCACTTCAAATTACCAGTAAATTAACAGAGTAACACTTTCAACCTCAGAGCAGATTTGATCCAAATAGTCTTTAAATGCCATTTCTGTTCCTATTAACCTAAAGATCGGCATAGCAGATATTTTCGTAAGGCTGCCCAGCAATACAGGGCATTAATGGCTAAGTTGTGACAGCACTTTTCATGATGATTTATGATTCAGTGTTTAACTTGATTACTCCACTGCTGACTCTGAATACTATTTCAATTAGTGCACAGAAGGTCACATCACAAATATTCCTCTATAATCTATTCCTATTAACACTAATACACAGAGTAACCAAATCTTTTCACCCTTGTTGATTCAAACCATCCATAGCACTAACTGCAGACTTGTTTACCAGTTTACTTCTCTGGACACATCTGAAACGGTAATTTTTAGGGCTTTGAGTATCATTAGTAGCTGTACCATGCCATTGTGAATTAGCATCCCTTTGTTCATGTGTGTGCATTCATAATTATCAAAGGTTTAGATATTTTAAATGGAATGTTTTAAGAGAGAACTCACCTCTAAATTATTATTTCACAGGTAATCATGAAGGGGAAAATAATGAGAAGACATTTAAGAAGCACAACAGGAGAGGTGAGCAAGTTACATTCAGGAGAATACATAAATCAAGGGTAGGGATCCTAGTAAAGATAGAATCTGGGAGCCATGCCTTGCCTGATGTTTATCTACCACATCCCTGCACACACCTCTAGTGTTAGTGGTGGTAAATGAGGAACAGCTCAAGTTTGGAAAGCTTAAAAAGGGAGCATGAGAAAGGCAAGGTAGCTCAAGCAGAAACCTCAATTCTCCTGGTCCTACTCACATATGCTTTCTGCCATCTCTGAGTCTTAAAGAAGTATTTTTGTGCCTCAGACTTGAGTAGGAGAGACAAGCTAATGCTTCCAACTCAGGTTCTGGGTGCCTCCCTTTTGCCAGGATGGGCAGTCTTTTATTTGTTTCATATTTCAGTTTTGTTTGGTTCAATAGCTTGAACCTCCCTCTTTCCATATTCTCCAAGGGGAGTTGCGTCAGTGGGCATTTTCAACAGGTGAAGGTCAGTCTCTATGAAAGCTACAGCAACAGCTGCTGCCCCTTCCTATGCTGATCCTGCCAGTCCTGTATGCTTCTGAACGCCTTCAAATGCTGAATTCCAGTAAGGATTCCTGGCTTTTGGTTGTTCATGATTGGGTGAGATTATGGGTTTTGTAGAGGTGACAGAGGCTCCCTAGATGAAGTTCTGCACTAAATAAATGACTTTTTCACTGAGCAGAAGAGGGAACATAATTCTCTGATGTCATGGGCAGTGCTTTAACTGGACAAAAGAGTGGGATTACTTCCCAGCCTCTGCTCCACGCGCCATTTACACATTTAAGACAAGCTGATTTCATGTTAATATCAAGTAGGAGTAGCACCCTCATGGAAATAGCTTGTATTTCTAGCCTTTCAGGACTTTAAAAAATGCAAATGCAAATATTATCAGTGTTTTGGGGAAGAATACATTCCCGGTTTAATTTTTCAAGAAACTTTTTCTGGATCTGGGAATGGACTATATTTTTAGTTAGCTAACTTTAGTGGAGGTGATTGCATTAATATTTCAATTCAAATTCAAAGGAATATGCTTTTAACATCAGTAACCAAATTGTTCCCACTTTTCATGTTGTGGTTGGTATTGCAGAGCAAATTTAAGAGTGCATGAGCTGGATTCCCTTTGGGATTAAATTAGCACAAAGAATGTCATCTAAGAGCCATCAAAAGAGTTCCAGCTGCTAATTTATGTTCATCTTGTGGACCAGATTAGAAGTTCACTGTAAATTTCCCCCTCAACATTTCTGTGTATGTCAGGTCCTTAGCAGCAGCCATTTAGCTCCAAAGACGTTGTGCGCAGGTCAAAGAAAGGGTGTCTTAAGACAGTCAAAACCCAAGTATAAAACTTGGAAGTCAGTAATTAAAACTTTTATTTTTTGACAATGTACACACTTAGAAGGTAACAAGAGTGTTTTGAAATCAAATTATATCATATTATTATTACATTCATTATTTTATAGGTAAATTTCTTCTTTTTTCCCCCCCAAATATTGCATTCAGAGCTAGATTACACAAATCTGTTGTTAATTTGCACACAGATGTCACTCTCTGCAGGACATAAAACCAAAGCAGAGACAGCCAACAGTACTATTTGTTGTGGCATCATATTTACAGAAGCTGCCTGGCTTTCATGGGTTTTTTTTTATAAAACAAAAACAAGCTCTCCAGTGGGAAAGTGGACAAAGCTCTAATTTGCTGCTCACTAATATTTAGGAACATACCTATTTATTTGCTGTATTGCATGTATTCTTTTTGAGAAACGTAAAATTGTTGAAAATTGAAGTGTTGGAATAATTTCTAGAACAATGCTACTGTTTCCCACTGTGTTGCAAAATGTGTCTGACTGCAATTTTGGACAATGTTTTTCAGGGGACTAAAATTGTGGCTTTTTCTGTTCCAAGTTTTATCATGCTGAAAGTTCCAACAAATATTTGAAAATGAACCATGCTGACAACCTCTTTTCTCACATAGCTGGTAGGAAGTGAATTGAGATCTAACGTGTATTGGACTGAATTGAGCAACTAACATGGATATCTGCAAGTTGTTGGAGAAAAACTTATTTTCAGGAATTACAGCTTGGAAACAGATGTGCAGTGGTAACTTGCAGGTGGAGCTTTTTAACAGCCACCCACTGACTTATACCCCTGGCAGAATGCAAGAAAGCTCAGACAAATTTATTTAAGCCCATAAATCTATAGGTAATCTATACAACTAGCCCAAACTCGCAGCATTTAAGGATGAAGAAGCACAAAACTGTATTGATTACTATGTAGAATAACTTTCCTTTATCTGTACCGTAAGAATTTTGTCTCTGCTGTAATCAATGTGAAGAGTTATATGACAGCATAAACAACACCATTTTATTTTGGTATTTTATATCTGATATTTGTGATTACAGCACAAATAGGAGCAGTATTAAAGAAATAGTGTGCCTTAAGAACTGAAGAAATGGTCAGTAAAACTCTGCCTTTTCAAAAGAGATTTCCCCTAACACAGAGTATACGTACATAGAATTATGTGCAATGTTGTTACATGAATAACTCAACTATCATTTGTTCCATTCATTATTCCACTTTAGTTTTAAGATACAATTCACTACACTTTTTGTAGAGAAGAGGGCCTGGATTTGGAAGGCAGCCACCTGTAGGTACAGGAGTGTTCATGAACTGATCTGCGTACATTAAAGCATCTCTGGTAATCATGCTGCTTATGAAGTGTCACACAACATACTATGTTGTAAGCTTAAATCGTATCTTGAGTTTCTGTCCAGATTGCTAAACTATGAATTCAAGGACAAGGGAATTTGATTTATTCTTCTATATTAACCTTTTCTGCCTGCAATAAATATAAAGGGATACCACTAGCAACAGTTCTTTTACATCTTTGGTACCTTTCTTGTACCTTATTGTTCAGATTCTTCTTTTGTACTGTATGACATGTCCGAGTGATTTGAAGAAGAGCAAAACTCTACCAAAAAATCATACATGATAATTGCAATAAAATGACAGAATTTAATTTCCTAAAATAATCACTCCAACATGTGTCATATGACAATGGAAAATTAAAGAAACCAATATTCCTTTATTTTCTGCTTGATGTAAATTCCCAAACATCTTCAGACAGTTCAATATTCCATGTGATGTGTACTCAAAACCAGTACTTTTAAATACATCTATAGGAAAGAAATTGGTGTTTCTTGGATTAAAATAAGCATTATTACTTTCTGTGCTTAAAGGAATGTGGGACCACTCCTGGTACATATAACAAAAAATGCTGGTCTTTTTAACTTGTATCTAACATCCAAAGTTAACCTTCTGGAAGGTCACATCAGTTCTTTGGTAAATGCACCAACATTTTCAAATTTCAGAAGTGGTCTGAATCACTGCAGAAGAGAGGGAATGAGAACTACAGAAGAGCAGACTGGAGGGAACCTGTTCAGAGGCAGAAAAAGGAACAAGAGATTAATAGCAATGAAAAGAGAAAGGACTGGCATGGGCAAAGCAGGATGTCAGCTGTGCCTGGACATTACAGAGGATGGGGAAGGAAAGCTTGCAAGCACTAGCAGCCACTTGTCTTCAGAGCCTTAAACAGAGTAGCTGAGTTGCAACACCCCTCAGCTGTACGGGACATGGCTGCACAACTGGAAAATAAGTGTCTTACTCCCTTTGGAGTCTAGGTCACAAAAAAGTAATGTGTTTTCACTTTCATGGCTTTTATAGTGTGTTTTCTGACATTGTTAATTAATTATTCCTTCCTCTTCCTTTTTTTTTTTCCTTTTGTCAGTTTTTATTTAATTGGAAAATTGGATACTTAGGCAGTAATAAATTTGTGATACATTTCTTCAGTTTAAAATCTATGCAGAAAGAAATACATAATAGAGTTTTCTCAGATATAATAACTTCCAAAATTAACACTGTTAAGTTCCAGAGATTTTCAAGTGACATCAACAGCTGCTTAGAAATCTGCTTTCCTCTAATATTTGATGTTACAAAAGTCCATTGATTGGTGGGTAGCATCAGGAGGAGAACTTAGGGAATTGCTAATGTTCAAACTATTTTAATGGCCCTCACTAAGGTGCTGAATTAAGGTTATGCAGGTACTTTGCCATTCCTTAAATTTGACACGAGTCTTTAGAAATTAATTTTTTCTGTGACCCAGTTTTTGCAGGTAATTATCCTTTCTGTTGTTTTTTCCAGTGCAGGGAATACCTCAGCTAAGATTTTCATCCTGAGATTTGGCGTATCTCTTTCCAGCCATCACTACAAACAGGAGAGAGTGGGAACCATGAAAATTGGTTTGTGAAAAATTGGTTTGTCAAATACTTGACTTTCTAAAGTAATACATATTCAGTGGATTTAACTTCAAACAAAGACCCACAATATTTTACTTATCTGGCTTCTGCTACTCATAACTAAAAATAAAGAAATGCATAAAGCAGCCAACAATGAAAAACTTCCTTCTGCGACACGAAAATCACCTCTGCCAACAATTTGATTGTGTCCTAGGGACACGCAGAGAAGGAATTAAAACGAAAGATCCTCTATCAGCTCGTTTTTGTTTGTGTATTGTTTGTGACTGGATCCGTTTATTAGCCTGGAGATAATGTGACAGTTGACTCGAGCAGTAACACAGCACTCATTAGTAAGCTTGACAGGGAGGTGCCAGCAGCTACTTGAGATTGTATTTTATCAATCTTCATGGCTCATTTGGGAGGCTCACCACACTGTGAGCTGCTCCCAGTGCTCCCCGGGACAGGGGCAAGCACTGTGAGTGCTGCTAGGAATGGGACTTGCAGAAGTTCTCTGTGATGAGATAATCTCTCAGTGAAGAAATGTAGTGCTGACCTAACAATCCTGCAATGTCCACCTGACAAATTCAGTATCAAAGGTAGGAGACTTGTGAAGAGTTTTCAATGCAAATTTTCTAACATTTCTGTACCCCTTAGGACAGTTATTTGCAGAACTCTCTCTGAAAGGAAAATTGAAAAGATGGGTAAAAACTTTAATACCACTCTTGAAACAGTCATCAGTCCAAAATAGCAATGACAATATTTTATGAATTTCAGTCTTTTCTCTCTTTTTCTTGACTTTTCCCATGATATTTTTGGTAGATTATGGTAATTTTGAAGTAATTTAACGTTTTTTTAAAAATTTTAAGATCGTATTGATTTGCAGCACTGTGATTCATCACAATGATACCAATACCCATATGAAAAGATTTTGTATCATTCCTTCCACAGACATTAAACTGCAGTAAATAACACGAGATAATAGAAAAATAAAAAAACCTCAGTGTTTCTCCATTCCTCTCTGCATGTTGAGCTCTTCAGAGACATTAAGAACATGTTTTCAGTGCCCCTGGAAAAGATAGTGACATATTCATAAAATACACACAAGCTAAGATTCTAATTTATTTACACTGTTCACGAATGAGTACTTTGGGTGAAAAATTAACTATTGCAAGATTCATGATAAAAACATGACTCTTGGCAAAACTGGTGCCTGTTGTGTGTGTTGCTGAAATATCACGTGCTGCTGATAGTTTCCTACCGCTGTGTGTTGGTAATGTCCCCCAGATTACCAGCTGAGGAAACAGAATGTCAGCTTTTGTCAGGCAAGAAGAAATGTTTTAATGTGTTTAGGAGGTTAGTGCAGTATGAATTACTGAAATACCATATGTCCTCTAAAACACATGGCAAATTTATCTTGCCAGAAGAACTGCAAGTAAAAACCGCTTGTCTGTGTGGTCTGATATCAGGCAGACAAAAAACCCCCAAACAATCCCCCCCACCATGCTTACATGCCATTTTGGGTAATAAATTTTGTAGAATCAGATAAGAATTACATTACAACAATCATGTATAGAACAGCCTGACTTCATTTATTCCAATCTTTTTTGTGTCTTTATATAATGTTGAATTTTTTTAATATATTTTCAATACCTTGTCCATATAAGGTTTGCTTATATCTAAAAAAATAATACTTTCTTTTAAAGGATTGTATCATCCCTGTACCAGAAAATGGTTAACCACAAATTCTTGTAATAAAAAATGAAAAATTCCTGTGCCCACTCAGACTCACTGGATACAGACAGGAGATACCAAAGGTGACAGAACTCAGGGACTTTAGTAAGAAAGGGAGAACTGAGGAAGAAAAATGTGAGGCTGGATGCTCATTTTGGGAGCATTTATACATGAAAAAGGAGAAAGAGAAAGAGAAGTCACTCCTTCACCAATAATGTTGAACTCTGGCCATAATTTGAAGCATAAATGCAGCATTCATGATGGAGTCTAAAATTTTACCCTTTCAAGTGATTATACCATTTTTTTATTGATCATTCACTTTTTGATACTAGTTACATATTTGGTTTTTGTATAATCTGGAAGGAATTTCAGTTCATAAACCTAGAAGTCAACATGTGAATTAATTTGTTCAACAGTATCATCACTGAAGTATTGTTATGCCTATAACAGCAAACAATCAAAACAAGAAAATTCACTGCTAAGTCTTCACCATGCCATATGTCCTCTAATATCTAATTACAACAGGGGCACAATAAGCAAGTCATTAAACTTGCACCCTATTGTGCATAGGTATTAGATGACATGTGGTGCATTTAAAATAAAAGAATGACATTCCACTCAATTCTTTTATTTGTGGCAACACTTTCCAACATAGAAAACTTTGGTCTCTCTTTTGGTCTTCTGGGAAAATTGCCAAGATTATAGTTTTTGACCAAAATTATTTTAAAAATACCCTCAGCCCTCTGGAATCTGCAATAGCTATTTATATTAAATATACATCAGCTTTGTTACAGAGATCTCAAAAGTTTTCTATAGTCAAACATTTCTGATGAGTCTTTTCACCATTTAAAGATACTGAGTTGACACAGGATAGGAAGAAAGGTTCCTTTATGAAAGCTGATTAAAGGGTATTAAACAAAGACCTTACTAGCCCCTTTTTTGGAACAGAGATAAATCCATGCTGAAGCACTACACAGAGAGTTGGTCAGATCAGTTTTATTGAAATCTTCATTAACAACCCAGAGAAGGGACTGGACCAAGAAATCTCTTTGTTAGTAGATGATTTCAGTAAAATGTTACCAATGACAAGGAACTCCAGAATGACCTTAAAAATATGAGTCACTGGGCAAAAACACGGCAAATGAAGTTTAATGTAGGTGAGTTTAAGGCCTCTAGGAAAAAGTAAAGTTTGAGCACAAACTTGAAAGTCACAACCATGGAAAGGGTCAGTCCTTAAATCATCAGTTTGGCGGAAAGGAAAGTCCAAAGAATTGCACTTCAAAATGCTGGTCATCTCAAAGAAGGGAAGGGAGAGCAAAACAGAGGCTCTCATTTTCTTACAGTCTAAGACTTTATTAGCTCAACATCTTGAGTATTGTGGGTAGTTTGGGCCTCTCCATGGATGGACATAAAGAATTTTAGGAGTGTAGGGAAATAACAGGTGGAGTAGCAGATTTATGAGGAGACATTCAGTTTTTAGAGGAGAAAGGTAAAAGTGATACAGCTGAAATTCACAAAATCATGAAGGTGAATAAAGTGCAAGTAGGTTAATTGCATTTATAAATAGTTGAACATTCCCCGTTCTGATACACAATTAGAATCAGAAGTATTTTAAGATGACATTTCAAATTGTGATTTCAAACTTTGCAGATCCCATGAAATAGAAAAGCAGCTTAGAGCCCCGGCTTGAGTTTGCCATTATTACAACTGCTATGATAATTATTATTTTGCAGCATGTTTTCATATTTTTAAAATTTACTCCTTTTTTTGCAGTTTCAAAATTCTCACTTTATGTCCAGTAGATAGATTTTGGTTCATCATTTAGTTCTAACTGACTAGACAGTGTTAAACCATGGAAACCAATGCAGTCCTTTATGGTCCAAAGTATGATAATGTTAACTAACGTAGGTAACACTATAGTTAACAATGCACAAGATTCAACTGCAAGTCTCAAGTACATATTGATCTGTCTAAAGGTCAGAGTTCTATAGAAACTCCAGATACAGTCTGATACCATATACATATATAAAACATCTCACAATTAAGACCATCACTGTTTTCTGTAATATTTCTACACTTGCTGCTTTCACTTTTCTCTGTTTTTTAACAGCTTTTTAGGCATAAGTTTACATATCTTCCTGTTATTTTGAGAATTCTTTGGACACATATCACCCTTCTCTGCTGCTGCAACTCTTCCTATAGTTTCTGCACATATTTTAAGAAAGGCTGTTTACTTTCCATGGCAGAATACCCTTAGCGCAGTGCACTGGTTTCAGCTGGGGTAGAGTTAATTTTCTTCCCAGTGGCTGGTATGAGGCTGTGTTTCAGATTTGTTGTGCTGAATGCAGGGATGATAATATTGAGCAGGTTTTGTTACTGCTGAGCAGGGCTTGCACAGAACCAAGGAATTCTCTGCTTTCTATCCTGACACACTGGTGAGGGAGTTGAGGTTGCCTGGAGGATGGGAGGAGACACATCCAGCGACCCCAGCTGGCCTGAGGGATATTCCAGACCACAAGGCATCAAGCTCAGTATATAAAGGGGAAGGAAAGGAGGAAGGGGGCGATGTTCAGAGTGTTGGTGTTTGTCTTCCTAAGCCACTGTTAGGTGTGATGGGGCCCTGCTCTCCTGGAGATGGCTGAACCCCTGCCTGCCCATGGGAAGTGGTGAATTAATTCCTTGTGTTGTTCTGTCTGCATGACTTTTGATTTCCCTAATAAACTGTCTTTATCTCAAGCCATGAGTTCTCTCACATTTTTCCCTTCTGATCCTCTCCCTTATTCCACTGATGGGGGAGTGAATGGTTGTGTGGGGCTTGGTTGCTGGCTGTGGTTAAACTGTGATACAGACTATTAGTGTAAAAGACGAGGAAAATGGAAAACAATTATGTTCAAAACACAATGCAATAAAGCAAAAACTGTGATATTAAAATGGACTCACTCCTGTATTACTTTAGCATCGCATTTCAGGCTGTGTTTTCAGAGTGTTTTCTTTCTTAGATACAGCCCAAATACAGACATTTGAGATGTACAGATCAGCCATATGAACTTTATGAAATGTCAGTAATTGCTGTCCATGCACATAAAGTCCTTATCTTAAACAAAAAAGCCTACTTAGATTCCCCACTCCCCCTACAAAATAGGTGAAGAGATTAGCTCACATTAAGGTCCAGTGGCTTGCAAAATTAAAACTGTTGGAGCAGAAAAAATCTCTGATCAGATATTTTAAAATCACAATGAAAAGATCAACAATAGGCTACCAATGAACTTCGGAGTTTTTAAATAAATCACCTTGTATCTAGGGTTTCTTAATGTTTTAAATAATATTTTAGAATTCAGTATCAAAGTAAATAACTGGCAAAAATATAAAAACCAATTTCTTTATATTACATTGCCCATTAAATTAAGTCTTTGTGAGGATTCATAAAAACTGGACTATCTCTAAAAGTTTTTCACCATTACCATTTCAATATAATAGACTAAATGCAAGCATGTGTAGACATGTGCCAAAATCACACAATATATGTCTGTATTGCTATTTTTCATTAATATCATGGAGGGTTGCACAGAGGAAGAAGGGAGCAGAAGTACCCAAACAAAAAGCATTCTAGAAACCAAATATGTGTAAATGGAAAAATATGAAGCCTTTAAGCACCGGAACCTCATTTCATACTTAAGAATTAATAAGGTTAATATGTTTTTGCAGTCTAAATGTTCATATAAATACAGCCTTTAAATATCTTGCTTTAGCCTAACACCTCCATGGATTGCTAGGCTGATGGTGAAATCCTTTAGCAGGATCCTGCTTTTCATTGTCATTTTCATATGGGCTTTCTTGTGATATTAGTCATGCCATTGTCAAAAAAACTTTTGCTTGTTATTTGTTTTATATGATTAGTTGCTACCAAAACATAAAATTAAGATTGTGTTATAAGAGGGTAGCACTGTACGTAAGGGGGTTGGTGCTGTTGTCCATAGGAAAGAGAAATGATGAGAAAATAAAAGTGACCCAAAAAATGGAAATTCTTCCCATGAGAAACTTTTCTTTGGTTTTATGATATAGATTTTTTATTATACAGGAATTAAATGCCCAATTAAAAGAAAATAAATAAACCTTATCTTGCCAAGCATATTATGATCTAGGAAAAAATACTGATGTTGGCTGCCCTGATATACGGATATTCCCAGACAATTATGCTGCAAAACATTGCACAGTACTTTAAAAACACAGCAGCATACAGCTTAAATTTTAAGCAGAAGAATTATTTCTTATTACAACAAATGACTGAATTAAAACATGGACAAATACAAATTTATCTAGTTGTAGTGTGGGTACAATGCCAAAAACAAGTTAGCTGTACATGTTTGGCTTTTTTCTGAATGCTTGAAAATGTGGTTGGCAAAACAAAGCTATCTGAAAGAATGCAGAGATTTTCAAGTATTCAAATGCATTCTTTCCTCAGCTCATCTGTGACAAACTTTGGATGTGTATATGTGTGTATATGTAGATTTGTAGAGAAGAGTATCATGTCTTTTTTTTTTCAGGGTTGGCTTGGGTGGATTTTTTGCAAATAACAGCCATAAAAATTACATTTTCACATTCAGAAATTGCATTTTTGAAACTTTTTAATGTTCATTTTACCCTTAAAATAAAGACTATACATGACTGATCTATACTTCATATGAGAAATAATTCAAACTTGAGACAGATTCCAGCCAACATTTTTAAAAATGGTGATTTATGAGATGGATAATTCAAATTGCCTTTAAAATTTCTGGTTTACATGAAATATTTTGAAATATACATTAACCTTTGAGATGTTTTGGGCTGTTGGCCAGAATCACAAGTCTTCTTTGACAATAGTAGTAAGGGTTTTTTCTAAACACCGTTGCCTTGTCACTGACCAATGCTATAAAAATAATTTTTTTCTCAATAGTGTCATCTGCCTTGAAGTTTTATTTGTTGTGTATCGTTATTTCTTCTTGTCCAAAGGTTGCATTATGGTTTGCCAATGGCCAGGAGCTGCCCAGGTCTGATGGACAAGTAGTTCTTTATTCATTCACAAACCCGTTTTTATCATTAGGAAGCCAGCGCAAGCAGTTCGTATGTGCAGTGTGTTAGGCAGAGGTAAATGTTGGGGTGCTTTTGCCAACCCTCATAATTTGCTCTATCTCACTTGGTAAATATTTTTTTTTTCTCCTTGAAAAGTTTTTTATTCTGGCTCATACTATAATAAAATCAGTCTTTTTGATTCAAAGACTTTCTGTGGTTTTGCTGCATGTACTTTGCAGAAAATTTGCAGGTCAATTTATTTGAATGCTCTGACTGTGGTGAGTTCACACATCGTGTATAAAAATTTCCTAAAGTTTTGAGATCATGTCAAGAGTAAATTCAAATGTTCCATCTAATTTAAGCAAAAGGCAGCCTTTGTGAAACTGGTAACCCAGCTTTCTGGTTTTTTGCTTCTTTTTAATTTTGATTAAAAAGGAAAAAGTATCTGCATTTATACTATCTCAGCCTAGGTCAGTTCAGTTATTTGCCTCAACCCCTCCTCTCCATACCTTTTAGTTAGTTTTGACCAAATTTCACAGGTTTCATGGATCACGGATCAGAGGAAATGTGTGATGTAGACTGCAAAGGTGGAGAGAGGGACCCCATCAGTGACCCAGATGAAGAAAATATTGCAACCACTGTTCGCCATCGTTAGACATCAGAGAATCCACACAAAGCAGGTGTGCTTTCTCTGAACAGGAAATGTTCACTGGGAACACAGCATCTGTAGAGGGAGAGAGTATCAGCTGTGCCAAACAAATCCATAGGAAACTCAGCTTGTTTAGCTCTAGTACTCACTAACCTGTGAATGAGAATGCTATTGAATCTGTCATATGTGAGAGAGTGCACATGCATATTCCTTCAGCTAGATGAAAGCAAGTCTTGTTATTCCCTAAACACTGTTACAAATGTGGATTCAATTGTAAAGTTTTTAAAATGTGCATTTCATTTGCTAGAGATCTTAGGTTGCGTTTCATCTGCTGTTCTTTCTAACTCCCCAGCAACAGCACAACTCAAAGCAGCAAGATTTACTGTCGCTCAAGCAGCATTACTGAATGTTCCTGGTTTCATAAAATATTATGCCTACAACTGCAGCATGGAAAAGAAAGCTAAAAGGCTGAGAGGAGCTTATCTCTCTGGTATATTACTGTCCATTTAAAAAATGCACAGGTAGATAGCATCCCATGCTTCCTAGCCACTGATGTTATTTAACAAAAAGTTCCTATTTTTTATGTCTAGCACTGGGCATCTGAGTTGGATGGGCATGAAGAAAAGTGGATGCATCATTTTAGGATGTTTTGTAGCACAAGCTTTTCTAACAATTTGTTAGAATAATTGGGCTACTTTTCTTATTTGCCACTTATATGAATTTGATTTGATGCATTTCTTTGATTTTCCCTTGGAAGGAAAAACTCCAGTCTCATCCTACTCATATCTTTTGCTCCTCCTGGCATCCCTAAAATACTTAGAGTCTGACCTGTCATGTGCTGTTGAAGTAGAAAATCAATTAATGTAAGGAATTTAGTATACCCTCATTGTTTTATACCATCTCAAAAATACTGCAGGGCTTCAATGACTTAATTAACTAAATCTCAAGTTCTATAAATACATGTAATCTGGACTGGAAGAACTGAAAAACCATCATTCTTTTCAAGAACTATGCTTTCTTCCCATTAAAATTCTTCTGTGGTGAAATGGACTTAGACATTATGACCCAATTGCTATCTTTAAATGTTTTAGATGACTTTTTGATGAAAACTGACTTGAGAAACAAACTTTACTGAAAACAATGTATAAAATTACTGGTTTGCAAATGGAAAACTTTCCAGAGGAGCTGCTAGCTGTTCTAATAGTACATTAGCCCTGCACAGTTTCTACAGTGCAAAACTCCTCACAATTAGTAATCTGTATTTGGGTTGGTAACAGTGAATTTAGAGAAGCAATTCAGCATCAAAAGCTTTTGATTTAAGAAACAGGGTTTATAATAAAAAAGGCAATGGGATGACCCAATGTGGTTGAGCTGGTCAGTAAGGAATGCTCCCCTCTGTGCTGGTGGATCCTCTTGGGCAGCAGAGAAGGGCTTGGGAGCCCTTTGAAAAATCATTTCTCCAAGTGTTCAGCCACATCAGTAATACCACAGTCTAATTCAGCATACTCTAATAACCACATCTGAGCCCTCTAGAGGTTTTTGTTGTAGAATCAATTTCTACAAAAATACTAGTCTCTGAAAGTATATATTTTTCAGTGGTGCAAGGACTGTAAAAAATTATTTTTGTAATGAGGCAGTATTTTATTTCCCCATGTGAAACGCTGGTGGAAATCATGATAAATAAATGCAATGTCAGGTTAAAAAAAAATGTTGTAGTTTCATGTTGTTGGTTTGCAAATTGAATTTTTACATAAAATTTACACTAAATGGAACCTCATTATACAGGGATGAGGTCCAGTATGATCCAAATCATTAAAATCACTGTACTGCTTAATGATTCACTAAGTGGTACTGCAGTGCCATAAATTTAGTACTAGTTTCATGATTCAAAACACCAGACTGAGACACCAGCAAATCGTATGTGGATCATTAAATTTACAATGAATGTCAGAGATGAAATAAGGGGGAAAAAACACTTTGAGAGATAGGGATAATATGTGCTCTAAGGTGACATCCATCAAGATAAATGATCTTATACCACTTCTGCTTGGATAATAATGGGGGGTTGTTTTTTTGTTATTCTTCATTTCATAATTTCTAAAGGAGTTGAAAGTCTAAGCCTTTTAAGAATTAAAGTATCTGTCATTTTCTGAGTACCTTGTGATCTCTTTTATTTGTATTTATACAATATACATATGCTGCTACATTCTCCTCTGACCACATTGGGCCAGATTCTCCCCTCAGTACAATCAAAATAGTTCAGCTTTGTACATTCTAAAATAGTGGATTAAAATAGTGTAGCCAGTACACTAAAAGTGCTATCATAACCCTTGAAAATAATGTTTTGAGGTTTTGAATACATATAATGGGTGATCAAATAAAGAAGCTCCTTTCTGACAGCAAAAATGACAACAGCCACAGCAACAACAACAGCAATAACAACAACAGCAACAATAATAACAATAATAATAGTAATTTATATTTCATTAATATGCACATTCTAACTTAGCTATGCAAATATAAAAAAACATATCCAACAAGAAGTTTAAGGTACAAGCATGGGATACTTAATTTTATCAGTTTTAGGCGACTGAATAGTTAGCGTTTCCTTTGATTGACAATTTAATTGTCTTAATTCTCCACAAATAGCTGTTCTCCACCATGAATCAGGCATCATCAAAACAGTAGACAACATGTGGACTGCATTTTTCAGAACCAACATATCCTAAGTGAGGAGTAATGCATAGATTTTAAAATAAAAAATATTAATGGAATTTAAATAAATTAATGAATTTCAACCAAACAGTGTGACTGGATGGAAGTATTTAATATTTTTATCAATAAATAAATAAATTGAATAGAATTAAATACTGTTTAAGGTATTTTACTATATCTTAGATCTAATGACACTATATGGAAAAGTAAGAATTCTGAAATTGCATATCTAGGCAGGAGGAAGATTTTCCAAATTTTTGCCCTACTGCCTTATTTAAAATTTCTTTGTATTTCAATGCACTGAGATACCAAATGCAGCAAAAGTTAGAGCATAAATGCTTTGAAACATAACACTTCACAAAAAAAAAAAAAAAAGAAATATAAAAATTACAGAATATCAAAACACAAACCTTGATTGTAATTTCAGAAACTTTATATACTGGCTTCTTTTTGACTTAAAGCATGTGGAAAAAAAAATGAGACTTCTTTCTCCATTTTATTTCTTTCTGAAATGAAATAAAATTAAGCTATTTGCCATGCAGTTAGAAATGCAAAATATAAATATTCTTTTACAAAAATCTGATTAGACAGTGTGTGTGACCTTGAACCCACCTACATTTTTAGTTGCTATTATGTTCAATTATTAGTAAGAACAGTTTAGGAAAATATAGGAAACCTCCACAGTATCAGTTTCTGACTCTCTTTGTGTCCCTCAGCAATGTGTCTCCTGGTCAGTGCTTCTGTCCACATTTTTAATGTTCTGGCTTCATGAGCAAAGAGTGTCTCTGTTGCCTGCCCTGCCCACTTATTTTTTGATTGGAAAGGTAAGATTTTTTGCTATTCTTGCTGACTTCTCAGTTCCTTCCTTAACCCCACTCTGTGGAATTTTCATCAATCCACAGGACTGATACCAAACACAGTGCACACTTTGCATAATGGAAACAGTGATTCATGTTATTACAATAATGCAAGTTTAGGCTAATTGCAGTAATTCCTTTTGGATCAAATATCAAAAAGGAGAAGAAGCAAATGCTTTTTTTGGCACATCCAAGTGTTTAAGCCTTAGAAAAATCTTCAAAGTCTATGCAGGTCTTGAATTAGTTTGAAATTATATTTTACACACTCATTTTAAATCACTGCCAGACATAGGATTTTTTTAAAGATTGTTTATAAATATAGTGTCTGTTGTAAGGAGGTTGCAGGCTGTTTGCACTGTGAAATTGTACTTGAAAACAATTTATGCCAGCCAACCTGGATTTATTTTTTTTTCTTCACACTAGTCATGTAAAAGTGGAAAGTGAGATGAAAGGAAAATGAATTCATTTACTTTCAGACACAGGAAATGCTACTAAATTTGGATATGTGAAAATCCTGAACTTTCACTGGGGAAAAAAATAAATTATTTGAGGCCCTAGTGATCACACAGAGGATCCAGACAATTTGACAGGTATGAATTTATCTCACTTGTGAATGAATAACCTTTGGTAACTCACTTGAGACTTAAATATTCTGAACACATTTTCTCTAGAACACTTCAAAAGACACAGTTCATTTCTGTCTCTACCAAACAGCCCCTTTGGTTACCTTCAGTTTACTGAGTTTTTGCTTTGCAAGTTTGGAAAATTAACATAATAAAAGCCTACCAGTGAGTTTTACTCATGAAGGAATGAAACTAGGTTAACTCTTTGATTATTCCAAAGTCTAAAAAATCTGCTTTTGTATCATCTGGGAGAGGCTTCATTGATCTCCTGTAAATCTTGCTTCAGCTGTAAATGAAAATTCTTTTAAAACACTTTAAAATACAGGCATACATTTTCAAAGCAATGCTGGAACACATTCAGCAGGTGACTTTGGTGTGAGCTGTTTTGTGTAAGGTGGACCAAGGGGCACCTCCAGGAGGTGCTGCATGCCCTCAAAGGAAGCAGAGAGCTAAAAATGTAAATGAAAGTGGAGGAGAAGGAAGGCACCCCAGCTGAGAGTGGTATATCATGGGTTAGAAGTGGTCTCAGTTTGCTGAGTGTGCTTTGTAGATGGGTGAAGCACACTAAACTAGTACTCTAAGGTTACTTAAACTTAATGGCTATGTCCCTTACCAGTCACTAACTATGAACTGGCAACTATGATGCATACAAGAGGATCCAGTTACTCATCTTGAATACGCTTTTTGAAATGTAATGGTTAAACATAATAGAACTTGGAAATTAAAGCTTGAAGGGAGAAATGAAAAAGGGCAATGGATATGAAAGTCACTGGTGCTTTAAACTTTGATTTATGTTGTCAAGGTTAAATGTTTCTGTGCTTATGCTAAAACTCTGTCATAATGCAAATTGTTAAATATTCTTGTATTATATGTGGAAATTACTATTATTTCAAAGTTTTCAGAAGGTTGAGTTATTCAAAATGTTTTATTGTTTCATAATTTTCTGCCGAGTAGGCATGTGGAACTGAGAAACCACGAGATTACAGAATGGCCAAGGTTGGAAGGTACCTGTAGAGATCATCAGCTTTGGATTCTAGAATCTAAATTTAGGTTTCTAAATGCAAGCACCAACATGAGTTAGCTACCTAAGCTTTCATCCAGTCCATAAAATTAATAGAAAATGGGAGTTCTTAAAATCACCCCAAAGTAGCTAATGATATTTAGTCAGATGTACAGCCTTGCTTGTTTAGGCTAACATTTAGCTGACCATAATGGGAACTGCACTGGCAGAGATGGGGCTCATTTCCCCAGAGCAGCCCTCCCAGTGCTGGGCTTGGCACTGGGAGCTGGAAAGGGGCTGTGACACCCCAGGGCTGTGGCCACTGCTGAGCAGCGCTGGTCCTGCACCACTGCCCTCTCTCACATCTCACCCTCAGCAGCAGGAGAGGGGTGGGCAAAGCCCTGTGAGGGGACACAGCCAGGACAGGCGACCCACTCTGACCAAAGGGATATTTCATACCACATGGTGTCAGCTCAGATACAAAAGCTAAGAAAAGGAGCAGGAAGGGGGAGAATTGGTTATTTACAATATTTGCCTTCCAAAGCAGCCCCTACATGTGCTGAAGTTTCGAGTCCCAAGAAGTGGCCAGGTATCATTTGGTGATGGAAAGGAGAGAATAATACATTTGGGATTTTTGCTTTTCTTGTACACGTGCTGCCTTTCATTTTTGCTTTAGGAACCTGCCTTATCTCAACCTACAAGATTTTTCCCAACTTATTTTTTCTCTCCATCTGACAAGGGCAAGGATAGAGCAGCTTAGTGGGCACTTCCTTTTCAGCCAAAGTCAACTGATCACAGGAGCTTAGACTCTTAATTTACTTAATTTACTTATTTTGACAATTAAATTGGGGTTTGCGCCCTGCACTGAATAGTCTTGGGAATGCTTATCCACTGTCTTTGTTGTTGTCAAATTCATGCTTTGGAAGTTCACCAGGCTTGTAGGCTCCTTCTCATATGGTATCACCAACCTGGAGAATATACACATGCTTTTTCCACCTCTGTCTGCAAAAGTCCTCTTTTGTCTGTATCTGAGGAGATCTATTCTGCAGGCCTGAAGGAAGTACACTCATGGCAGTTCTTTTTATATACATTTATGAGACTAAGTGTAACAATTTGTTCATTGCAATGGTGTCCTGATAGGGCAGCAATGGCCCAAGCAGAGAGGTTTTACTTCTATGAGTGATATGCATCAGTGCTGATGTTCCTGTTGTCACCTGAGTAATACATCTGCTACAGGTCTGACCTTCTGAAACCACATTAAGGAGAAAAGTATGAGCTAGGTGACTGATAATAGCTGATGTGTGTGCTTCCTAGATCTGATGCTCTCTCTGCTTCATCTTTTCTTCTGTAAAGCACTAAAGCTAAAAAGAAAACATGTCACTCATCTAAAAAGGATTATAAGCTTTCTTTGAAAACAATAGTGTAATTTAAACAGGCTAGATCAATAAAAGAAATATATATGTCTTCAAGCAGTATAATGACATGCTTTTTTTATCTAGAATGCATTGTAAAGTAGTCAGCATACAATATCTTAACTAATACAAAAAATGACATATCAATCACTTTTATTGTGCTCCATCTTCATATGACATTTCAGCTCTTTGTTTAGATAATAATAATTGTACACAACTCTGTAGAGCTTTGTTTCTTTAATCTACCCATGTCTAAAGCATTGTTACGTTTAATAGGAGGATTTCTACTTGCAGTATAATTACATTGTATGTATAATTACATTCTATGTATCTAATTAGTCTAACCCTGTATTAGGTATTGATTGACAAGTTGGGCTGAAACATAGCATGAAGAGACTTCTTGGTAAATATCAATGTTTGGTTCATAGCTGTAAAGAGATTTTAAAACCTACCTCGGTTAAAAATGGTAGTAGTGACTTATGGCAGTTATAGTTTCACATTACAACTGATTTACCAGTTGGACTGCATCCACAGTGTGAAACTACTGTATCAAGATATAGAATTACATAGCTCACACAGGATATGCTATTCATTTATATATTAAAAGGTTTTTCATATAAGCACTCATGATCTAAATGTAACACACAATTTTAAAACTACATCTTACAGAAATATGCATAAAAGGATTGAAAAGAGGAATTCTTGTGAATCCTTCCAATGTCAAAGGAATGTCTGTTCCTTCCTGTAAAACCCTCACAGCTCCATGGGCAAACTGTTTTAAAAAGCCTGGAAGAATAGATGGTTGAAAATAACAAGATCCTGTCTCATCAAGAGGAAAAGGAACTCTCAGAGCAAAGTAGATCTCAAGGCACATCTACATTTGTACTTTTAACTGAGTTTTCTTCTTGTGGTACATAGGTCTGGTTTGTGGCCTAATGCTGAATAGGCTGAGGAACTAATGTCTGTGTTGCTAATATCCTATGAATTAAAATTGACAACTGATAATATAGTTACAACTTTGAAAAATCAAATATGTGTGAACTCTTGTGAGAAAATGTTGCCATTGCTAATGGCACAGCAGTGTAAGTGCAAACATTTGTGATTAGATTTGCCACAGTGATAGCAAAGACTGAGGGACAAGGCATCTCTCAGAAATATGTCTGTTTGGAATTTTATGCTTCCAAGTGACTGCTGCAAATATTTTCTCTGGTTATTTTACAGCACGTGCATCCAAGGTTCACATATTTTTTCAGGTAGGTTACTCAATAAGGAGGCCCACCAAATCCTGCTTGTTTGGGTAGTTCTGAGTAGTGTCATACCCTGTGATTAAACCTGGAAGTGATAAAGCCCTGGGTTCTTACAGGAAGGCTTTAGTCCTAGAGAACAAAGATGTGAAAATGTTGAGTAAGAAACTGATGCTGAATAATTGTTGAAGTAACCAAGAATCTAACTGGAAACTAGCAAAGAATCTTGTGCTGGAAACTTTAGTCACTATAAGTAATGGTGATAGGTGACTAATTCTCCATACTTTTGCTTTTAATATTTTTTAAAATAATTTAAAATAACTGCTCATAATTTCTGTCACCTGTACTCATGAGGCCATCAATGACACATTGATCTATTTCTTGCATAACTGAACTTGAAATTAAACCAAACCAAATAAAAAAACCCACAACAAAAAAAGAAAAAAGGGGGGGGGAAGAAAAAAAGGAAAATTATGCAGTTTCACATAGTCAATGTCTCAAATATCTCATCCCACTAGTTTTCCTGGAGTTTCTTAATGTTGTCAGTAAACAAAGGAAACTGGTGCCAATTTATTTAGGAGCAAACAAATACATAAACTCACGCTGACCTTGTCTTTTAAGGTTAAGGTGTGCCTCATAGGAAACTTTCCCTCATGAAATCATATGCTTGCAAATGACCTTGTAAATGTTTATGCATTTCTCTCCATTTTTTCATTTTAGAGTTGTCCTGATTAAGTGCACTAGAGTCACTATATATTAATGTGACAGCTCGAATTACGGGGAGCTTGTAGAATAAAAAAGTAGGTAAATTGGATAAATAGGGTTATACTGGGATAGCTAAATTAATTAATTTTCTAGGAAAAAACAGAGTCTCTCAAATACTTATATATCTAGAAGGTGATTATTTGTAAATAAATAATGCATAGAGAATACTTTTAATAAATGTAGTCAGTCAGATTTATTACTCTCTTCCAGCAAGTATTTTGCAATAATTTCAGCAGAATGTTCCAATCTGACATCTAACCTAAATCTTCACCACTTTGCTCATCCTACCCCTCCATTTTCTGAATTCTCATATTTCTGAGTGGGCACCTAATAGCAATGACTGCTATAGAACCTTTTGCATTTGCAGAATTATTAAACATGGAAATAGAACCTTACTGAAAATAGAATACAGAATGCCTCAGTCTTGTTTTAGGATGGCTGCCTTGAAGGTGAAAGAGAAGGTGAATTTTATCAGCTCCTCAGTTCTTCTCTCTTTAGTTAAGGCTACAGGGTTAGACTACTTGTATTTATGATTTTGTGATGTGGACTTCTGTCCACCATGACTGAATGCAGTGGCCTCTTCCCTCTCCTGAAACTCCTGCAGCAGCCTCTGCTGTCAGTGCATAATGATTTTCATTGATAACAGACATAGATGGATTTATTTTAACCTTCTACCTCACTTGTCCAGCTCCAGTTCAAGGTTTCATATTGTCAGATTTGTTTAGAGTTTCAGACAGTCCTAACAAAAATCTGAATTTACAGCTAATCTGGCAAGATACTAACTAACTACACTGAGGTCTGATGTAGAAAGAATGTCAAAGTGCTACATGAGGAAGGATCAACACCTAACTGTGACAATTAAAATGTTAGGCACTTAAATAAATGATGTTCCTCTTGGTACAGTTGTGTCTCCTTAATGATGTATCTTTACTATGGATGGTGAAATTAATGTCAATAAAGATGGCTCTGTTTGCTAAATTAGCATATAATTCTCACAAAGATTTAGTAATTTCTACACTTGGAATATTCTGAAACACAGACCATGTTCCTGTCATGGCAAATTAGGTCAATATAGAGAAACATGGAGTCATGGGATGATGCAACTTTAAAGAATACATTATGAACTGATGTCTTTTTAATTTAATTTTTCTTCTGTGACATTTAACAAATTGAATGTTAAACGTTGAGAGACACAGAAATGCTTTGATTACTAACAGAGAAAAAGAGTTCCCTCAGCTGATTTGTAACATAGTGATATAAAACTGAGCTTAATGATAGATTTTGGAGATGTTGCTGAGGTCCCTCATCCCCCAGGTATGTTAGAGGTTGGTGTGCCATAATACAGTCCACATGATTTATTAAGCTTTTTGTGCACTTTTATGGAGCTACTTCAGTTTTGCCTTTGCCATGTCCCATGAGGAATTTTTAGAATCTCAAGACTGCAGAAACCAATGCAGCAGTTCTGCAATCCACATCCCACAGAAGGTACCTCTCTGTCATCAGCACATATCATTGTCTTGAGTGAACAACTGTTTTTTCATGTTTAAAATGGTGAGAGATTTGGTAAAGTTAGTCAGAGTTGAACACCTACTTGCAAGGGTGGAAGTCAGACTCCAGACACAATGAGAGCAAGAAAAGTTAACCTTTCCTATTTTAGCATTTTTCTTCTTTGGTGCAAAACAGAAAGGGCAACATAAGTTTCTGCATTCAACAGCAAAGGTCTATAAGGTAACAATGAAATTTGTATAAAAACTTCTGGGTCTCCCTAGCCAGGGGTCTAACAGAGCAGTCTGCAAATTCATCATTCAAGAGCACATGTATTATATTTTAGACCAGCATTATATAATATATGTATTATTCAGTTCATGTCAGCATGTCCTAAACTGCAGTCATGAGCATTGTAGTGCACTCTGAATGCTTCTTCATTAAACATTCAGGGCAATGAAGTCATTGAAAGGATTATCATAAAATTTAAATCATGAAGTCAGGATACATCTTGTTTTCCTGCTAATACCAACAATATTTATAATTAGTAAAATATTGACCATGTAACATCTCATTTATTAATAAATAAAAATGGATATACATAATTCTATTCCTAAGACAAACATGTTTTTGGATTTGCTCACTTGGAAAAAATTATGGAACGTGAAATAGCAAACAGGTCTCCTAACTTCTGCCCTGGCTGCTCCTAACTAGATCACACTTTTGAATTATAATTTAACTGTATGACTAATATTATATATGCAACAATAAATGAGACACTTGGGGCACTGGACAAGGAACTTAAAACTCTGTCTCTGTCTCAGGACTGTAATTGTTTATTTACCTCTGTGTGATTCAAACCTGAAAGTGTCCTCTTATACCCCAGTGTTTATATTATAAATTTGGGTACGTTCACTCTTTTTCTTGCTCTTTTTGGAAGTGGCAACTGTGGTGAAAGGAATAAAGATAACTTTGATTCCAGTGACGATCATTGTTTCAGGGATATTTGATTTTTTTTAAGACAAAAAGTAATTTACTGTGTAATGCCTAAATAAATTGACATGTATTTTAAAAATTCCTTTCTATAGAATAATCTGGCATTCAATTTGATGGTAAATGGAAGACCTAGAATAGAAGGAGTTAGAATAGAACTGTGGCACTTATTGGTGAGGTCTTATGTAAAAGAGCATGAAATTACTGGCAGTCCTGGTGACTGATGATGTGAAGTGAATGAGTTGTGTCTCCCTGTCTGACAGTCCAGCTGAATGTGGTAGATCATTACTCTTGTATTCTTCTCCTTACCTCTGCCCATTTCTTCTCCCCACTTCCTCTCATCTCAACAGAACAGGAGGTCATAGCTCTGAGATGTTGTGGTATTGCTGCTGCTTCCTGTATCACATACACTTCAAAGGTAAGGCCTCAGGCAATAGGATCTAAACCATCTCACCTGCACATGATGCAGGAGTTTGAGAAATGGGAGTATGGAGAGTTGCAATGCAGATACACCCTGGGGACTGCCCACCTGGAAAGCTGCTTTGCAGAATGGCACCTGGGGGTCCTGCTGGACACTAAGCTCGATGTGAAGCAGCCTGTGTCCTTGCCACATGGAAGGCCAGTGGCATCCTGGGTTGATCCATGTGGTTGCTGCTGGGGCAGGGGAGGTGATCCTTTCCCTCTGCTCAGCGCTGGTGAGGTCATTCCTGAAGTATTGTCTCGAATTCTGGACTTCTCAGTCCTGGAGAGTAGCAGACAGTGCTGGACAGTTCTCTAGTTAAACTGGAGAGAGTCCTGCAAAGGGCCATGAAGGTGATGAAGGGGTTGAAGTATCTCTCCTATGAGAAAAGGCTGAGAGAGCTGGGATTATTTAGCTGGGAGAAGAGAAGGCTCAGGGGGAAAGTTGTCAATGTATATAAATATCTGCAGGGAGTGTGAAGAAAGCATGGAGCCAGGCTGTCTTCCAGTGGTACTCAGTGTCAGGACCAGGAGCAATAGGCCCAAGCTGAAACACAGGATGTTTCTGAACATCTGGAAACACTCTTTCACTCTTTCAACTGACCACTGGCACAGGTTGCCCAGAAGGGATGTGGAATCTCCCTCCTCAAAAGGTATTTGGACATGGCCCTGGGCAACCAGTCTTAGGTGGCCCTGTTTATGCAATGGAAGTTAAATCAGGTAACTTCCAGAGCTCCCTTCCAGCCTTAGTCATTGAGTGATCCTGTGGAAGGCTGAGAGGCATGTGGAAGGTAGTATTCACATCTTTATTTGAGAA
Source organism: Zonotrichia albicollis (assembly GCF_047830755.1). NCBI lineage: Eukaryota > Metazoa > Chordata > Aves > Passeriformes > Passerellidae > Zonotrichia > Zonotrichia albicollis. Next base: position 78,815,183 of record NC_133820.1, on the reverse strand, counting down.
TGCCTGGTTAGAGAATGGTGACATCAGGAACATCATGCTGGTGACTGGCTTAGGAAATTAATTTGAAGGTTGGTTGCTGTATGCAACTTTGTAGTGCAGTTAAGAAAAGAACTTGATGATGTCTGCTGTACTTAGATTCAGGTGATGGGGATATAACTATTTCAGGGATAGGAAACAGGTGATTTCTAATTTCACACATGCTGCAAAAGAGGCTTCACTTAGGTCTTCCTGTGTAAAAGAGCTATCACCCTTAATGCCTTCTCTTGAATTGTATCTTCTGCACATCCCCTCACATGAAAGGAAATAAGTATATTTACTGCTTCGACACATGATCTGGAAGTACAGAAGGTATCTTCAATGCCTTTTATTTGCAGAGTAAGCCGCTAAACCATGACCAGAAATGTTATTTAATATATTCTTCCTCCTTAGCAATAGCTAAAGCTTTTTCATGGATAGAATTAAGAGGCTTTCTACAGAACTTGCTGGCTGCTGAGAGGCAGCTATGTGCTCCCACTGATTTATGCTGTTATTCCCACTGAGTCTTGGCCATCTAATCTGGGACCTTGATAGCAGAAAGGAAGTCAAGCCGCTTAAAAGTTTAGGCATTACAAATCCCAGCACAGCAGCACCCAATTCATTTCATATATCTTGCCCTCAGTGTCTAACACATGCATTTTATCAGCAGCTTGTAGGGCATGCAGTCAGACAATTTCCATTATGGTCAGTGAAATAGCATGGTTAAAATCCTGTGCAATGCTTTATAAATTTAAATTTAAGCATAAATGTTCTGTAACAAGATTATTGTATCTGATCTGATGGTTGGAGAAAGCTCACTCATTTTGTATTGTCAGCACTTGGAGCAGTCATTGATTTATTAAGCTCTTACACAAGTCATGGCATCTTACTTGAACCAACGTGCAGCCGCGAGGGATTGCAATTGAGAGAGTAGATGCAAGATACACATTTATAACAGTGAGGGCAATCAGCTTTGCAATGGATTAGTGAGGAATATGGTAAATTCCTCATCACTTGGAGTCCTTTTATCAGTGTCAGGTGTCTTTCTAAAAGAAACAATCTATTTCAATAACATTTTATTAGGTTATATGAACAAATAAAGGGAGGAAAACTACAGTTTTCATGCAGAAAATTGGTTTAGATTAGCACAATTTCCACTTCTGTTCTTAACAATTTATGGTAAGTAAGGTTATGAGAAAAAAAAATAATTGAGACAAACTACCAGATTGTTTCCCTCAAAACCACTAAAACAGGAAGTGAGCTGTGACAGTATTGTCCTGAAATTGCTGCCTTAACAATCAAAGAATCAAGAATTGTTCAGATTGGAAAAGACCTCTAAGATCATTGAGACCAACTGCTAACCCACTAGAGCCAAGCACACCACTAAACCACATCCCTAAGCACCACATCTGCACATCTTTTAAATATCTCCAGGGATGGGGATTCTGCCACTGTCCTGGACGACCTGTTTTGAGGTTGAACAAATCTTATAATTGAGAAATTTTCCCTAATATCCAATCTAAACCTTCTCTGGGGCAAGTTAAGGAGACTTGGTCTTATTCTGCCACTTGCTAACTGGGAGAAGGGAACAACCCCTACCCAGTTACAGCCTCCTTTCAAGTAGTCAGAGAGAGCAAGATTCCCCCAGCTTCCTCTCCTTCAGGCTGAGCAACCCTAGCTCCCTCAGTTGGTCCTCACAGGGCTTGCACTCCAGACCCTTCCCCAGCTCTGCTGCCCTTCTCTGGACTTGCTCCAGCACCTCAACACTTCTCTTGTAACGAGGGGCCCAAAACTGAACACAGGATTTGAGGTGAGGCCTCACCAGTGCTCAGTGCAGGGAAAAAAATCCCTGCCCTGGTCCTGCTGGCCTGGTCCTGCTGATACAGGCCAGGATGCCACTGGCCCTCTCGGCCACCTGGACACACACTGGCTCATGTTCAGCTGCTGTTGATCAGCAGACCCAGATCCTTTTCCACCCAGCAGCTTTCCAGCCTCTCTTGCCCTTGCCTGTAGTGCTGCCTGGGGTTGTTGTGGCCCAGCTGCAGGACTGAGCACTTTGCCTTGTTGAATCTCACACAACCAGCCTCACTCCATCAATCCAGCCTGTCCCGATCCCTCTGCAGAGCCTTCCTGCCCTCCAGCAGACCAATGCCCTCAACCCAGTTTGCTGTCATCTGCACACTTACTGAGGGTGCACTCAATCCCCCTGTTTGGATCATGGCTAAAGGTGTTAAACAGGGCCTGCCCCAGTACTGAACCCTGGGAAACACCACTTGTGACTGGCTGCCATCTGGATTTAGTCCCATTCACCACCACTTTGGGCTCAACCATCCAGACAGTTCTATACCCTGTGAACAGTACATCCATACAAGCCATGGGAAGTCAATTTCTCCAGGAGAGGGTGTTCCTTTCAGAGCAAATCCACTCTAAATTTAACCCAAATTCTGAAACTCCTGACTCCACAGGTATACTGAGAACTTTTTTCTGTTTGTTTATATATTTTAAAACATTGTCATCTCTGCCTGCATATGATGGATCTGGCACTTACCTACACACGGCGTAGAATTTTGTGAAGCAAATCCCTTTTGTCAAAATGAGTTTTGCAAGTATAAACTCCATTACTTACATGTGTGAATGCTTATGACTACATATTTGAAAGCCTCTTTCAAAATGTATTCTGCTAAATAAACACGCAAATTAGCAAGACTAGCATAGTTCTCCAGATGAAATCTTTCCTTTAAAAAAAATGTAATATTTCACCAGAAGTAAATGGAACCACTTATAGAACTGGGTTGATAAACAATATTGAGTTTGTGTAGATTTGTAGCAACTGATGTTTTAACAAAATTGGAGATGCATTTTAACAGGCATTTTAGCTTGACTTGTCTAAAATAATAAATTTCAGTAGTCCAACCTAGTCATGACAAAGGTATGAATCAACTTTTCCACCTTCTTTAAGCAGAGATCTCAGGCATATATTGTGCCTGTAATGGTGAAAAGGGTTTGGATATTACTTGAGGATGGCTGTTAAAAGGTAGCTCTTAATTCAATATCACATCAAGGGTTTTTATGCTGACAGAGAATATGAGATTGTTGGTCTCAGAAAAATATCACAGAGAAAGAACTCTGCTCTTTGTGTTCTTTGCAACAATTAGAAAAATGCTGACTCCATTTATATTGTGGTTTGTTAAAAAAAAACCAACCAAACAAAAAAAAACCCCAAAACTGGAAATACTTGAGTCTATTCTTTAGCAAACTATTCAGATATATACTAATTCAGATGTAAAACATGTGCCTACATCCTACTTTTTCAAGGAAAATTTTCCATTCACAAAAGACTGAAGAATCTGCCTGTTAAGAACTTTACTGCAAAATTTAGGTTTCAAATACTGGAGCGCAATGTGCTTCTGGTGCTGTACTTCATTCCACAAAAATACACAACACTCTTTTTGTTTGTTTTGCTCATTTTAGATGGAATTCATGACTTCTGTTAAACAAGCTGAAAATGAACAGGCATAATGAGCCTGGCTGCATTAGCTACTGCTAGTTTTTACAACCGTTTTTATTTTGACAAGCATAAATCTTGGATGACCTTTAGCTATTAGAAAAGGTATAGTAAATACCTTAATGCACCACAGCTGTGAAAGGTTGAGAAAGTACTGTGCCAGGTTTTAGATCTTGCATTTGCTGTTATCAGGACAAGATGCACATTAAAAAATACCTGTGAGCTGCAACTGCTTTCTGTAAAATTTCTTCTTCCCCCATTCTCCACTTGCGCTGATTCTGTACGTCTTTTAGATTGCAGCCTAATGCATCCACATCCCTTTCTGTAGCTTAGCAGTCATTTCTCTATTGTTTCTCCTTCTCATTGCAATATTTAAGTCATATATGCAGGATGTTTGGGATGTTGTAGACCTCCAAAAGATTACCTGATGACAGCCCTGGTGAAAAACATTTCATTAAGGAAAATGCTTGGATGTTTGGGATGTTTGTTTCTTTAATACAGAGATTAATGAGTGGCTATATCTATCATCATTGTTTGCCGACATATAAGAATACTGTAAAGAGTTCTTGAGGTGAACTTTGGTATAAGGCAAAGTTTTCCAGCTCTTGAAGCTAGTGAAATTCTTTGAAACAAATTAGACATAGGTATTCTAGAATTCCTTTATCTGGATATTTTAAAGAGTAAATTAAATAGACTTCTGGCAAGTATGGTCTTGACCGATTCTCAGAGGAAAAGAAAGGTCTAGATTAAATCCTAACTCATTCCTGTTCTGTATTTAATTACACTTTCCAGTCAGGATAAGTTTATTTTGTCAGCATGATTTGGTTAGAAAGCATATGCTTTGTTATTTTTTTCGTAATTGTCAATAACATTTTTTGGTGAATTGTTGTCAAATGCCTTGCTGAAGAGGTTTGTCTAATGATGCCATCTTTATTCCTTTGCTGTTTGGGACATAGAAGAACTTTGACAATAATATGTAAGATACATATTTGATAACGGCTGTGTATTTTCACCTGGGTTATCATATATAGAGATCAGGCCACCCAGTGACACAGGGCTCCTTTCTGATTTTGATATGATTTGGTTCTTATTCACATCCTTGGGGGTCAGGGAAAATCATAATTGAATACACTCAGGCGTTATAACACAGAATCAAAGAATGGCTGCGGTTGGAAGGCAACTCTGGGGATCATCTAGTCCAGCCTACCCAAGTAGGATGGGCTAGAGCAGATGTCCAGGATTGTGTGCAGTAAGGTTTGTATTTTGTCCAAGGATGGAGACCCCATGGCCTCTTTGGGCAACCTTTTACAGTGTCTGACCACCATTTCAGTAAAATGATTTTTTTTCTTGTTCCCATCACCTCCTGCACTTCAGTAAGTTCATGCTCCAGACTCAGGAAAGCCCAGTACTGGTTCCATCACTCCACATCCTTCTCAGTGTAAGCCACTTTATTTCCTATTGTTGAATTTCTTGAGATTCCTCCTGATATGTCACATTTTACTTGCATACTGCTGAATGTTGTATTAGCCAGTACATAGTAAATATCACTTCATACATTTTCTTTACATACTTACGTAATTAGAAATTAATCAGTAAAAGTTGGGTTATTTCTTACTTAAATTAATTTATTCATTTTTTCTGTACAGTCCACTTTTCAAGCTTAATTATAAACTTTGGTAAGTCTACCTGAGGAAGGATTAGAGAAAAGGAAGCTCTCCAAAACGAGTTTCATTTCATCCATAAAAATACATATAAAACATATGTGTTGATTCACTATCTGGAAATCCTCCTATTCTCAACTGACTACAGATGGAACCTGCATGAGCAGTATTTGTCAACTACAGAGAAATGAGAAGTGGTCACTCTAAATGAGGGGATTTGGAGGTGTTGTCATTTCTTACCTAACATGAATGAAATACGCATGGATTTACCCATTAGATAACAATCTAACAATATAAGTTTACATACAGTTAAATATAGTTTATATTAGTTAAATACAAGTTTAAATTCCCAGTCCTCACATCACAAAATTTTTTAAAATTAATAATGAAATAAAATGTTGTTAAAATTTATTTTAAAAGTATTGACAAAATGCCCTTATATTTTAAGTGCAGCAGTGCTTTTCACTAAGTTTTAAATGCTCCAAAGCAAAATTTCCTGATTGTGTCTGGCCTTAAACACTAAAATATGCTTTCTTCAAGTTATCATCTAAATTATTGTCCATACCATTTTCCAAAGATTGATCCATTTCTGCCCTACAAGAAGGTAATAAAGAATCAAGTTACATCTGGTTTGATTTCCCTGTAATGAAACAGCCAATTGCTCCATGTCAGAAAAGATCTACTGTAGGTATTCTGGGATTTACCTGGCTTTTGCCAGTCAATAAAGAAATAAGATCTAACATTTCATTTATAAAACATGAATTCCTCTGGGTTAGAAGTATCAAGAATGATAATAGGTTTTTACTCCTATATACAGAATATTTTAGCAAGATTTTTTTTGCTATCTACCGTTAAGAAAACAAAAATTACCATTCTTTGTGATTTTAGGACTGGTATACTTCTTTTACTATGCAACAAGATAGTTTTCTGCAGTGCTTACAAATGCTGAACTGAATTAATGAGGAATGAGTTAAATAAAATTACTGTAACAAGCCTCACAAGTGAGATGAAGGATGTTCCAGTTTGCAGTAGAGGGGTTTTCAATATACAAATTACCATATTGTAGCGAATTCCTCAAGGTACAATTTTTATTCTTCATTTATTTATCTTCCATGAATACTTCTACATTTGATTTGACTCAGCTTTTCCCTTGTCTTTTTCTGTTGCCTCAGTTGTATCAGTTTATTTTAAATTTGACTGCGTCACCCCTCATCCAGGTGATGCTTCTGATCAGAGGTAGCTCCATTCAACATTTGAATGTAGAAAATTAAGAAGAAATTAATTCCTCAGCTTGGAAGATATTACAGCCACTTTCCCAAAAATAATACTTTTGCCAGCATACAAGTTTTTAATCCAAAATTCACATCAGAAATGTTGAAATGGTATTAGTCATAGAAGCAGCACACACTTTAAACTGAGCTGTTAAAAGGGTTCAGTTTGTCCACTCCCTCTGCTTAGCTGGGCCCTTTTGTTTTGCTGGGCCCTTTTATTCCCTGGTACCCTTCAAACTTTTAAGTCTCTGTCTTTTTAGCACTCCAAGTCACCCCATGTTAACAAAATATCTCCCAGATATCCCTGTTTTCTTACACTACAATGCTTCTTACCTTCTTTGCTCTTGCACTACTCCAGTTCTCCAGATACTGGAGAACTCTCTCCAGCTCCCTCTCTGATCTGCAAACCGGGCTGGGAGGAATATGGGCTCTGCTGCTGGATGAAGTGAGTTATGTAAATGCTGATTGATTGGGAGACACATCTGGCCTGTTCCCCTGCCTCTCTCTTGGCCCCCAGCTGCCAGGTGCACAAAAAAACTGCTCTGCCCCTTGATGGGCCAGGAAAAAAGGTGGTGTTGTGAGAGAATCACAGTCCATTTGCAGAAATGTGCATGCCAAAGCCCTGACACCCCCCTCAGTCATCCAGGTGTGTTTTTCTTTCTCTGAGAGAGCAATGAATCCCCTTTCTGTGTTCATGGGGCGCAAGAAGCAGAATGGTGCTGGTATGTCTTGGTTAGAAGAGAGCCTAGGGTACTGGCTTCTGAATTTCCTTGGTTTAATATAGTCTGTGTCACTCACTTGCTGTATATTAAAGCCTTGGCTCTAGCTGAGAGGAATTCAGGTAGGTTAATTAATTAAACATTTTCATACTGGGGGTTACAAGACCTTTCAGGTCCACAGGGAACATACAAATGATGCCATCCTCTGGGATAATATATCATGCTTCTTTGCCTCTGTGACTGCCTTTATACATGGCCCCAAAGTCGATTTTTAATATTTATGCCACTTGTTGCTGATCAAACAATGTTCATTAAGTACTTTAACAATTTTTATCTTAGTCTTTGAAAAATAACTTGTAGTTTTTACATAGCTTCATCTCTGACCTACCTTCCACATCTTTACCCAAGGCATGAAAAGCTATCACCATCCAAGAAACATCAGTTAGGAATAAATCCTCTAGCAGTAAAGACGAAAATCCCTTCTTAGTACTGTTCTGTATGCATTATTTTTTCTTTGACACCTCTTTTTTTCCTTTTTTTTAAATAAAAACCAGATTATGTCTAAATATGAAAAGAAATATATCTACATCTAAATGACATTCAAGATTGCAGCACCCTTATTAGCTGTTTTCAAGAAGTTTTGAAGTGGCAAGTTTTAAAAATTACCAAGAACAATGCTCCAGAAATTCATGTCAGTGACGAGCTCTGAACTAGTACACTGGCATTGCAAATCTCTTCACTTCATGTGTTTCTTCTTGCTCAGTGTGACATCACACTCACTGAGAAATAAACTCTTCTTCTTCTTTCAAATTCTGACACAATCACAGCGCTGGGGTTGGAAGGTGAAGCTTTTGAGGAGTGCCATAATTCACCATTGTGCCACTTCTGTGCTCTAAATTAAGGGTTGCAGTGACAGTAACTATTGAGAAAATTAGGATGCTAGCATGGCAAGCCTTTTTTCTACTCTGGCAGAGTATTAAAATTTCTCACCACCAGTATTCAGCATTAATAGATAAGTTCCTAGCATCAAAGTGGAGGCAGAATGTGAAGGAGCTTGTTAGAACATGAATTAATCTTCATACAGCGATGAACAGAGGTAGTGCTACATTATGAATTTGGGTGGAAATTCTCAAGTCTTTCTCTTCTCTTTCAGATTCATAGTTATATATTACAGATTCACCAATGATGTGTGTTACATATTATAGTTTTCTTGAGTCACCTATTATCAGGGTAATGAGGGGACTTTTGCTTTCATTTTGGCCAAATTCAGCCTTTTTTCTCCCGAAGGAAATTTCTTCTTTAAGTACCATATGAAGAAAAAAATTCTGTGAAGAACTGAGGTGTTGTAGTTGTATCTTTATGCCTGTTGTATGTCCTTCAGTTGCTAATTTTTTGTAATGTGCTTGGAGTGGGGTGCCTACTCTGAAGGGGAAGAACATCTCCATGAGCAGGCCCAAGCATTGATTTTGCCAGCAAGCCAAAATGAGGCAATGTAAGACAGATATTTGGTAAGTGTAAAGTAAAATTTATCTTCAGCCATTTTCCCTTTAATGAATCATTATAGTTCTGTTATTGAAACATATTGCATTAACATAAAAATCCACTTTTAAATGAGAAAATCAGTATTAGCAATCCCATCTATTCTCTATAATGGTTTATTTACTTGTTGCAGACAACTCAGACAAAACTATTTTTGAATAAATATTATTTTGTTACATCACTAAATGTATCTTTTTGTACTTCCGAGACATTTAGGATGTCTTTGAGCTTAGCATCCTTGAATGAAAGCAGCCAAGTTGTTTCCTTCTTTTTATATTACTGAACTGCAACAGAATTCCTGGGCTGGCTAAATATTTGTGTGTGGCTCCCCCTTGACATCTAGGGCTCCAAACTCTGTAGACAAATATGTGAAAATTTTGTTATGTGTGTTCATACATTTCCTGGCTTTAAAAGGATGGACATTATTTTTAGCACCATCAGGAGGGGAAGATGGTCTCTGTCATAAGTAGATGTTTTCAAACATATATTAAACTCATGACATCCATAGCCATGCATCCAATAATTTTTAAATCTTTCATTTCTGACCTTCTGTAGCTCAGAAGTGGATTGTGAACCTATGCAGATAGTCAAACATGTATAACCTCACCTTTGAAGTCTGAGCAGCTTTCTCTTGTCTCCTTTTTTTTCACTCATTAAGATAAACATCTACTTCCAGAGAAACCAGGTTTAGCTGTAGGAAAGGAAGGATGGAAACCCCTCCAGCAAGAAACTGAAGTGAGATCTTACCATGACTAGCTGTGATGGTTTCAACAATAATTCTCATAGGAATTGTGCAAATGGAGGTTTTCAATTCCACATCCTTTCCCGTGGCTCACAACTATGAATAACATCTTAGTTTTAAGGATTTCATGAAAAAATCAAACAGGATTTCCTTTTACCACGAATAAAAGATGTGTTTTATTCACCATGTCTCATTTTTGGGCACTTTCTTTTCTGAAAAATCAATAGCAATATGTGGCCTCTCCTCACTGTTGTTTACACACTGGTTTGACTTGTCTTTTCATTAGCAGAATCACTACTAATGTCATTCCACCAGTTTCAGAAATGTTGACATATTCCCAAAGCTATCAATAGCAAGAGGAATATAAACTCTGCAATTAGAATTTAGTTTTGCTTTATCTGTTGTATCTTTTCCTTCTGGTCCTTGTTTTGCATCCTTATTAAAGCCAAATATGTCACCTTACTTAGCCATGCACAAGATTATTTATCAGAACAGTAAAATGTTCTACAGACATCACAGTTTGCACGGTAGTTTGTACTGCAGCCTCGGTTTGTACTTCTGCTGTAACAATTACTTATTTTATGTTTTGCCATAACAGTGTTATACTGCTCCTATACACACCATAATTGTAAAACATACTGTGCTTCTGCATTCATTTAAAGAGCGACTACTTGATAAGTACAAAGTAATTAAGCAATAAGACATGACAGGCAGTGCACTTCTGAGGAGTTATTGCACTTCTCAGATGTCTTGAAAGATATGAGGCTAAAGGTTGAGTGACTTCAGCCACCTGAGAAGTGGAATAATCCCCCAGAAATGCATTGCTTACCACAGTTTATTGCTATTATGAAATGGAAATTATGAAACCAAAATAGGATGAAAATATTAGATCTGTGCATTTATGGAGGATTACTTATACAGGTATGACATCATTGTCAGCTCTATATGTGTCCTGAGAGTTCTTAAAGACACTTTGGAATCAGCACGTGAGAAACACAACTCATCCCAAACTGCTGTTTCAGCACTCCTCATTACCAACTTTACTCAGACCAGCCCCCAACATTTCCCTACAAAATCATATTTGTATTCTCGGTACAGACTTTGTCTCTGATACTAATCACACAACCTCAGGGGGTGTGGTTATTCTGAAATAATCATACCCCCTGGAGGATTAGAGGCATTTGGTTGCTTCCTCGCCTTGTAACACCCCAAGGTCATTATCTCATGATAATCACATCTCCTGGAGTTGCCTTATTGCTTAAGTGTAACACTAAATTTTAATTACAATGAAATAGAGCTCTTCTGGTAGTTTGTACAATATCCTGTGTGCCCAAAGCCAGATGGAAATAATGCCTAGCTTTTACTGTAATAGCATGTGGTGGGCTTGTACTCTGGCACAATAATTGGTTATGTTTTTGTTGGTCTTTTGATGAGAAAATTGTAACACAACACTATCAAATTTAACTTGGAGTCTTTTTGTTCTGATTTTTTGTAAGTAAATTTTAAGCAACAAAAAAATATAGCGTGAAGACATGCGCTGATAACATTCCAAATTACCAGTAACACTGGTTACTGAGTTTGACATGAATTTTCTGAAGGTACAGAGAATAGCATTTAATTCTTTAGACATTTCAATCAGTCTTCAGTAAAATATGACCTTTGCATTGAAATTTGAGAAAATAAATTTCAAATGTAATTTAAGATTTCTGATTCTTTCAAGTGACTCAAAAAAAAAAAAAAGAGTAAAATTTAAGTTTTCATTAGGTTCTTCTCTTATCAGTCAGAGTTAACTATTATATGATGGTTTTGCTTAAGAACTTATATATGTATGAACTTATTATGCATTTTCAATTGTTTACATATCAATATCTTAAAATATTTTTAAACCACTCTCTGCTTTAAAAAGAGAAGTTATGGTAGTTTTTATTTACCAGTTCCTTGGTAAGGATACTCGAGGGTATAGGAAACACAATTTTTCAAATCAAACAAATGCAAACATATAAGGTATATTAAGTCCAGGAATTTAAACAACAGACAAGAAAACAGAAAAAGTAAATCCATAAGATCTGTCGGGCTACATAGCACTATCTGAATGCATTATATTTGTGTTTGGTTCTACACCATTTTTGATCCTACTTAGAACCGCACATGCATCTTGAGGCATTTAAAGATAGATGTTTGCTCAGTAACTCTCTTGATATAATACAGCATTTTTTCAGAACACTTTAAAAACATCCCTTTCATTCTCTTACTCTTTTTCAGATACCTACAACAACCATAATAATGTTAAATTCCTTGTGAAAATGATCAAAATATATGATCCTAGTTTTGTGAGATTTTATTTTGTTGTGTTTTACCTTTCTGTTCAACAATTTGTCAATTAATATTGAATTTACATCTTTAAGGGGCATGTCCAGACATTTGTATTGTTGTTAGCATAAATTTTATTTCCTTATTAACTTGTAATGAAAATTTAAAAAATCTGCTCTAGTATGATCACAGATAAGGTTTGCTGTTATGTGCTTGTGAGAGTTTCAGGTAGATCACTGCACCTCAAGTCTCCCTATCACCAGTGCATTTTCTCCCACCTACTGATGCCTTCTTGGAAACCAGTGACCATTTTCCAGCTGACTTATTAGGAATAGATGCCATGAAGATATTAAGCTTCTATATGCTGCATGAAAAGATTGTGTCTCAAACAAGGGAGTTCTTAGTGTTCCTCATTAGTATGTGAGGAAATCTTTCCTAATGAGGAAAAAAATGTATCAAAACATCCTTTAATACACCTCATAGGGCTGGTATGTGACAGATGTTAGGAATTAAATTTCATTAGATTTAATTCTAGTTCCTCTATTTTTTAGATTTTTTTTAATGTGTTCTTTGAAGAGAGACAAATTCTTTCCTTATATGCCCTTTGAAATCAGTAAATCACTTGAGCAGGAATTAGTTCTAACCTGCAATGTCAGAGATCTGTTGGCTTCACTAGGATTATGGTGTGTGGCAAATAGTAAAATTTGAACAATCCTTCTGATACAAAACTAAATTGATTCTGTAGTATGGGACAACGAAATGTAATCAGATTTCTGCTGTGCTGAAGTTTGCTGACAAGCATTCATTAGTTTTTAGCAGTATTGATGCTGAATTGCCTAACAGAGAAAGAAACGTTTTATTTTTGTCACTTTATTGCAGAATAATAAAATAATGATAATAATAATAATGAAAACAATAATATAGTGTTAGGAAACCAGATTATTAACTGTTGCACAAAGTAACCATACTGGGAATATTTCACCCTTACCAAAGCCTCTTATCTTGTGCTGCTTTTACACATAGGTCATATTATGCACTGCTTTGTGCTAGTTTGACAAGAACTAATGTGGATACTTAAATATTTTAAAGGCTGCACATTTCAGAATGATAAAATACTCAACTGATCTTCCTTTCCTGTTGAATTTGTGGCTAATGATAAAATAATTCAATTTTGGGGTTTTTTTCTATAAGAGATTTTTAACAACAAACATTAAAAGTTCTCTTGAGGAAAAATCTTCATATAGGGCCATGCAATGACACTTTTTAACTACAGTTGTTTTTTATTCAGCCATAAAATCTATCTTTCATATAGAAACCCACTTACATGTCTTACTTCAGTGAAGGTTATTTGTAGACTGAAGGTCTTTTCTTGTCAAGATATGATGAATACCATGTGTGAAGACAGAAGAGCATCAGGACCTGTATTAGCCGGAAAACCCACTGATCTGTGAATAACCTAAAAAAAAGAAACCTGAAGATTAGCAACGTCGCTTTTAAGAATGATCCATCAAATTCAACAAGCAGATTCACAGAGATGAATCATCTAGTTCCTTTTATTCCAACAATACAGTAAAGGTTATTTCCCTTCCTTACAAATAGAAGTTCTGAAATACAAAAAATAGAGACTTGTGAGTACTTTCTCAGTCATAAGGCAATGAATCTCTATTTTTTCATTCTGTGTGGGTTTTAAACTTTTTTTTTTAAATTTGTCAATTGAAGTAGGTGTGGCTTAGCCCATCTAGTGCACAGCTAAATTTTGGCCCATTTTTAAATGGTATTGTATTTTCTGCAACTATTAGGTCCACTGTTGAATGTATTAAAAAGCACAAAATCGTTTTTGCGCATTTAGCAAATTTTATTATTTTATCACTGTACATTAAAGTGTTGCTTCCTCCTAGCTTGAAAATCCAGTCAGACCACTGTGATAGACTTATGTGATGTCTGATTTTTAAAAAACTTGGAATTTTTCTCTGCACTCTCCTCTCCTCTCCTCTCCTCTCCTCTCCTCTCCTCTCCTCTCCTCTCCTCTCCTCTCCTCTCCTCTCCTCTCCTCTCCTCTCCTCTCCTCTCCTCTCCTCTCCTCTCCTCTCCTCTCCTCTCCTCTAGATGATTTTGGCCCTTGATACAATAATGTGCATTAGAGGAGAATCCATTAATATGTGGATGGAATATTACCTACCCTTATCATGGAAATTTACTCAGAAATTCTTACTTGTAGGTAGAACTTTCATGTCAAGGTTTCTGGTTTCTAGCCATTGATTGTTTGAATACCAGACTGAAAAGTTAGGGATAAATTACCCCTTCTTTACAAATACTTTATTTTATGTTGTGATTCTCACTAAGCATACTCATTGTTTGGGAGAAGAAATGGTTAAAAAAAAGAAACAATGTTACATGCAATTCAAACTGCTTTCTTTTCTGTTGACTTTGCATTCCTCTATTTAACATTTGCTTAACATTTGTAAAGAAGGTTACTTTCCAGTGCCTAAACAATTCAGAAACATCTGGGATTCTCATAAGAATTTTGCATCTTGCTTCTGTTTCTGGGATGTCAGGGCCAAGAACCTCCTTTAATATTCAAATATTTTAAAACGAGAAGTTAGATGTCAGATTATTTTTATAACTTTAGTGCATTTACAAACTGACTGGACTATCTCCAAGCCACAGTTCTTACCTTCTAGAAAATAGAATAGCAGGTTTATCATTATGGAAAAATGGAGAACGAATTAAATAGAGTGTTTGGAAGAAATTACAATAAAGCATAATTTTTTATTTCTTTAATGGGGGAGATGTGAACACTCAATGAAAAGGTCATGGGAAGCAGTTACTTTTTACAAGGGTTTGGAGCAAAAAGCAAAATTTTATCAGCTAACTCTCATCACCTAATGTGAAGGTGTGATAAGTAAATTTAAATATGGATATATTGCAGATTTCTGTACACCCAAAAGGGTCCCCTCTGCTTGTGCTTGCTGAAAATGCTCTCCACTATGCAAGAGAACATTTTGTCCCTCTTAGTGCTGAAGCATCATTGCCGTTAGTGTCTGTGGGATAGGGAAGGGTGGGACCAGTGTGACACATGGCTCCTCCACCAGCCTGAAGGATGCTGAGCTCAGGGAGAGTCCTCTGCATTTCTTACAGGGATTCTAAACTCCTCAGTTTCTGGGGTTTCTGGCAAAAGTAAGAGAGGTTGTTTTTTTCTGTTAATATTCACACTTCAGCTCACAGCCAGAGTTTGACCAGTTATGCATTAGCATGCATTTTCTCCCTAAAATAATCTTCCTCATAAAATCCCATGACAACTTTTATGTACTTCCTCCTTTCCTTTCATCTATGTAACTCTAAATTTTACTGGACACAATAAACTTTTCAACTATGAACAAGGGAATTGCAACATTTTTTAGGAGCCATCAGGTGACAAAATTCCATTTTTCTTTCCTTTAAATAGGTAGTAATTATTTATACTGTGATATAAAGCCTTTTTTGCAATGTTATTTATATAGTAATTTTCATTATGCAAATGAAATAAAAAAATAGCAGCAATGTAACCTAGCTAATGATTTATAGTTACAAGAATGAGAACCTTATGGCTTGAACCATCTCAGAATATCTGGAATAACCTTGAGGGCATTTGAACACTTAAGTATCATCCATTTAGAGCTCTTAAAACTAATAAAGGATAAACACAAATTGAATCTTGGGTATTTATAATAAATTCACTATTTAGAGGGGCTCCGGGATGTGTATTTAGCATTTCAGGTTTTGTGAGGGCCAGGCATATCTAAATATTTGCCTTTTTGACACCTGAAATTAATAATGAAACTCAGCATGGCAGTATATCCAAAAGAAATGCAGAAGAGAGAAATTCCACTGATTACAGAAAGCTTAAACAGTGAGAAGGCCTTGAAACACGTGTACCACCAAAAGGAATAGCCATAAATCACAAGCAAACACAGGACTGCAGCAAAGTGAAAGGCCCTGAGTTAGACTTTGGCAGCAAAACTCTACCTGTATTATTGATTTGAACTCGAATTTAAACAGCCACCCCTTCAATTTAATATCCCATTCTGAGGACATTAAAGCAATCTCACTGCTAAATAAAACAGAGAGTTAAAGAGACGTGTTGCTAGATATAGCAAAACAATGAAACAATTTAATTAGGCGATAATGTTTCTGGCACTGGAGTATACACAGCAATAAACTTTTTGTGGTTGATTAAATGCTAAAGTAAAGCAGAGCATGAAATCTTTCTCAGAGTGAGGAGCTGCTTCTGGCTCTTCCCATTACCAGTGTATCCCCACACTTCAGCAGGGCAGCAGGTCCCACTCTCAGCTCTCCTGTCACAGCTGTGGCTGTTGGGAGTGCAAATCTTAGAGGACCCAGCACTGACTTTTCTCCCATCTATTTTCTCCATCAATGTGTGCTGCTGTAGGCAGTAAATTGGCTTCCTTCACTTTCACAAATAGGATACAAATGCAGAGTACCTCCCCACTGCTCTCAAAAGAAGAAAAGCCATTGAATATTTTTAGGAGCCAAAACCAAGCGCTGCTCCAGTTCCTTGTTCATGCTGCCTCTAAGGCATTAAAACATGTCTTGCTGAAAATTTTCTGCATTATTAGCAAGTCTACAGGTGCTCATCAAGGATTTTGTTGATCACTATTCTTAATGACTATATAAAGCTATCTTGGTTTATCTAGTATTTCTTCTGTGAAAATCCCAAGTTATTTCCATAAGGTAAGATATATCAGACAATGCCATCACTTGAATCAGTTTTTGTAAAGGAAGATTTGCAATAACATTTTATTGGACAGCACTCACTTTCTTTCCCCATCCATTCTGTCTTTTTCCAGATGCTTTTTTGCTGTTTGTGGCTACACTACAGTTGAGTAGAAGATTTTCTTTGGGAACATGGTGGAAGAGATCACCTCAATTAATGAAAGAAAAATAACTTCTTAATACTGTCCATTTTAATTTTATAAATGGAATAAAACTTCCGTTTGAACTCCTGAAGATCATTTCTGACACTTTCTGTTACAGTACTTTGCAGATAACCTAACTTTCAAGGAATGTCCTTGGTTTGGCCATTACATAATTCAGTACTTTGGAATACTTCTGGGATGCTCTGAAGTTATATTTTTATATTTAAAAGTCTAATTGCTATGTTCCTAGGTGAGCTTTTTAAATGCAAATTTAGCACATCTACCACCTCCATTCCTCTTCTGCTCCCATGATCATCAAATCAAGCACCCCTCTGTCAGTCTAGGCTTCCTTCAGATTTGTAACCTGAACTGAAATCTTAATGGGTCTTCCAACAATTAAATCTTTGACAAAAGCTGGTATTTCTTCACCACAGAATGGCGTGTTCAACAAAATGGCTTCCCTGGGGCCCAATCTCCATCTTTAAACAAAAACAGTTCTGGTTCTCTGGAGACATTATATTTATTGAATGTAAACGTCATAATAGCTTGACAGGTGTTGAGCCTTGTCTGAATTTTGTGATCTGAAGCTGCAGTATCCTATTGCCTGCCCCACAATTAATCTTATTGTCTTTGTAGGGTCCCAGGGTCTATCTGCCCAGATAACAAGGGGCAAAGTGACCTGTCAGTTAAGCTTAGAAAAGTGCTAAATCCTGAAAGGGCACTTAAATCCAGCACTTAAAAGGACCTCCTGTACAGAATTGCCTTTCCTACCTTTCAACATTCTCCCTAGATAAGATGATGGAGGAAGGGCAAAAGAAAATCAAAAAACAAACTTAATAACACCTTCCCTTCCAAAGACCATGATTTATAACAAGATTGTGAGAACATTCTGTAGCTATTTCATGTTGAATTACAGTATACCTTTACAAGTGGCTGCTAAACTAGGAGTTCATGACAGGACTACTTGTGTTACTCTCATACTGTTCCTTGTGCTGCCACTAAAATTTAAAATGTGGTACATACAAAATAGATCTATAAATTTATGTAGTAACTATCCCAACAAATGCAAACTCATTCTTAGTAACCATAAAATTACCTTCTGTTATCTATCACCCAGAGAATTATAGTTTCATCACTTAGAACAGCCAGCAAAACTGAATAACACTGCCTGTTTACCCACTATTTCACTGTTATATTCAGTGCAAGGGCTGCAGCTTCCAGAGAAAAAGGACAAACAACAAAAAATTAAAGCCAAATATATGGTGTGGTAAATAAAGGTTGTGTTATCAGCTCTGCACCGAATATGATTTTTTTTTTTAAGTCAGCATCTACCTCTTTAGCTTTTTGTTTGAGCCACAAATAAATCAGTATAATTTTGGTCCCTAGATATGCCAACCAGCTTACATTTATGGAACATTCCACTGTCAAATTACTTTCATTAAACATGGCAACAGAATAACATACACAAACTGCATAGGTTTTAATAGCATACAAATTGATATAACTGTCTCTTTGACAGAGTGCTGGGAACAGTAAACTCCAGACTGTTAATAAAACTTTTCCTCAGTTCCTCCTCCCTGCTCTGAGTTGAAGGTGGCTCCTCTACCACTGTCACTGGGAGTGGTGGCTGGGTGCTGGCACGAGGGCATAACTCCTTGCCATCACAGGAGAATGCCAAACTCCTGTGTGCAGAAAAGCCATGGAAAGCACCCTTTCCATACCCTGGAATAGTATTTTTAGTCATGAAGCATCTGAAGCAGCGATCAATGCAGAGACAAGCACTGCTGCATGTTTTGTTTCACCCATCACAACTATGGAGATATAAGCACTGAAAACTCAGAGGAAGCTGTGACTAAAATTTACAAAGGAAAGCTATTTGGGAATTTGGAGTATGTTTCAAATAATTGTTGCTTGATCACATATATTATAGCATATTCAGCATAAAAGGCTGAATTCATCAGCCTTTTTTTGAGTTGTTTCTCACTAATTATTTGCTCAGTCTGGTTAGCACCACTGATGCTGTATGTGAAGCTAGGATCCAAATACAAAGAGGAGCTGCTTTCGAGGAGCCCTTCAATGGAACATTTTTAATCCTGCTTGCAAATAGTTTTGCATTAAGGAAAAAAATAAAATGCGCTGTCATTTGGCTCTCACAGTATGTATTCCCAACAAATATATCACCTGGATTCTATTCCCCAGTATAAAATCTGGAGAGCATCTGTTGTGATCTTGTTCTCAAAAATGTGATAGAGAAACATTTCCGTCTGTGTTTCACTATTTATCTAGAGCTTATTAATTCGAAGTGTGATAAGAAACTTCTTTTTTTCCTTTCAAAATGTGTAAATAAAGCTTGACATCAGTCAGAAATCTAGGTCTTTTAACATTAACATTTGAAACTTGTGAATTGTCTGCCACAGAACTTTGATGATAATGGTCTTATAAAGGAATAAACAGGAAGGTCAAGCTGCCAGTGCCTCGTATACAAAGAAGAACTAGATCGTGGTGTCTGAATAAAGCTAAAAGTAATGTTAACTGATCTGCTACAAAGCACCAGGAATAATTTAGCATTTTAACCAAGCAATTGAAAGAGCAGATGAATACTTTTGCTTCACAATAGAGGGCTTAGACATTTGGGCAGTGAACTTCCATAAACCATACTTCTTTTTGTTTTAATATTCATGTTTATTATCCAAATAGCCTTTTTATTTTTTGATAAATTAGAAAAGCTCATTAAAAAAGCTTGAGTAAAGCTCAAAGGATGGAAAAAATTATCGCTGACATTAAGATAAAATGCACAATACCAACCCTAGTCTGATTGTTTGCTCTAATGTGGAAGACTTGGATTTGCTGCATACCATCTGATTTGTCCTTTGAAAATTCTGCATATCTCTGCCTTATTATGGTCATTTCCTCTTCAATTCGACTGACTTGGTTAACCCAAGTCTCCCTGTCCATTTTCTTTTTTATCTTTCCATTATCCTTGCCTTAGTGCCCCTCCTCATACATCCTGTTAGAGGAGATCAGAACATTTCTTCCCTAATTTCCAGTCATTCAAATATCTTTAATTACTTGGAAATATTTAAATTAATTTTTTAAAAAAAATGAAAAATGAAAAAAATT
Organism: Zonotrichia albicollis; assembly: GCF_047830755.1. Classification (NCBI taxonomy): domain Eukaryota; kingdom Metazoa; phylum Chordata; class Aves; order Passeriformes; family Passerellidae; genus Zonotrichia; species Zonotrichia albicollis. The sequence continues at coordinate 78,795,385 of NC_133820.1, read as the reverse complement.
GAAAAATAGCCTGGTGATTTCATTAAGTTCTTGTCAGCTGATACACCTCTGCATCACTTTGGTTTACATGAGACTTTTGTTTCTTTCCCTAAACACAAAATGAGTTGTAGATGAGTGGCTCCATGGTGGTCAGCTTAGCATGAAAGCTGTGTAGGACAAGGAGTGGACTTTTGTATAAATGGTGTGTGCAATGCCTCCAACAGAAATCAAGCACCAACATATAATTATTCAAAACTTTAATTGATACAGTGCCAATGCAGCATTTTTACGGTGTTTTTTTAAAAATGACATTCTGAGACACCTTCTAAATTAAATACAGCTACAAAATTAAATACACTGTAAAAACTATAAAGCAAATTATAAATAAAATCAGGAACATTTTGTTTTCTGTGTCAATTCCAGTAGTGCCTTATTACTCAGAAGTAGATTGAGAGCTCCCCTGAATACAAAGACTGCTCTTGGGAGCATAGAAATGGCCACTTTATATAGCAACTATGATTTCTGCTCTTTAGCTTAGTTTCTTTTTTTCATATTTCGTTTTTTTTATTTTTAATCATACCAGCATAACTGTGTACCACTTCCTGTTCTATTTCTTCCTAATAAGCCCTGGGGTCTATCTCACAAAATGAAAAGAACAGCAGATTTTCTCTCTCTTTTTGCCAGTATGCTGACACTGCTCTGTATCAGTGCAAGCAGCCAACACGCTTCCTTAGGTGGAGGTGAATTGTCCTTTTCTGAAGGGGCATTTCAGCAACCAGCAAGAGTGAAATATTCTTTTCAGCAGACCTCTCTGCAGCTTTATTTACAGATTATTCTAACTCTGCAGATGGATGGCAGCTTTTCAGAGCTAATCAATTTGCCGAGAGTCTTTAGCAAGGTCAGAGCTGTAATAATAGCACAACTGAAACAGTTTAAATCCTTTTTCTACCCCCAAAATGTTGATGTTTATGGGAAGACAAGCAAAGAAAGCATTATTGATATCTAAAACATATCAGATTCATACCATAGTTAACTGATTCCACTGAGATGACAGCACTGAAAGAATTTCAGTGACAACAAAACAAAAAATTAGATTACCCTTTTAAATGATAACCTGTATCTCAGAAATGTATCAAAACCCCATAATTTATTGTAACTCTAGTTTTCTGAGATGTTGAAAATTTCAAAAGTTAGTGAGGTACTTAAGAAAATGAAATGCTGTGATTCACATGGTCCAGAGACTGTCATCATAATTATAAGAATCCAGACTGAAAGGTCAAGGTCTTTTCCAATATTTTCTCAAAAGTTGTTCTTCTATAACTAATTTTTTTTGATTGTTTATATTTTCTCCCATCTCCAAGTGTGACTGTACCCTGAAATTGATAACAGTAACTGAACAATGGAGAGAATTAACACTTTAAATAGCAGCTATGGAAATGTGTGCTGGTGTTGAGTTCAGGTGGGGCTGTTTGCTCTTTCTTCTTATGAGTTCACGCATTTTATTTTATCATGAAATCTTTCAAACTAAGGTTAAGTTTATTCAAAAGGGGTACTCAGATTTCACCAGGAAAATTAAGAATTAAGCCTACTGCATTATCTTTCAACTACTTAAATTTAAACAAGATGTAATTACTCACTCTAAAGTAGACTAAATGAAGGCCTCAAGACATTCACTACATATGGGAAAGCAGAAGAGCTTTCTAGATGTCTCAGTAACTGCATATTTAGGTTTATTTTCATGTCAATGTTTAGCAGTTCATTAGAACGAGTCAAACCTCCATTATAAGCTAATCCATATAAATATTCTTATTATTTTTGAGATATTGTGCATTTTTTTAGTCATTGTTTTTTGAAATATCTTTTGTAAAACTCTGTTAGAGTTAGGATGAACATTACTGCCCAACATTACAGTTGTATCTGTATTAATAAAAAACCCTTGCATGACACAAACCATATCTATACAGCCAAAATTTTTTCACCTCTCAGAACAGAGTGGTCACCTCTAAAGAATGTGCTGAAATATTCCTTGGTCCACAATAATCTAAAGCCATGCACGGGGATTCTGTGAAACAGCACAATTTCCCCCATTCTGAAGCTGTGACGGGCACTTCCCCAACAAGCAAATGAAACACATCATCTTGTGTCTGTGCTTGGGCCTGCACCCTGGCTTTCTTCACTTTGCTGCTACACACATCACCAAAAATTAAAACATGGGGGCTAACCTGTGCTTTGTTCATAGATTGCAACACATTAGATGTCATAAAAAGTGTTTTGTGCAAAATAGGTCAGAGTTCATTTGTATTACACAGCATTCAAAATTAGTTCAAAATAGATGTTTACACCATCAAGTACTCTGAGACCACATAGAGACCTGGAATACATCCAAAGGTTAGAAATAAAGCAGAAACTTTAGCTTAGACTTGTCATCAGGATGGAGCTGAAAGGTAAATTTTGTAAGAATTAAGGCATGTGAAAAGAACTTAGAACAAAATGTGCACCTGTGTATCCTATCTCTTGATTCATCTTTGTCAATATACCTTAACCTGCTTTTTCATCTCATCCACCAGTAATGCTTTGACTCCTTAGAGGTCTTTGAAGGAATGACTGATATTTTACCTACTTCTGCATTGCAGCTGTTGAGCCCATCTTGGTTTTGACCTTTATAAATTAAAATAAGATTTAGACCAACATGAACATTCAGATGAATGAATAACACTCAACTGTGTCATTGAATATGGATGGCAAAAATCAGCACCCTTTTCCCACTTCCTTTGTCTCGCAGTTGAGAAGAAAAACTAAATTAAAGCTCTGCTTTATGGTGCATGCAAATCCCTGGGCAAATACAGACTTCTAAATTGGATGTCATGTGTGTGTCAATAGTGCAACATATCACAGATACAGGTGATCTCCTTAAGGAAAAGACATGGTATTTAATGTGTCTGATGGATGCCCTTTTATACTACAACAATATTGAGGACTCCATGACAAACTCCTGACAGCATAAACAAATTTCAGGCATGCATGATAATGATGAAAAATCCTAAATCAGTCATACCACTTACAGCGGAGTGTCAAAGGTCTTTTGTAAGTCAGTGTATCTCAGTAAAGCAGGAAAGTTTTCACCAGGAACTGCATCAAATAACCTGTCAATTAGGTTATTTGATTTTTGTGGCTCAGCTTGTCCTTAAGGTTGTTTTTCTAGAACTATGTCAATACCCTTAAAGTTCTTACAGTACAACATGCCAGTGGCTGCTGTTCTGGCACAATTTCTGATACATTGATGCTTATCAATCTAATCATGTAAGGCTCATCTTCCAAAGGGAAACAACTGAAAGATCATAGCATCATATTTCACAGTGGAGTGGCTGTCATCACAATATATCATGCATGTATGCAAAGGTCATACTGTAAATCTGTTTCATTAGGACCAAACATGAAAGAAGGAGAAGGCAGCACATTAGGGAATTGCTGATGTTACAGGGATTATAAAGTCACTGCCTACTCATAACTCCCACAGCCACTGCTGCCTTTTGCTATATATTTGTACTGTGTAAAAGACTTTTCTTAAACACTTCTTCAACTTCACAGAAGATTTTCTTCTCTGAGATAGAAATCTACATTCTAATATTTGTTACTGAAGACAAAAATTTCCTAAAATTCAGAAGTAATACAATAACAGTTTGGGGCTTTTATTTTTATTTATAATAATTTTAATGTATTTTGTTTTCACTAGAGCTTACTTCTTTTTTCTTAAATCTGTATTAGCTCTGGCCAGTAGCATGCAAATGGTAGGCTAGGTATGTTTTTCTCTTTAAAGGAAGCTGCTCAAAATGAAAGAAAAAATATTTAAGCATTTATTTTTCTCATTTTTTTTCTCTCTATGGATGAATGTATAAATGCAAGGCATATTTCCATAGTTCCTTTCCTTTTGTTTTGCATATATGCACTAGCTATGCCTGAAAGCATACTAATAAGTGATCTTAATATTCTTCATCCTTCTGGTCCCCTCTGCTTGCTTGAGTCAAATATGCAATTTCCAAAAATTTGTAGACATTTGACCTCTTCCTGCATTGAAGTGAGCCATAAAACTCTGGATTGAAGTGAGCTATGTGAGTCCTGTGGTACTGGAACTGTAAGAGGCAATTTCACAGAGTCCAGACCAGATATTATCAGAAATCACCACTTTGCTATTTCTCCCATTGTGTTCTAAGCAGCCCTTGTGAGCAGCAGGACACAGGCAGACTGTGATTCACACGGTGTTTTTTAGAGAGGCATTTGAATCATAGCCACTGATTTATTCACATATCCATAATCTTTTATTCCCATTGGTCAAACTTAAAAAAGGTTGAGAGACCTTTGACTTACGTATTTCGGTAATGGCTGTTAAAATCAATTCTAGCATTAAAGTCTCTAAGAATGAACAATGCATTGAGTGGAAAATTGATTAAATGGTCAAAGAACAGTCCTTTGTGGCCTCGTTTGCTTTTTCAATTAGTACAGATGTCACAGCTGGTCTGGGTGGCTCTCAAACTTTCACAAAAAAATGTCCTTGAAGCTTTGTCTTTCTGTGAATCTTTTTCTTCTTAGAAAGATGATTTTGCATTGAAGCTAGCACTTCTGTAATTTTTTGTACTCCATTTCCACAAGAAACCAAACAGTCATGAAAAGAAATTGTGCATTTGACTGATAAGACACTAACAGAAAAAAAAAATCCTTCTAGGTGATCTAGGTGAACTAGTGTCTTTTAAGGAATTTGCTTTCAGTGTTCTGGTGGATTCCCCTTGAATTTGCTTCTCTCCTTTAGGAATTATGGGAGTCAGTTCATGCACATATTTGGCAGATGAGAGCTGACAGGGAGGTGACTCATAACTGCAGCTACCTCAGATTGCTTTTGAACAGAATTCCTGGGTCTACAGGTGAGGAACTGATGGGAACATGTATGAATTCATTTAGGGGAGCTCCAGTAAGTCATGTGATGAGGGCACTTAACTGGGATTTAGATGATCTGAGTGCAAGTCCAATCCCAGTTCTGCTACAGACTTACTATTTGATTTTGGGAATGATTTAGCATTTGTCTAACTCTGCTGTCATTGACTTCCACATAAAAATAGTTCCCAGCATGTGCCATGACATGAAATATCATGTCTGTATTTGTAACCTATTGGTGTGTTGTCTCTTAGAAACTATAAGTAAGGTAATAAATCCCTAATTTCATTGCTTTAAATAAAAATGTTAGAGATTAAATTATTTCCAGTGTTCAGCTATGTAGGAGAAATGGATAGGAGATGATAACTGCACTGTTTCTCTTTTTTACCTGCTGACTGCCATGTAACATTCACAAATGCAAACACTGGGATTGTTTCTTTATTTTAGCTATGCAAACAATTTAGTTATAAGAGGCAATAGGTTTTGTTTTAGTGCCTTAATGTTTTATTAATTTAATTTTCCACAGTCAAATTCTTTTTTCATTTTGCCTTATGGCCTAAATTTCCCTTGATATTTGTAATGATATTTGTTTGTGATTATACTGCAACATACTGTAATTCTCGAACAGCTGACAATGAACAAGAAGTTTTATCTAATGTCTTATAAAAAATAAAAATAAAGACTGACATGGAGATCCCTTAATTTATTTTTTTCCAAATTCAGAAATCAATTGCCTGATTAAATTTAATGCATTTAAAACTATACTTTCATCAGGCATGTAAAACACATGAGCCAAAGGCAAGTCTCTTGTTGAGTGCCTTTAACTACCACCTAAGCTGCTGCAAGTTCTTTCAACCTGAGCATGGACTGAATTCCTCCCATGATATTTGGAATAATGGAGAACCATATAATGGATTAAATGGCTGTCCTTTCAAACTTAGTGATCTGCTTACAAATGAAGCCACTGTCAAATACCTCAGGTTATCTCCCAAAAAATCAGATAATTATGCAGTTTAGACATAATGAAACAACTGCTTTGCAATTTGGGTAGCCATAATTTGGTGTCCTAAATGATAAGGCTTATTTGGCATTATTTTGCATTGAGTAATATAAAAGTTGTGTTTGTCCAAAGGCTTGCACTGGCCTCTAAAAAAGTGTGGATTAGCACTGTACTTCAATAATAGCAATTTTTTGGTCTGCCTACATTATCTCCTTTTGCTCCTTCAGTCACCTAATATCAGGATGAAATATTTTTTTTCTGCAAAGGTGGCAACAAGAGGCAAAGTTGTGGATTAATCTTCATATCTGTGCCTGTGAGTAAAACAGACTGTGTTCTGAAGGGATGTAATTTGTATGAAGGGCTGGGACTGTGTTTGACCAGAGCATTTTGTCTGGATAATTGTCGTTACTTGTTCACATTTTAGGAAGAAACTGTGGAACGCAACTTCTCCTTTTTTGTGTCACAAACTTTTACTTTCCCTTTGGATAAAAGCATCCAGAATTTCACATTTACTTGCGATGAAGCCTGACTTGTCTTTTTAAAATATGGCATCCTCTAGGAGACAAACCCATAACCATTCAAACCTACCCATAGCTAAGAAAGGACTAATACAAAGTTTCTGTTGGAAGGATTAACAGAATGGAGTTATTGCATGTTCCAGATATGATTTCAATTTTCTTCAATTATGCAGAAATATTATTGATTTTACTGAGGGTGATGTACTGAAGCCACGTCTTACAAACATTTTCTACAGGGAAGGTCAAGTTTACACTCTCCTCTGTCTCAGCTCCCAGCTTAGCTTTTCCAGAATGTAGCCATTCACTGTGTCCATCTTGAGATAGAGCTGAACAGATGGCATAAAGAGAAATTTATTCCTTACTGGTATTCATAGAGATTCCTGTTGTCAGTGATTTTCAGAGCAGTACATGTAGATTTTTAGACTGTTTTAATGAGTAGGAGGTTATGCAAGTGGCTACTTGTTCAATAGTACAGAGTCATCAGCAAACTCTGCCACCTTGCAATCCTCTTACTTCAAATTATTAAAAAAATATATTAAACAACTTGATCGTAGTACTGACCCGTGAGACACTCGATTATTAATATATCTCTTCTTTGAGGTTATAACTATTTATTTCCTATCATTTAATCACTTTTTAATCCATGACAAGCCTTTGCCCCTTACTTCATTGTTATTTATTATCTTTAATATTCTTTTATGAGGGACCTTTTCTAAAGCTTTTTGAAATCCAAGTAAATTATGTCCATTGGGTCATGTTCATCTACTGCCTTATTAATATTTTCAGAACCTTCTAACACATTAGAGAGGCACAATTCTCAGTTACAGAAAGGTTGTTAGTTTTTCCCTTGCCATATATATTACAACTCCCTAAATGTTGCACTACTATTTAATTTTCAGACATTGTAACAAACTGTAACTCTCAAGACATCCCCAAAATCCTTTAAAAATTTTTTTTTGCTAATGACTTTCCTGTTTTCAGGAAGGATGGTGATTGGTAAGGGTATAGTGTAATTTTTTTATCAAGCTACTCAGTCAGTCAAATAATTTGAAGGATGGCTCCAAAACTTTCTGTGAAGAAGATTCAGTTCCAAAGCAACCACTTTATTTATTTTTTAAAATAGGCTCTGAAAGAGGAGGTTTATCATCTTATTTCTTCCATTCTGTTGAAATATATGTGTATATTTTTAGCCAATTCTTGCACTTGTTATCCCCACTTCTTTAGTAATACATGCCAAGAAACCAATGGAAAGAATTATTCTGAAAATCTTCCTTTTTTAAAATTATGTCAGAGGACTCAGGAAATCTTCTCACCCATCACTGTTTTAGTACTTTATCTCTTCCAAAGTCGCCATTGTATGCTGATGGTCTTTTTCTAATGTGAGAGTTAGAGCTAGATGTCAGTCACCTTAGCCTTTCCCATGGTGGGCCCTTGTCAGGAAAACCCTGATGAAAGGGAGAAAGAAACAGGAGACCTTATGATGGTTTCTTCACCTCAAGGAAAGTTATTTGACTCTAGATCCAGGGCAGCCACTAGGACTGAGCAGCATTATCCAAACAGTGCATCTGTGCCTGCGTGTCCACTCCCTCAGGTCAACAGGTGTTGCAATGAGTTCAATAAGATGTTCTGTCAAAGGGGGACCATGGAAAATGCAGAGTCCTTTCTCTCTTCTTATGCCTGAATGTAGAGATCAGGGAGTGAATTTGCAACAGAGTTGCACAGAAATAAGAGCTATGCATAACTAGCAGAAAAAAAATTGTCCTTTCCTTGAAAGATGAGAAGGACCTTAGAGCTGCAGGTGTTCCCAGTCTGTCACAGAAACATGGACACGTGGGCACACCATAGCAGGCAAGTGGTATCTGGTGAAAAACTCCAGGAGAGCTAGGTCTCAAATAACATCTACAGTTTGTAGCAGGATGCTTTGCCCTGGATGCTGTGCCCCAGAATGTGTCAAGCAACACAATGTCCTATTTGCAAATGTCTAAGTGGTGGACCAAGAGGGGGCCCATGTGCTGATTTTTAATTATATTAAGACCAGTCTGGCAACTAATCCTGAATCAATGTCCTTATAGTGAGGGAAAGATTTGGCAGCTAAGCTACTAAGCTGACCTGGAGACATATGACTGTCAGTCTTTCACTATACACTAAAATCATGCAGTTGGATTCCTCTAACATATTCCTTCTTGGAGTGCGTGTGCCAAGTTTCCTCCTTCGGGTAAGAGGATGCCCACCACAGATACTCCTCGAGGTTAAATGAAAGAGATCTGCTCATGAGCACTGCTGAGTTACATCAGTCTTTACTTAATAATGGTTTATTTTTGATAGCTTTGTTATAACTGCTTTTAATATAATTGCTTTGATATAGTGCATTATCATGTTCAGTATCATGCATTATAGTGCATTATACACTACTAGTAGTTTTAGCTTTTATATTGTGTAATAAATAATTCTTATTAAGATCATTTGCCATAAAAAATAACTCATTTAATGCAAATAGATTTTATTTGCCAGATCTTTAGATCCTGTGGGACAAAGGTGATTAAATTATTGACAAAGGCTGGGGCTAAGATTGGACCCAATCTCACCTAGACTCCTCTCTGAGAAGGGGTTTAGGATGAAAATTTCTCCTCGTGGCTCAGGGGCAAGGCTTCTCTCGCAAACCTTGTCTGAAGCTCCATCCAAAACAGTGTGGACCAGAGCAGGATGCAGGAGTTATGGGACAAGAGGCTGAGGTTCATCCAGCAGTGGTTACAACTCCCCTGGACACTATTGTACTGGAACTGAGTGTGACAGATGGCAGCCAGAATATACAGGTTTCTTTATACAGAATATATTACTCATATTTGAGATTTGAGCCTTATTCTCAGCAATGCTCAAATGACAACACTACTGCAGCAGACTGTGGGACTGAAGTTCTGACTGGGCTGTCAAAATTTGACCATGATGACATTTTTGGTCAGACTGGAGTTTTTATTCCTGGAATTATATTTGCCAGGTTCAAATGTGATAGGGTTTTCAGGCACTGGGAGACAAATGGACCTGAAGGACTTATCCTGTGTCCATCACATCCAACAAGTTAGGAGTTAGGGAGCACCTGTGGTTTCACTACAGTCAAAGTGATTGTACCCAGTGAATCCTTGAGAACTGCCCTTGTAATTAAGAACTGGACACTCACATAGTGATGAAGGAGTATATGGTCAATATAAATGAAAATTTAAACACAGACAGAAATAATTTTTCCTCAAAATATTAGAGGAGGGACAGCACCTTAAAAAAATATCCATTTGACAGATAGGAATCTAGGAATCCCCTTGGGTTTTTTCAGTTTATAATGGCACCTGGTCATTGTTGTTATTTCTTGGAAATGATAGATCTGCACACACTATTGAGATCATATTGCTAATTTATTTTATCATTGGACTTAATATAGTCTCCCTCCAGGGCTTGTACGCTTTGTCTAAGCAACATGGATGGAATTCTTCATAACTTGTCCAGCATTTGAATGAGCATTCACAAATCCACCCTTGTGATGGGACAGACTGTGCTGCAGGAAAGCAGAGTTGGTTTGTACAGCCCAATATTTCAATTCTTGGCTCTTACCAGAGAGTGTTTGAGATCATGGTAAATTATTGCATTTTGGCTATTAGCTGAGTATGATCCCAAATTTACACACTTTTCCTAAAAGCTGTGTATCTAACAGAAAAAAAAAAATAGATCTCTTTAGTCAAGTCATCTTGCTAGCAGTATGGTCTTATGTCACCTAAACAATATCAAATTACTGAAGTCTGAGAAGGTTAAAATAGTGCTGAACATGAATTCAACAATATTTACAGATTCCTAAGGTGGGAAAATTATGATAGTAGATTGGGTTTGTTGCCAGTGGAACAAGTCAGGTTCTGAAAACTAGGTTTTCAAATTAGTCAGACTTTTTTCTAAGTGAAAAACTATGAAGAATTTTTTGTTGGAAGCAACTAAAAAAGTGGAAGTTTACAGCTCAAATTGAAATATTTTTTAATTTCACCTTATTTTGGCTCATTTTCAGCACATTCTGCTTTTTCACTGCAGAAGCTTCTTATCAGCTTTTCCATTTTTAATACCTAATAAATCTCTAACTTAATTATAGTTAATATAGTGTTGTCAAATACTGAGAAATCATGAGTAAGGCTTCCAGAATTTATAGGTTTGGGTTGGTTTGTGGGCTTTTTTACTACCTGTTTTGGGTTCTCCTTGTTTGACTTCTATCTTTCGCAGTTTCAGGAAATGGCTTGGGGTTTTTTTCTGCTTAGATATCAGGACTGGAAACATGATTTTTTAATGGAAGTTAATAGCCTCCTAATTAGTATAAATCTAGGAGCTAGGTCTTAAGGAGAAGCATCAAATATCATGAGGCTAATAATAAAATTGCAGGAGCTGGCAATATTGTTATCCAAAAATGAGTTAAGATTCCTTATTTTGCCAGAACAATAGTCATTTGTCTCAAATTTATCAGTCGCCTTTTAACTTTTACAGTTATGTCAGAGGTGTGGAAACATTTATTTTTATTTCTTACCTACAATTTACTTGTCTCTCTCTTAACGATGTTGTCTGGGTCTTCAGGCAAAATATTACACATCAGCTTGTCATTAAGTCACAGTTTTGAAATAGAGCTTTTTACTCCATCCCGTGTATCCACTGATAATTAAATAAGAATGCCAAAGTACTTCCTTTGCAAACAAGATTTTTCCCTTTGTTTTACTTCTTGTCTTGCATTTGAGTTTAGTTTTTTCTTTCATTTTCTTTTCCTCTGTTATTATTTTTTTTCCTGTTAGTCATTCACTTTTCAAAGATTAAGGTGCTCCTGCCTGAAAACAGAAAGAAAAAGTGCAGGAAAATATGATTAAATATTAGCTGAACTGCTGAAAAATTTGTTGACAACAGGATAAACTGATACTCTGATAGGCTGGCTCATTCAGGATATGTGAAAATGTCACCAAAAACCCCTACCACAGGTTGGTCAGATAAGCTGTGGATGTCTCATCCTTGAAAGTGCTCAAGATCACAGCTGAGCTGGGGCCCTGAAAAGTCTGGTCTAGTGAGAGGTGTCCTTGCCCATGGAAGAAGCATTAGAACAAGATGATCTCTAGGGTCCCTTCCAACCCAAACCATTCTGTGGTTCTATGATGAGCAAAGAATGTCTTTTTGCCCCCCACAGCTGTGCCTGCAAAAATGTAAGGGGAACTTTACACACCGAGCTTCAGAAGAACCCCTTGGTAATTTGTTGTGCATAGTGCTGCTGTGTACTTCAGCAGAACACTAAAATTATTGGGTAAGAATTCATGCATACTTTAAAAGATTAGAGATTATCAGTTTTGTAAGAGATTAAATACATCCTGTCTGTGCAGAGCTGCCAAGATTTGCCATAGGCAGGAAGGCAAAATGGAATCTGGCTGTATCAGAAAGGAGCAGTGGAACCTGTTCAGGTCTCGCTCAGAGAAATGAAGGGGTGGAGAACAATGAAGAAAGGACAGCAACAGGGTGGAAATGCACAAAGAAAAAAAAACATTAAAGACTATCCCCAAAGTAAAACTGCTGCCACTGTGAGGATGGCAGAAATGGAAGGCTGAGGTTGTGCCTGTGACAGGGCCCAGTACAACCAGCCGAGAAACTGCTAGTGACCATCCTCATTGGCCCCTGACCCTGTACCCACACTGGCTCTAAAACTTAAAGTGATATGCTATGCCATGTTAAATCCCCCATCATTTAAAAAATGTACTTTTTTAAAACTATTATTACCATACCTTTCCTATCAGACCTCATCTCTACATCTCATCTGCCTCACCTTGGCAGCTCACTAGAACACTGAGGAGTAGCAGACACTCCTGATCAGAAGACTTAGATCTCTAGATATCCTTAGAATGTGTAATATTTTTTCAGTCGTTTAAAGAACACAACTTATTTTGTACTTCACTGCTAGTCTTGCTCTCAGAAGTAACATTTATTATCAGAAGATGATATGAAGGTCACTAGTAGCACTGAAATTAGAGTTGCATGAGTTTGGAACTCACATCCTATTGACATGGCTTTGTATTCAGCCCTCAGCAGTAGTCAAAATTCAGGAGACCACTGAGGTTCATAAGAACCTCAGTTCTCAGTTGCTGTCAATCCAAAAAGGAAAAACTGCTTAGGTGCTAGATATTAGAAGCCTGCTTGGTTTTAATTTTGTACATTTTTATAACACATCAGATCAATTATGTTCTCAGTTTTATTGCACACTAAAAGACCATCAATTGTTATGGCCACCAAATCTTAGTTCAAACTCAGGAGGGGCAATCTGCTTTGGACTTCATCTATCATCTTTGGCAAATCTTGGGAAGACTTAGCTAAATATTTTTAGCTCATATTGAAAGGCACATTGAAAATGGTTTCATCATAGGGTAAAGGACAAAAAAAAGGAAGAAAAAAACAAGCACCTCCCCCTTATCTTCTGCAGAGAAGTGTTGCCTTAGAAATTTTAAAATATTTTATCTCTGATATAATAAAACAGTTATATGCTTTAGGGCTTTTAGATCTCACCTGTACTGCTGTGGTGGGTCAAGGATGTGCCAGATCATGCAGTATGTTCTGGGGGTCGTCTCTTTTAGAAGACTGTGCTTTCCATTTTCATATTTAGCTAAGGTAGCAAGTTATGTATCCAAAAAGTAACAGCAAAGAGCAGAACAAAGCTCAGGGGTTTTTCTCACATCTTCACAGTCAGGGCTTTATTATTTCTTCCTTTATCCTGCTAGCTTCCACTTGTTCAGATTGAAATTATTAAAGGCAGGTAAATATTTAAAAAAGCTTTATATTCTATTTATTTTATATCTTATATAAAATTATACATAAGAAATACTGCATATTATAATTTTTGTACTTTTATGAATTTATTATATGTATTAGATATTTGAGAAGTGTCTTTGTATGCTGGAAAAATAACAGCCTTTCCCCAACTTGCCTGTTGCCACTTATGTTCCTTCAAATTTTTTGCATTTAATTTAATGGAATGATATGGTGCTTTTCCAGCCAAAGCATTGTGTAAATGTGTGCAGGATCATAACAATAATGTCTTCTTTACACCTACTAAGAAAACAAGACAGGTAAATCCAGTAAAATTGAGAGAGCTTGCAGTAAAAATGAGAGAATTTTCAGTAAAAATGAAAAAAAATGAAATAACACAGGAAATATTAAAATTAGCAAAGTGGAGCTTCTGAGATGAGATACACAGTGTAAAAATTTGATGCTTTCTTGTTTTAGCAGACTATCTAGTAAAAAGATTTGTAACTCCTTTAAGCATCACCTTCCTTTACAGGTTTTGGGAGTCAGTCATTCAGATGGAGGAAAGTTGTGTGGATAGCTTGGCAGGCCAATGGAGCTCAGGTCCACCAAGTGACCCTGTTAGTCTGTGAAGGGGACATAACTCAGACTGTCTAGCCCACTGCTCCTCCTGCCATCTGCCTCTCCAAGTAAAATCCACCTCAGGTGCTCACAGAGGATCTGCTTCCTCAGTAAATCTGCCTTAGCAAAGGCCAAAATGCAAAAGAGGTGGGTACTGGAAGCAGGACTCCCAAAGCCTTGCATGACAAGATGAAAAGCCATCCCTCCTATCCATCATTTAACAGTGGTGGTGGATCGCCCACAGAGGGCCAAGGACCTGCTACCAGAGGGAATGAAAGCTAATGGCAGCCCTCCTACAAGGGAAAATAATTAATGAAAAATTTATTACCTGTATTATAGAAATTGCTGCTAGATAGTCCCCAGATAAATTAAATTAATAAAGTTGCAGAGTAATTAAGCCATATCTTTCTGTTTTCTTGCATGGCTGGGGCTGATGCAAGCTCAGCAGAACAGAGGAAAGGGAGATATAGTTTCGATGGGCTGAAGTCTGAAAAGCAGAAGATTGAGCATATTAAAAAAGAAACTCAAAGCAAAGGGCCCATAGACAATGTAAGCACAAGCTTTTGAATAGGTTATTATGCTTCATTTTAGGAATATTATGGTTTAGGGAAGTTTCAGAAATGTGCAGAAAAAAAACCCAATGTTTTTGCAGAGGAAAAAAATTGGTCCTGTGAGACGAACAATAGAATAGAGCTACAACATATTTTTTCAGTGCAGTGACACATTATCTGTTATAAATAAAACTACATATTATGTGTACATTCTATGTAATTACTCTTTGAAGTGAAAAATTTTCAGATTGAACTTTCTCAAACTTTCTGACACAAATTGCTGTACTACATATTGATTTAAAATTAGAAGCAAAACTTCTGAGAAAAATGAACATTTGTTACTTGTCTTGACAATGTATGAACAAATTCCTTACTTTTCTGAACTTCAGTTTTATTAAGTAACTTTCTATAAGACAAGTTTCAGCAGATCAGCACAAAATTTTCTTAATTTCATTACAGGCTGTAAATTAAAATTAATGAGGCTGACACCCACAATTAACAATGAAAAATGCAGATTGTTATAATTACTTAAGCAATAACATTGCTTTACATAGAAGACTTAAGGTGCTCCACAAATTATTTACAAGTGTTACATAAAACACAAAAAATGACAATTTCAATTTATTTTGTCAGTATAAAAAACAAAAATCCTTACTAAAACCTTTCTCAATTGGGAATCTCTCGCCATGCATAATTAAGCAAATTTGATTGCAATTAAGCCTGGCTTCTACAGTGGAGTTTTAATTAATGCAAATCTGGCATCTACATCTATAAGATTAATTTTTGTGAATTAAAAGAAAACAACAAAGCATATTTGAAAGTGCAGTTGCATTGTTGAAAGGATGGAATGCAAAATCTGATTATTTTTCAGTCTTCCATGTGGATAGCCTTTGACTTACACTTTAAGGAGGGATATTTTATTTGGATCTGTTGTTTTGTTTCTCAAAGCATTCATTATTAAGCAGGATCATAGCAATTACACGAGGTTTCATCTAAAGAACATCTTTAAATGTAATTATATAGATTTAGAAGTAGAAGTGAATTATAATACAGGCTAAGGAATGAGGGCACCATTACACTATGCAATGCTTTTTCTAAAGTCACTGTTCTCTTGCATTTGGGGCATAGAATGTTCTGTGGCAACTATAGGAGTACTGGAGAGGTTTCCAGATATATTTTAATAAGATCTTCCCTTAAAAATCCTCAAAATTGGAATTACTTTTATAGGACTGGGGGAAAGAAAAACTTCTGTTTATTTAGCAATGTATTTTAACTGCTTTTTAATTGTTTTTTTTTTTCTGTCTTAAATATGTTTGTGCTTAGAATCTTTAAAACAAAAATTCTTTATTTGGAATTCTGTTCGTTTGAAAGTCTCTATAAGTCACCTATTCTGTCAATCTTTCTCTATAAAATATTCAGCTTTAGAATCCACATGGCTTGTCTTCCTTTTAAATACAGTACTGTGTAATTTTATTTTATCATTTGTGTGATAAAACGGTCAAATGGAAATGGACCATTAGCAGGACAATCAGATATTGCACTAAAAACTATTCTTCTCATTGACATGCCAGAAGGTAAATTTCATCCAGACTCTCCATACGGATCAGTCAGGTAATTCCAAGGAAGCATTTACCTGTTTGGCAGAAATGCTCTGACTGACGTGTAATTTTGTATTGCTGTATTTTTTTAATTGGTCATGCTTTTGAAAAAATATGGACTAGGTATGCAGAGAAAGTGTCTTTTAGTAAATTCTTTTTTAGTCAAGGAGGAAAAGGCTGAGTCAATCCTGTGTTGGAGAAAAGGTCAGTGCTAAGATCCAAGTGCCTCTGGGAGAAAATGAACCCCAAAACTTGCATGCAGATTATTGGATCTCTCTGACTCTGATATGTGAAGTAAAATTAGAAGCTGTGTAGTTTTTCTTCCTATCTAATACAGCTTCTTTGTAATTTCTCTCCTTGTCTTTGCAAAACCCAAAAAGTCTCCATTTTGTTGTATGAAACACCATCTGAACTGAAAATTTCCCAAAGATGTTCTGTCAGAGGAACTGTTCTTTTACGGCTGCGTCAGGGAGAGTAAAAATCAAGTCCTGAAGGGGCTATAAATGCTTCCACACTTGGTTCCCCCAGTACCACCATTATTACAGCTCCCAAAGGCAGCCCCCAAAGCTCCACACTCAGGATGCTCACAGGGCACTGCAAACAGCAGGAGGTGAGCTCAGCCTTGCAATCACATGAACCACTTTTGCAGCAGTGGATTTAAAAACTTCAACAGTCTTTTTGTTCTGCTATGCTTTACAACTGAGGTCTATTTACAGATTTTCTTTAATTACGTTTAATTTCAGAATATTAAGTCTAGTATTTACTTTGGTTGAAGTCAAAGAGTAGTATTGTAAAACATTAATAGCATGTTTAGACAAGATTTCTAACTTGATTTTCAAAATTATCAGCTAAAAAAACAAGGTAAAAAGAGAAGATATTCTGCAAGTCTCTGGTTATGTATCAACTTCTGCCTTTGTAAATCTGGAAGAGCAGAAGTATAAGTGTTCTGTGACTTATATGATCTTTTTTGCTGGAATAGTAATGTGTCCATCACTCTCTCCCCTCTCCAATCTAAGCATAGTTGCCACTAGAACCTGACCTCTATGCTTCCCTAATGTCTGTGTTTGCATGCTTGTTCTTTTAAATTATTTATTCTCAGTGTGAGCAAAAGAAAGATATCTGTAATTATATTGTCTGTCTGTATCCAGTGTTTGATAATTTCGACAGTGATTCAAAATGGCCACTGGTTTATCTAAAGGTTACCCCGGCTCCTTTGTTAAAAGGACTGAGGAAGGATCAAAGGAGATTTATCAAAGCGCAAGTTTGTTTCTAGAGCATGATGCTTAAAACAGTCTTCTGCTTTGCAAACCAGTGAATTTTGGGGGGTTCTATTTGTTTGCTTTCCACATTTTTTTTCCCCAATATTTTTCAGCAGCCTCAGCCATGTATTTTTCAATCTCAGTTGGGTAGACATTCTCACAACAAATATAACATGCATGCCCACGCACACATTTTCTTGAAACAGAGAAGGAAAGCAGCAGCCACTTTGGTCAAAATTAGGGTCAGGGAAAGAGATTGTGGTTCCCCTTTCTCCCATACAATTAGTTAATCAAGCTTTGCTTGAAAGCTTTATAGCATCGTGGGTGAAGAATGAATCAAGACGTAAAAACTTCTGAGATCAGAGAGAGATTATCAGCCTTAATGAGAATAAGGAAAATGAAGAGAACATTAATAGTAATGATACCAAAATGAGAACTAGAAAACCAGTCCAGGAAATCTACACACTCTTGTGCCAGTCATTAATCTGAAGACTATGATTAAAATATAAGAAGTTATTCCATCAAATTGTTGTGCAAACATGCTGAGAACATCTCTCTCCTGGCTTGTGTTTTTGAAAAAAAGCCTAGGGCTATTAGGCACCCAAATCCATTAATAAATCCTTGTCTTGGTCTACACCTTTTCAACATCTAAAAAATAATAAAGGTGCATTGTGCTGGTATTTCCTGTTTAATGTTCATTATGCACTGAAGAGGTATTGAGAAATAGTTTTTCTCCTACAGTTATGAAGGAATTAGACTCTTTTATGAGTGAATGAAATAAGAGCAGATTTCGTGTGTCTATGCCAAAATCTATTTAATTAGGTCATCATTCTTAGGAAAATAATGCACCAGCAGCTTCAGAGAAAGTGCAAAGCATGACATATTTGAATTAACTCCATTTAATTAAAGGAACACCTTCTGAGGGTCTCAGATTTCATGGTACAATCCAGTTGTCACTGTGACTGCTATCTTATGCATACTGGAGCTCAAGTTTTGTGTTGCATTCGTTGGTCTTGTTTTGTGCTAGAAGTACCTTGTTTTATATGAGCACTGATCACAGAAGCTACCAGGGACAGAACTGGAGGAAGTGCCCCTAAGTGATGAAATGCAGTGGAGATGATGGAAAGGGAAAAGGAGCAAAGAGGATGGAGGAGAGTTTTGAGCAGTTATGGGAAGGAAAAAAAAAAATGAAAGAAAAAGGGTTTAAGTGATGTGTAACACCCAAAAATTCAGGCCTTTCAAATAGAAAGTGGTAACTACTGCTGCTGTGTTTCTACATGTTTGATAATTTTACCACTTTCTCAGCCTGGAAGTGAAAGATTTTATGTGTTAAGAAGGTCTCAGCCAAGGTAGTGTTCACTAAGAACAGAACTGCAGCTGTTTTCATTTGTGTAGATAAAGTCAATATGGTTCTGTTAAAATCATTGGAGAAGTTCAATTAAAAAACATGCTTTCCATGTTTTTTAAAATTTATACCTTGATTTCTGAAAAGAACATTTGTTGCCTTGTCTCTTGATAGAATTGGATGCCTCTTATCCTTTTGTCTTTGAAGGAAGACAACTTTTTCCTAAGATTGTTGTGGAAAAAGAGAGTTGGAGAGTAGTCATAATAAATTTGACCTGATGTCATAGCATTAAAAGCAATTAGAGATTTTTAAAATAGATGCCCTCTTTTGAGGGTTATTGAGTTTTTGTGACATTCTTGTCTAGTTTGCTGGTTGGTTATTTGGTTTTTTTCTGCTAATGTAAATGATAAACTGTTCTCAGTAGTGATATAGAAGGGGAATTTTGGAAGAGATTTTAACTGTGAAGAGGGAAAAACACATGAAAAGGTAGGGAGAAGAAATTAAGATAAACTGCTGTATAGAGTATGGGGACAAGGATCTTCAAGGGACAAAGAAGAAAGAAAATTACTGGATATATATGCACAGAATGCAGGGGTTTGGGCAATTAAGATAAAAAGAAAAATTTCACTGTAAGCATAATTTACTTTCTTTTATGTCAATATAAAAAAAAAAAAAGTAATTCAGTTTACCTGACCAGTATATCACATTCTACACTTCTCTAGAACGTAGAGGGAGAGGACACCGAAGACTTTTGGTACTCTCAAAATTCCTGAATTTCTAAAAATGACAAAAAAAAAAGGAGACTGGCACACTATACACTGAAATTAAAACTATCACTTAGTATTTTTTCCCTCTTTGAAATTGGCCTCTTAGGCTTGTTATTTGGAAAATTGAGCATTTGCAGGAAAATGTATCCTAGTATCCTAGAGGTGCATTTTCATTTTCTAGATTTCAAGAGGATATTTGTGATGAACATGTGAGTAAAGTGGTAATTGTCTCCAAAAGGTAATTTTAGAAGTCCAAGTATGTAGGGCAAGAAGGAGAAAACCCGTAAAAAAACATAGAAAGAAATCTAGTGCATATAGTGATGGAGGTTTATATGCAATCAACTAATTTTTAAATCTAAGATGTCTCTGTTTTATGGCTGTTATGCCATAAATACATAATAGTTATAAGATATTTACCCTGGTTCCTTATCTAGAAAGAAGATGGCCCCAGAGACAAATATAGACTTATTTTGTCCAAATACTTTAAGTGTTCTTTTTTCCTCTCTCCCATTAATTGATTTGTTGATTTAAAGTTACTGACATGGAAGCTTAATCAGTCTAAGATGTGATATCTTTTCTCTCGCCTCCTCTCTGTGCTGCAATGATTTTAGTAAAAATATGAAAATGACAAACATTTCTTACACATTGAAGTTGAAAAATGAACAAAGATATGATTTAAAGGAGCAAATTAGATTAAAGAAACTTCTACATTAATCCATTACAACCCACAAAATTATTTTAGTCCCAGAGAGGGATTTCTTCACTTTCTTATTTACAGAAGCATAGTATCATTAACATAATTTGCAAGTGACTTTTCAAAAGTATTTCTATATTATTTAGGAGATATATTTGGAGAATTCTATATAATTCATTGCAGCATTTCATTATGATTCCACAATCTTAGCAGATCATTTTCTTCTTTTAATAACATGAATTTCTCCTGCTTATTCGTGCCATTGAAATTAAGGGCATTGTCATCTGTGATGGACACTGAGTTGAGAACAGAGTATTCTGGATTTCAACCTTTTAATAGCAATCTCCTTCCTTACAGCACTTCCAGTGACCAGAATTCTGTAGTTAATACCATGAAAAAGTTTAAAACAGAAGGTCAAACACAATTTGCTCATGTAGATAGTAATCTGACGTCTTGAAAAATATGGTACAGAAGCCTGAATTAGATTAATTAGCTTATGATTTTGACTCAGTGTTCATGGCCGAAGAACATAAGAGTATAAGATCTTGCAGATGAGTTCATGAAGTTATTTATAAGGTGAATCCATAGTGACAAACTAGTTATGGCATCAGTATTAATAAACTTCTAAAATGTTTCTGTACAAAATTTGCTTTAATATTAATTGCTGCTCAGAACAGACAAAAGCAAACATTTCAGTAATTTGAATTGTGAATGTTCTCATATGAAATGCATTTTTAAACATTTTTAAAGGAATTTCTCTTTAAAGCTGTAATTAATATGACTAGTAAAATCAGTATATTTCAGTAATTAAATGTTCATGCTTCTTATGCAACATGTCACTAGATGTCACTCTGGATTCCATTATTTGGTATTCTGGTGATTTCTAAATTTTTCTGCCTTTCTGTATCTACTTTCCCCACAACAAACCTGAACAGACAATGTAAAATGTGCATGAATAACACAGAATTGCTGACTGAATGTCAATTTTCTAGTGTGTGACTTCTATTGATCATTCATTATTGACATGAAGGTCTCTAGTGTCTCTCCTTTCCTCTTTAAACTCTTTCTCAGCTAAAATTTCCAAACAGCAGAACCAGGAGGCCTTGAAGAACGGGATGATTCAGGTCTCTTAGGATGTTTTACAGAGTACTTTGACCTCAGGAAGGCATCAGAGGTACCTTTTTATAAAGACTCAACAACTGTTTGGAATAAAAATTTAAACACTGGGAAAAAAAAGAACCTTCTACTTAAATTGTACCACTTTCATTGACACTCTTTTGGTGTAAATATAACTGGCTGCTTTTGGCAAACATAAGGACTTTTTAAACAGTTTCCTAAATGTAAGCATTTCCCTTCCTTGTAGCCAATAAAATATAAATAGCATTTTCACAGTGACGAATGACATGTAGTACAGTATTCTATGATCATGGTTCCAGGATTTTATTTCTTTTAGCTTTGTATACATTAATTAAGTATACACAATCAGGGTTGAGTGCAGAGACAGCTAAATAAACAAATGACACTGTAGAAAGGTCTTTCTGCATACTAATCATATCCTACATCTGCAAGCAAAAGCTCTATAAATCGATTTGCTCTTTCACATCAAAAGACAAACAGTGAGGCAAGTCAGCAGTTCCTTTGTCAAAGTCACAGAGATTGCTGTTCTTCACAAATGCATTTCTACAGAGCTGAATTCAACCATTTGATGATTAGCATTATTGGCAACTCTTCAAAGAAGATTCATCAAGTAATTTGCAATTGGATTGGTTGCCATTTTTGTGATTCTACCCCATGAAATTGAACAAAAAATGATTGACATTTGAATTCTTACTTGGAGGACAAAGTGAACTAGCATAAGAAAAAGAAGCAAGCAGATTCCCAAGAGGTTGAGAAGCTGCTGTGATATCTGTGGTGATTCCCATGTGGACCAGATAAGATAGGGCAGAGGCAAGCAGGAAGATGCAATTTCCTATGAATATAAAAAAAAATAAAAGAGCTAAATTTTTAAGATGCCAGTGTGTATATCTGTTTTTATGTAGCCCCTCTAAACACTAAATCCATTAATGTGAGAAAAATCTCACTGAGGAGGAAAAATCAGTCTATCACTTCACATCCTTTGCAAGCAAGAATTGAGTTCTCTGCTACCAATGCACATTAAATATGTATGACAAAATTAAAGAATAACACAACACATTTGTGTGTGCATGTAAATAAAATGCAGCTGTGTAAGCAACTGCAAGTGATGTGACTGAGTACAGAATTATTCAGACCTTGATAACACTACTTGCCCACAGGTTTCTGTTTTTCAAAACCAACCCACAAAGCAAACAACAAATACTTGCTGGAATTCTTAAATATTTTGTCTCCTGCTATCTCTGTTAGAGAAATTATGAAGATGTTTGGATTCCTCCTTGATTATAGTATTTCCTAAAATGGGAGAGGAGTGGAACTTATTACAGAAATGTATAGATAGAGAATTAAGTGTATTTGAGTTCATTTGCTGACAGTTCCATAGCTTGCTGACAGTTCCATAGTTCCATCAGTAGGATATTTATTGTATAGGGCTTTTTTTGCTTTTTTTTTTGTTGTTGTTATGATGAAGCTTATACCTCCATAGACTCTTTTTTGAAATAGATTTTCTTTCCTATGTTTTGACCTCTAATGACCACAGATATTTTTAGACAGGCTGATCCACCCAGTTAAACTATAAATGCTCAGCTAAATCTTTGGCTAAATCTTTACAAACCAAACCAGATCCTTAATTTTAACTTCAACAGACTTCCATAATCTAAAATTAGGACCCACAGATAGCTAAAGGCTGAACTTGAAACCATATTTTTATGGCTAGTATATCCAAGCTGCCTTCTCAAATATACTTGTTGAATAATAGTAATGAAGAAATTGATTCTCTAGTCAAGACAGAGATGAGACTACTGCTTTACAGAACATATATCACATAGAAATTGAATTTTAGAAGGCTTTGGGTAACATTGTCCAGGATTAATTTGTCTAAAACTTGTCACTAACTGAAGGATGGATTTTAAAGATAGCTGGATCCCTACACATAGCATCCAGAAGCTTCCTGGTGTGATCCTGAGTCTGGTGGAAGCAATCATTAAAATATGTCTCCTTTACAATCTCAGTGGCTGACCCTAAGACCAAGGGTGTAATAGCTCTCTGGAGTGTAGTGGCTACTGATCTATCCTGCAATACTCTCAAATTGCCTCTCCTTCTCCATGGCTGGATTAATGCCACTGTCTGGTATTGTATGAAATCCTAAAAACAACTAAGAGTGCAACCACCTCCCCAAGCTTTATGTGTCTGAGGTACTGAGGCCAGGTTTGTGGTGTCCCTGAACCCGGCAGGTCATCAGGTTGTCCATTAAAGAATGACAGCAGATAAACAGAGTTAAAAATCTGTTAAAGGTGATAGGGTAAAGACACTCCAAATAATGTCTAAGCTTATATGTCACTGCTTTTGGTGAAACCATCATATATAAAAATATGAACACATCTGTTTACCTATATATGACAAGTTCAAAATAATCAGGTGGAGAAAAATATCTGATATTTTTCATAATTTTCTTTAAAATGACTGTCCATGGCACAACAGCGTGCGTAGTATATTTTAAAGAAGCAGATGCTTATTTCCTCTTCATCATATTTATTTCTCTCTTGCAAGCTATGTTCTAATGTTAATATTGGTATTATCTCCCAATCAAAATAACAAAACTCTCATCTCAAGGAAGTACAGTGACTTTTAATCAAATGGAATTAAACAAAAACAAAAACCAAAAACCAAACCAAAAACCAAAACCAAAATCAACAAAACCTTAAACAAGAACAAAAACTAAACAAAAAAATCAAACAAACAAAGAACAAAAAACCAAAACAAAACAAATAAAACCACAAAGGAAAAAATAAAAAATACCTTCCTTAGTTTTAAGTTATATCAAATAAAGAGTTTGAGGAAATTCAACAAAACTAAAACCACCGAATCTGCCTAGTGATGTGAGAATCTCTATTTTTTCCAAGGAAATCTTACTTACTTTAAAGGTCAAATAAACAGAAAGAATCAGCAATGCTGATTGGTATTGATATTCAAATAGCTTTGATCTCTGCCCCATTATGAGATCCCTCACAATAAAAACAATGACAGTATAATTAACATGTCTTCTAAAAGATCTGTGACTATCATATCCAGGACCTCAATTAAAATAACCATAATTTTATACTTTTGTTCATTTGAATAATTCAATATCATATTCACTTCTGGAATAAGTAGATGTGAGTCTCACTGAAGTGAATATGTCTGCCTTCGGAACAAATATGGTTCTCTGTAACTGACTATGCATAAAATATGATGGCAACATCTAGAGAAACTGGAGATAGCTGTTATTACTTTCTTACTGAGTCTGAAGAAAATAAATAATCAAATATTTTACCAGATGCTGATTCTTGTATGTGCTTTAAATGTTTGTTACATATTTTGGATGTGTGCTATTCAGTGTACGTCTTCAAAAAGAGAATTCATTGCCTTGGTCATCCAGATTTTGCATAATGGTATATGAGCTCTTGTAGAGTACCATCCTCTCTGTTCAGAAAGTTACTTCTTTGAGTATTATATCTCCAAATTATACTGGCATTAGAGAGAGATTGTTTTTACGAGCGGAAGTCAGGATATCACTCATATTAATTGGCTAGCTCATAAAGCCATGAATTGATGAAACTCACCGCACTTCCAAGGGGAATTCTATGCTAATGGATTTTAAGAAGACATCTGATTCTGGGACTTATATTAGCCAGACTGACTATTCACTCGGTAGCTGCAGTAGAGACTGCTGCAGTGCTTTGTGTTTTCCTAATTACACCTGTGCTGGCCACTTTCAATATGGTCTTTGTAGTCCACAAACCCTGGTCAATGTTTGCCAATCAGACATAAAGCAGCAGGTCACATGGGTTACAAATGCCAAACAACTAGCCCTGCCTTTGCTCTGGTGGCAGCTCGCCTCTGAAAACCTGTCCATTTTACTTGGTGCTCAGTGCACTAACTATGGGAATAGCTCCCTCCAGATCCCCAAGACCAGGTATTCAGATTTACCCTTCCCGCACATGTGCAGGTAAAATACAAGTCACTTTAAAAATACACTGACAAGGAGAGTAATGCCAAGCTCTTAAAGAAATAGGTTTTGTTGCACTACAGCAGGGATTCAAGACTACTGGTTAAAGCTCTAAAGATTCTATCTGTGTGAAATAGTTATGAAATAAAATACTTAAATATTCTAACAAGTGATCAGTGAGTGCCTAGTTGTTAGATTAGACTGATGTTACCTCTTTCAGACATCTTAAACACATATTTGTGAGGGTAACCCACTTTTACTTTAAAAATATCATGTTTCTTTTTGGAGATATATATCTATCCAGTAGGTAGGGAACTTCCTGAGCAGTTGAGAGATATCAGCTTTATCTGCCTTGTGCCATAGCATTCCTTGTGCCATACTCTATTCCTCTGAGTAAATTCTCTCAACAGTGGAGTGAAAGGAACCCTACAACTTCTGCAAGAGGAAAAAGAGAATCATCAATATACTGTACAGACTGGTAAATAAAGCATACTCTTAGCTCAAGGTTAGACTGTGTTACAGTTCTGAGTGAGCTAGCCCATGCAGGATGTTTGCACTGGAACTGGAAACTAAAATTCCATGGATCACCTGTTGACTGCCCATGGCACACCACAGTGTCTGGTCTCCTGCTCTTATAGTATAGTACACCTCTTATCCTGACATGGACACTGAGGAAGGGGAATAATTCTTTACTTTCCCCTTGAGAATACTGAACATGTGATAATACAAACATGAATACAAGAGTTTGGAAGTAATTAATGACCCTTTAATTAAAAAAAAAAAAAGCATTTGTTGAACAGGATTATATATCCTGGGAAAATTTAAAGGAAACAGATGGAAAAGTGCTTTCTTTTTCTCTCCCTCTTTTCTTCATTCCTCTTCCCTTTTTCCCTGCTCTCTTTCTTCCTTTCTTGCCAGAACTCTCCATTGTTGTTCAGTTTTTCCTTCAGACAGCCTTTCATTCCTGAGGCACCAGTAGATTTCAACCCAGGAATCCACAGTAATTTACTTCTGTTTGCTGTCTCCCGAATATTGCACTGATTCCTAATCAGGTGCAGTGTTAATCTATTTTCTAAAGAAGAGGTGTCTTCCTTCATAAGAAGCCATTCATAATTGACACAATTGACTATAACAAAGATAAAATTATTCTGAGTGCTAGAACTATGGCTTGAACTATATCAGAAGTAGCAGCCCTGTTCAGGGTTATGATAAGAAACCATGCATCTACTAAGATAAGCAAAGGGGTTTACTAAATTGGTCTCAAATTTGATATCTGTGTGCTAATTTTGCTCCACTGCAGAGAGACCTGTATCTTCCTATAGTTGAGCATGTATGAAGGATGACTGTAAATCATCACATGTTGAAATTTGGGGCATACCCTCGATTAATGAAGTGTGTGGCATGATGCCTCTTGAGCTGGGGAACAGAGTGCTATAATTTGTGTGCTTATACATTTTTATGTATTGGAGTTGACTCTGACTCTTTAATTTTAACATGCCAATTAAGCATGGCAAGGTTTAAACCACTTAAATAGCAGTCTTCAACTTTAACACATTAATTTGTCTTCTACCGAAGAATGGAAAAATTTACCAAACATACGGGGAAAATAAAAGTTTGAAAAGTAACAAAATTAAAAAATACTTGCACAGAAAATCTGTTAAGTCACAAACTTTTATTATCCCTATTGTTCAGTTACTATAAGCTGACCTAAACTCTTATTGCCAGAAAAATACTTTGTGTAAAGATATTTGACTTTCTAGGGCTTCTGCTGAAACTTGCCTAAGCATCCTAGTAGAACCTGTGCTTTTAAGGAGAGTAGAAATTTCATTAAGAGGTAACTGTAAAGATGTGTTTCTCTCTCCCCACCTTTCCTGAAACTTTTCACCTCAAATATTTGTGAATTTACCTGTTTTGATAAAATAAGCATTGACATAAATACCTTATTAACTGTAAAATAACACTGGACTAGATCTATGACAATATCTAGGACCTGCAAAAACCTGCAAGTAAATTTCTATCTCAACTAAAAATAGCATACTAGTTTATGGCTCACAGATGTATCTAATGTGTTTTGGCTGTCTAATGTTGATATTTTGATTTTTGTGGTTCCAAACATTTTCTTATTTGCAATAGTATACAATATTGGTATTTAAATTCTGTTTGCATAGAATTTCTTAAAGAAACTAAGGATAAACTGGTATTTGAACTGATAATCATAGGGTCATAGAATATTTTGGAATGGAGACGGCCTCTAAAGATCACCTACTACAACCTTCCTGCAATGAACAGGGACATAAATGTCACCAGGTTTCTCAGTGCTCTATCCAGCCTGACCTTGAATATTTCCAGGGATGGTACAACTACCACCTCTCTGGTCAGCCTGTTTCAATGTTTTACCACCTTCATCATAAAAAAAAGAAACCCTTATTAGTCTAAATCTACCCTCTTTTAGTTTAAAAGCATTGCTCTTTGTCCTCTTGCAACAGGACCTACTATAATGTTTGTCCTAATCTTTCCTATAGGCCCTCTCTAAGTATTGAAAGTGCGCAATAAGGTTGTTCTGGAGCCTTCTCTTCTCCAGACTGAACAGCCCCAGCTCTCTAAGTCTGGCTGCATAGAAGAGGAGCTCCCTTCCCCTGATCATTTCATTGAATCTTCCCTGCATCCAGTTCAACAGGTCCACGTGCTCCTTGTGTGGAGGAGCCCAGAGCTGGATGCAGCACTCCGGGTGAGGTCTCACGAGCCTGGAGCAGAAGGGCAGGATCACCTTCCTTAGCCTGCTAGACATGCTTCTTTTGATGCAGCTCAGGATGCCATTGCTTTCTGGATTCCTGTCCAGCTTTTCATCCACCAGTACCCCCAGGCCCTTCTTCCTTTGTCTCCCAGACTCTATTGGCACTGGGATTGTACCAATCCAGGTGCAGAATCTCCCTCTTGGCCTAACTGAGCCTCATGAGGTTCACACAGATCCAACTCTGAGACTCCTCGAGCTCAATAAATACAACATGATATTCACACATTCTTTGTAAATGAATTTTTTTATTTCCCTGTTACACTAATGATGTTTTATGCTATGTTTTACTATAAATCTCTTTTTCAAACTTTATTTAGTTTACCATTTGATAACTGTTTGACTTCTTCATTTCAACGAAGGGATATATGAGTTCTGAGATGTTTTTTATTGATAGTATATATGCTTTTATCACCTAGTAAGTAGCAATAGCTTTTTTGCTAAATTTTGTGATATATTATATTCCATAAAGAATTTCCATTTATTCTGCTCTGCATGTAAATGAAAATGGCTTTGAAATTTAACAACTGGAAGAAGATATTGCCAGATTTATATTTTAATTTTAAGGGTTTCCTCCATTCCTATTTTTAAAGTTTTGTGTTTGGGATTTTTCTTAATTTATATAAAATAATTGAAATACCATGAAAGACAAGGAGTTCATCTAGATGCCTGTGTCTGAGAGGGACCAATACAAGATGTCTTCAAAGAGGCTTCAAAACTATATATGAGGCAACAGTAGAATCACATACATTTGAATGGTGAATCCTCTGTCTGCTTTATGCTCTGAATCACACCTTTCTGATTGTTTCTTTCTGTAGATGGCTCAAAGAAGGCTGACAAAAGTCACCGTTTCAAAGAGTCAAAATTAGACTGCAAATATATTATCCTTTGTCCTCCAAGTGTATCTAGGAATTTTCTATGAAGATGGTTTTTGAAATCTCCTGTATAACAGAGACTAAGAAATACCTGCTGTGTAATGGAAGGCAGTGGAAGGCTCATCTATCTCTTCATAGAAAATTCTATGGTCAGGAAATGTCATTATAGTACAACACAGTGAGTTGTTTCTTCAAACAGTTAGTTGTATAAAATTGTCTGTCTCTTTAGCCATTTTATCTTTTCTGTCTTTTTACCCTTGTGTTGTTGTCTTCATTTATCATCACTTTCTTCACTCCCCGAGACTTCAGGATTTTTCTTTTCACTCACAAGATGTCTTCATCATTCCTGTGTTAGTCTTTAACATGTAGCAATTGTTTTCTTACCCTCTTTCAGTCATTATAATGAACAGAAACATACTTTAGCTGCACATAGATCAAATCTATTAGAGGTTTGTTTTGAAAGTATTTTGAAAACCTCCATAGAAATGCTACTAAGTGTAGAGAATAGAAAATCCTTAACCTTCACAGAGCCTACCAGGTACACAACTTTCACACCCAGCTCATTTCACTCACTAACAGAATAGTACCCTTGTTGCATGTTTCCTTTTATTGTCTTTAAGGGGATCGAATCTATCACCATAAATCTTAAATATCTCCAAAACTACAAGTAAAAATACATAAATATATGTAACAGATGCAGAATTGCCTCCTGGGATGCATGTATTATGCATACAGAACTGTCATAACATCCCTCATACAATCACATTTTTTCCTCTGCTCATGGTCTTTACACCTACCTCATTTTGACAATGTGCCTGGAAGTAATATGGATACTAAAATGTAAGTAACACCACAAAAACATATTTGCCACTTTTTGGAATTTACTTATGTATACAAATACAGAACCAAATAAATCCACCTAGATTAGAAAAAGCAGTAACCACACAAAAGCAATTACTTTTTTTAAACCAAATTACTGAAAACAGTGCTATGAGTTTCAAGAAGAAACTGTCTTTTGAACAAATTAATAGACTAAACTTATTCCACATGGTACAATTTTACATTTTTTTAATATGTATTACTTTAGAAGAGAGTAAAATAACTTAGGTTTTATTTGTATTACAATGCATCTCTCTACATTTGCCAATAATATTGTAAATGGGTCATATTGATCCCTGATCTAGCTGATATGGTTCAAAGTCTTAAACCTTTTAGCTGAAAAGTGGTAGATCTTCTAATTCAAGAGTAAAATATTTTGATTATACTTTTTCTAAATTTTTTTCCCTAATTCAGGAGCAAATTCTTTTTCATGTTTGCTTTACTTGGTACTGGTAAACTCTGCTCAGCACTGGCAAGGTTGCATCTGGGGTACTGTGTTTAGAGATACAGAGGCCCTGGAGAGGTTTCAGTGGTGGGCCTTGATGATGTTGAAGGGACTGGAGCAGCTCTCCCTTGAGGAAGGGCTGAGAGAGCTGAGCCTGTTTGGCCCAAAGAAACTGGGGAGGAAAACTTATCAATGTACATAAATACCTGAGTGAAGGGTGCAAGAAGGACAGAGCCAGTCTTGTTTCAGTCACAGGGCAAGAGGTGACAGGCACACACTGAACCACTGGCTCTAGGTCATCCTGTTCAAGCTGGGAAATTGGGCAAGATGATCTCCAAAGCAACAGTCCCTGAAGTTTCAATGTTTTTGTAGTGTCTTTGGGAATATTTCCCCTTTTTCTGTTGAACAGAAATAACCACAAAGAATGTTTTACTTTCAAAAGCAAAATAAAATGCATTGATATGGTGATCTTGCATAGAGCTTGACACAATGAGAGCTTGCATAGAGCAATGACACAGGTTGCTTTGGGCTTTGTCAAACTCTCAGATGGATGGTCAAAGATTTTTTAATCTCTTATAAGTTACATGTTTCAATAAAGTCTACTACATTAGGTAGGATATTAGACATCACTGAATGAGTGGTAGACAGCAATAACAAAAGTTATTCAATAATTTCAAGAGGTAAATGCATTACTTGTTTTATGGCTTTATTTCTTTCCACTGTGTCAGACAAAGTGACTGAACATGAGTGCCTGTTTCTTCGCAGATTCATAATGTGTGTCACAAGAGACACAGATACTGTCCTCAATATTTTTATTTTTAATTCTAATTGATTTCCAAAGACATACAAGAGTAAAAAGATTTTTGAGGACAGCTCTGTTAATAAATGCACACACACACTGCAGCCCTTCATATCAACAGTATTAATGAATTGTTAACAAAAGTGTACAAAGAAATTATAACACTTTTAGCAAACCATTTCTAAGTAATGTTTCAAATGTTTTTTATTGTATTGCATTTATAGTAATGTGTGCTGCATTCAGATTAGC